>NW_017728943.1:37974852-37975776 GCF_001723895.1 Crocodylus porosus
ACTGAGGCAGAAACCTGGTTGCTCAGGGGAAAAGGCAGTGGGGATGAAACTGGGGATTTGAAGGCAGAGAGGAGCTCAGGACAGGTGTTGGAGGTAGCAGTGAGCCAGAAGCAGGAGAAGGAGAAATGAGACAGAAGTTACAGGGGCGAGGAGCAGAGATTGGAGCAGGGCTGAACCATAGTAAAGCAAAACCCAACTCGAGGGGTCCAAATAACAGGTTTATTAAACAGACAACACACCACACACTCATGTACACACACAAGCACTCACAATGGCAGCAGAAGAAAGAGACTCAGTGGAAGGGTTGGAGTCCAGGTAGGGAAGAAAAGCAGAGTCCAAGTCCTTGGTTGAAGAGGGGGTAGGGGGTGATAGCTACCTATCCAGGCTGGAAAGGGGTCCATGTCCGGTAGGTGTTGTCCAGAGGGGGTCGCCGGCAGGGCCTCTGGGTGGATAGGTGGTGTGAAAAAAAACAAAACAAAAAGACTGGGGGTTTTGCTACACCTGCAGCTGTTTGGGTAGGGTCTCCAGGCTCCAACTCCCATCTGGTTCCTACCCCTGCTCCTGGTGGGAAGGCACTGCAAGCATGGGGGTGGGGGGGGTGGAACTGGGCTTCCTGCACAGCAAGACTGGGCCTATGTGCCCATGCTGCCAGGCAGGAGGCTACACTGATTGTGCTGCAACTGTGTTAGAAATATTATTAAAAATGCATTATCAATAGCTGTTAGCTCCCATCAATAGTGTTGTCCTCTGGATAAGCACGGCTGCCAGCCCTCCTTGTCTCCTTTAATGAGAGAGGGAAGGGGGGGTTGGAAACTGAAGGAAAAACTCCAAGAGCTCTTTGTACTAAGGTATCACTCTCTCTTTGTTCTACAAATTTACTATCTCTTTGTTACACTAAATCACACTTTCTTTCATGGCTCCCAC
>NW_017728943.1:37975939-38000397 GCF_001723895.1 Crocodylus porosus
CCTGCTAATGATTGTGCCCGGGGGCAGAGGGTTTTGATCTTTTGTCTTCTCCCTCTGACCCTATTTGCAAATATATACCTTTTGTCTCACCAACAATGTGTGCCTAAGGATTATTATTCAATGAGCCTCCAAAGAAACGAACCATGATTTTTACATCAACTGGATGATTCAAACTGTTCACACTGCAAACAAGGGAAAAAATCTGGGCTGCTTGCCCTGCATGTGTGGCAGGGGGTGGAGCCAGGCTGCTCACTCCACAAAGGAGGATCTCGGGGCCTACAGCCTGTAAGTCCATAGCCCTAGGGTTTGTGGTCCACATAGTGTGTAGCCTCCTGCCATCCAGAACTTGAACAGCCCTGGGGTAAGAGAAGGGGATTGAAGTAGCACTTGGGGAAGGGGCAGGTTGCCCCAACAGACATACCCTAGATCAGTGGTTTTCAACGCTTTTTGTTCCAGGATTCATTTGTAAATGTCAACGGCCACTCCCAAGCCACTGCCCCTCCCCATGTGTGACGCAGGTTGTGGGCGCATGGGGAGCGGGGGGCCCCAAGCGTTTCCTTGCTGGCTGGAATTCTGCCAGCCTCCAAGCAAAAAGCTCTTTCCCACATTTTTTCTCCTTCAAAGAAGAATCTATTTTTAAAGTTTGTCCTCAGCCCTGTCGTATATTCTTGTGACCCAGTTTTGGGTCATGACCCACGGGCTGAGATGCTGTCCTAGGTAATTAGTCTTGTCTGATCTATTACTCATAGATGCCCAGTTCCAAGGAATGCTTTCCCCAGTGCCCTCTGTGAACCTTCTTTTATCCAGAGAATTCTGCCAACTGTGCAGATGTCCGAGTAAGTGTATACGTAGCCATCTGTAACCACTACATGGCTGCAAGAGACTTGGAGCAAGCTATGAGCTGCAGGCAGCCCAGTAGATCTAAAGGGAGGAGCTGCAAAACTGTGAAGAGCTGTTGCAAGCTACAGCAGAGTGGAGAGGGCTGCAGCAAAGCATCAGGTCTGCTGGTTGTGCAGATGAGTAGCCCCTGCGCTCAGCAGTGAGAGGGAAAGTTCTGATGACTGGAAGGGGCAGAGCTAGGAGTTATATGAGCCCAGCTCCTGGACTAGAGACTCAATCTAGCCTGAGACATGGAGGGGGACTGCTTGCAGAGTGCTTCATGTCTGGCTCTGACAGCCTATGAGGAAAGAGGTCCCTGGAGAAAGAGACCCTGTATAGTGGTAGCCCAAAGAGCTCAACCTTGGGGCTGGCAGCAGCTAACACGGGAGTGAGTAGCCCAGAGGGCTGAAGCTGGGCACGGGCAGTAGCTATGAAAGTAGAGAGCCTTACAAAAGGCAACCCTGGTTTATATTTATGGTTGTATCTGCTGTTTGTCCACAAGGCATGGGGTGGCTTCTCGGGTGGAAAAAGGCCACTACAGGTGCCAAGTGAAAGGGTTCTGGGGTTGCTACAACCAGTAAGGGTGCCTGGTGAAGGACAGCAAATCTGCTGTCAGCCCTGGTGGATTAATTGGTGTGGTGGCCAAGACTCCGCAGAAATTAAGTAAGGGACCCTGTGGAGTAAGGAGGGTATAGCAGGGGCTTGGAGGGCCTGCTACTTCTAAGAACAGACAGAAGGCAATTAAGGGCCATGCCTGAGAAGCAGCCTGTAGGTGTGGCCAGGACTGATTGGAGTCATCTGACCCAGGAGGGGTGCTGGGCTTGGAATGGATATAAGCCCAGGCCTGAGTTGAGCCAGCTGTAAAATCCTGGAGGCTGATGAGGGAACATCTCCTAAGCAAAATGGCTGCAGCTTCTGAGTGCCAGCGCAGAGAGAACAGCCTGCAGCAGTGTGGAGGTTTTGGAAGGGAATATAGGGAGGAAGAGTTCCTGGGGGGGGTGGGGGAGGTGAGTAAGAGGGGCCCAGAGCCCAAAGAAGGGCTGAGTGGGGGACCAGGAGGTCCAGTAGGCTGGAATTGGACCAAGTGTAGGGCCAGAGGGTCTAGGAGCCCAGAGAGGAGCTGAGTGGGGGACCAGGGGACTCAATAGCCTGAGTGGGGCTGAGAGTGTCGAGCGAGAACATCAGAGAGTGATGACACTTGTGAGGCATGGGATGTGGCATAGGGATGGACAGAGCTATGGAATCGGCTCTAAAGGCCATGACCACAGACATCTGGTAGTTATTAGGATAAGACCATGTCTGGGAAGCCCTGGAGCAGCCTCCCTTCTGTAAAGATAGATATAGCAAGGCATGGCAAGTGACAAAAGGGGGACTACCCAAGGGCAGCAAAGTAAGTAAGGGCTGAAGGGACTCCAGGGGCCTGCACTCGCAGCCACCCCTGCAGGAAAACCCTGTTACAGAGGGGCTGATACAAGCTCTGTTGAATAAGGTGGGTCAACAGAGATCAACTGGGAGTAGAGATGCCCTGGTCAAAAGTGGAATTGGTTAATGATCAGGTCTCTTCTGCAGACACCAAGCAAGGTGGAGTGAGACACCTAAAGTCACCCTCTGCTAGCCTGAGGACAGCCTCCCAAACTCGCATTAATTACCCTCAAGACCTGGGGGACAAAGGCAGGGCAGTATCATGCTGGGAATGGGGTGACGAGTTATTTTGGGTATGGCAACAGGCTTGGGGTGGCTGCCAGAGGGTGCCAGAGCCACCTTAGAGTGTTTAATAGGTCTTTCTCCAATAACTAAACATTGTCGCCCATCTGTAAAATGGAATCTTCTTTCCCTTTGAATCTGAAGCTGCACCTTAGAGGTGGAGCCTGTGACACCACCCACTCCCTCAGGTAGATAAAACCCATGCTATCTGAAGATGATCTTCAGCCATTGAGAACAACATAAGAGAGATAATAAGGCTGAAAATAAAGTGCAAAAGCAAGTAACAGAAGACAAAAAAAAAAAAAAACAAGAGCAGCTTCAGATTCAAAGGGAAAGAAGATTCCATTTTACAGATGGGCGACAATGTTTAGTTATTGGAGAAAGACCTATTAAACGCTACCATTTTCAGCATGAAACAATTTGGTGTGTAATTAAATGCTGTATAATGAATCTCACATATCATTTTGCTCAGATTACTTCAGTTTTACATGGTAATGCAGTCAGTATTTTGTCCTCAATCCTTTCCCCACTCAACAATTTGATTCTGTGGACTAATAAGTCACAAAGTATAGGGCCGTCATCTATTTCTTAGTGCGCTGGCTGGTAACAACTAGGTAAACATATCATACATCCCCCGGGACACCTTTTCAGAACTTGCTTGTTTGCCTACTGGCATGTATTGGACTTGTAACTACCTGCATCTGGGCTTGTGTGCAAGAGCCTGCAGCTAGATTTCAGTACTCGGTTCAGGCAGCCTGTCCTGACAAAATAGTGCAGCCAAAAGCTCTGGCTGCTGGTTGTGTCTGACCCTTGCCCAAGCATGCTAGGCAAGGAGTTTCCTATGAATTGAACCTTTCTATGCAGCTGGAGCAGGGTTGATCATAGAATCAAAGAAAATGGGGGTTGGAAGGGACCTCAGGAGGGCATCTAGTCCTGCTCCAAGGAGGACCATCCCCACCTACGTCAACCCAGCTAAATGCAATGCTGCAATTTCCCCCTGCAGATTTTCTAACCCTGTGCCCACAGCAGCAGTAACAGTCTTCTCCTATATTCTTGTGCTGCATTTGTTTCCCTCCCCCAGCCTCTCCTACACCTTTAGCAAAAATCTCTGCTTCTCACCTGTGTTCCAGTGTTCGTTGCAGGGCTGGGGTCATATTCTCTTTGGTGAATATGACAGAGCTGCGCTGGAGTTCCTTGCCCTGTACCTTGCACCATTGGAAAGCAGCACTGCAAATACTAGCAGTGTTCCCCACTGCCCCTCTAACCAGGAGCCCAGTAGGCTTGGGCACTTAGCCAAAAGCAAAACCAATTATCGTGGTTACATGACAAGTTGCTCATCTTTCCTTTCTTGAGCAGACCATGTAGATGACAGTCCAAGCTTCCTGTATCTCACTCTGGACAGAGTCCTGTGGTCCAATCACTGTCAGCCTGGATGTCTGGAGATGAGCCCCCATTTCCCAAACCTATTAATGCAGTGGTATCCAAACCTTTTACGGTGAAGATCACTTTTTGGAAGTAAAGGGCACCCCAGGATCTACTGCCTCTCCTCCTGCCCTGTCTTGCCTCCCCTATCCTGCCCCCCACCGGGACATGTACCCCACTGCTGGGTGGATAAGGGGGTGAGGCTCAGCTGAAAGAAAATGTAGAAATAACAAAGTTTATAACAGTTGGGGTCATGCCCTGCTCTGGTCTGGGACTCTCTGCCATGCAGGGGCACATGAGGGGGGCTCCCATTGCTCAGTGCAGCCTAGTGGAGGCCTTGGGGGCCCATGCACCCCCCACCTGTGCTCTGGGACAAAGCATCTGCTGCTGCAGGCTGCCTGCTGTACCCGGAGCACAGGAGTGGAGGTAGCATGGTCCTCGGAGCACCGGGGGGGGGCACAAGCCCCCAAGGGCTCTGCTGGTGTTGCAAAAAATTGCGGTCCGTTTCTTGGAGGCCACTAAAATCACAGACACACGCTCATTAGATGGCACAAAAGGTGTATTTGCAAATAGGGTCAGAGCAGAGTCAAAGACTCAGATTACTCTGAATCCACCAAGGAATTTTTGCAGGCTGTATTTAACTTTTTCCTCCTGGGCACGTGTGCAGAAACAGGAACTCTTACAGCTCATTTCCGTTTCATACAAACATATATGTGGTTACATCACTACATCCATCGCATGTACATTATAATTAACTACTTAAGTATGCAGGGCAGAGAAGTAAATATGCATCAGCTAATTGAGCATGCTCAGAAAGTTCTATAGGTCACCAAGAGTTTAACCCACCCCCCCCCCTTTCAAGGACACAGTCAGTTGAATTCCAGCTTCTGTAATCTGCATGAGAAAAGCTAGGAGAAGCTGGGGGAGAGTCTGTGATTTAGTATAAGAAGAGCTGTGGCAAGGCTGGGCAAGGAGAAAAGTCCTTGGCAGTGTTTCTTTCTTATCAGGCGCAAGATGCAAGCTGTGCATTTCTAACAATGCTCCATTTCTAACAATATTCCATTTCTAGCACTGGGCTGCACCTAGTGGCAGGAGCCCCACTCCCATATGCCCCTGGGTGGTGGAGAGTCCCAGACATGGGCTGTGTTGGGGCCCAACCCCACTTCTCTGCCGCCGCTGGCCTGAGTTTTGCCCACCCAGCAGCCAAAGGAGGGAACCCGTTGTCACCCCAGAGAAGCCCCCTGGGGTTCCAATCCTCCCACCACCCAATGGGGCTGGGGTCCTACTTCCCCTTCTCCTGGCTGAGCCACAGGTCGGTCCCTTACTGCAGGGGCCTCAGTCTGGCACCTGTCCCTTCCCTCTCCCACAGATTGACCCACTGGGGCTGGGAGTGGCAGGTGTGCACATGTATGTGTGCACAGCTGTTCTCCCAGCCCAGGATTGACCTAAAGAGGCTTGGGGTTTGACTGGTTGATCGTGAGCCCTGGGTTGGTATCCATCACTGTATTGATGCAACAGGCCCAGCTGTCCTTGGCACCTATGAGCCCTTTCTTTTTGAGAACCTGTGAGGTCCTGTTAAAAAAACAGCATCTTCAGAACAAAGCCTTCCTTCATTGCAAAAGTATTCATTCAAAGGGGACAAACAGTAAAAGGGCTGGATGCTTCATTCTCACCTACACCTTAATCTTTTCTCACTAGCTTCTGTGAGCCCATCTCCTCAGCTCTGCTAAACCCCAGCTCAGCCCAGCTAAGGTGTTCTACTCACACCATCTTCACTGATTGCCTTTCTTGCATGCACACCAGCCTCTGGCTTCTTTACTATTCATTCCACTCAGGAAAAGCACAAACCAACTGCAGATGCTTCCTTAGCCTGATGAAGGCTATTTATACCCAAAAGCTTGCAAAGAAGAATTTTCCAACTATTTGAGTTGGTCTAATAAAAGATATCAGATTTACCCAAAGAACCTTGTTTGCTCACAGCTGGCATCCCCTTTGTATCTGTGGTGATGTCTACACAGCACAGCATACTGCCCAGCAGAGGTACCCAAGCTAGTTCTCAATGAAGTGGCTCACTCTGGAAGCAGTAGAACATGGTAACATGGTGTTCCCCTGCTGAGAAATGGGATGTATTCAGGGTATGTTCAGAGCTGGCTCAGGTATTCTGCATGGTAGCACAGTTGTGCCATGCAGAGTGCCTCTGCGTCTCCCGGCTAGTCTCTTGGCTTCACTGACACTCCTCTGGCAGCTTTCATACTCGTTAACCCCTCCCCCCTCCTCCCAGCCTCCAATCTTTTCTAAACTCCAGGGTCCTGTAAAGTTTGGTACCTTCCTTTTGACCCTAGTCTTAGCCTTGAGAAGAGTAAACTATTCTCAGCCTGCCTGGAGCCAGATAGACGTTATTCTCCAATAAACAGTTTTCCATTGTTTCCTCTAGGTCTCTTATCTAGGGCATTGTTTTACCTTTCCGGCATGATTCCTTTAACAACTCTGTTTGATCCAACTCCACAGCAGGTAACCCATCACAGGCAGACACACTGTGCCATGCACAAGATTCATAAGAATAATACAAGTATTTCCCAGTTTGTCACATCCTACATCCTAGGTATGTCCAACATTCACCTACCTGCTATTTGCACCTGTAAGTGGGCACTCAAATGGATACTCGATTTCTAATGACAAAATCCCACTTATTTTCATACCACTAGCATTTGCTGTGTTGTGGTTCAAACCTGGGTTCCCACAGCAGTGATTTTGGATAGGGGATGTGGCAAGGGACATGGTCTGATCAAAGCTGCATTACTGTAACTAGCATGGTCTCTTTGGGACTTCTGCAGCCAAATTAAAGCAATTCAGAGCCTGAGAGCCTGTTCTAATTTACCTGTTGACTCACAATCTGGAGAACATGAAGGTAGCATGCAGTCCCTATTTTGCCTTCCCCTTCAGATCACACATACCCAAGCCCAGTGCTTTTCTTTTTTTACAGCTGCTGCTGAATGCTGTAAAATCTGGTTGGTCAGATGCACTAATGAGTATTGCAAATTACCATTATTCACTGCCTTTTTATTAAGGCAAGAACATTTTATAATTCATATCATTGTTAGCTATCTTACTGCACCCTACATGTGTTGATCTTTCATTTAACTGTACAACTAGGTTTTTGCTCTAAAAACAAAATCATGATCCCAAAGCACATACAGAAAGCTCTGTGAAGAAAGCCTAAGGGAGCTGACTTTATTTCTTCAGCAAGTCTCATGTTTACCTTAGAAGAATAAACAGTGCTCATGGTAGGATCATGTTGTTATACAGGTCTTTTTTCAATTTTTTTTTCCTTGCTTAATTATACTTAATTACTGGTGTGTGTGTTTCCGTGTGCATGTATGTGTATATATACAGACACATGCATACACATAGTCCACCCTTCTAAAAATGATCTTCCGAGTCAGACAGGTTAAACTATGGGACAGAGGTACAGGTAACTGGCTTTTCCAGAGTCAGGAGCAGAGGGGCACTTGGCTCCTGTCAGAAAATGAGCTACAATGGTGAGAAATCCCAATGAAGGCTGTAAAGCATGTGTGGGTTGTGAGCTAATAGGGCATTTACCAAATGTACACTTTAGTCATTTCTATTAACCCATGTAAAAGGCGTAATTTGTAGATGTAAGCAGCTCTCCTCCTGAGAGCCGAGCATGTGCTGTGTGTGGGAGAGAGCAATGATAAAATATCTCCCAAACTAGCAAGAAAAACTCGCAAAGAAAATAGGTTTCTGTGCCAAACTGGGCAAGGCTCGTGCTCAGACGGATGGGGATTGACGCAGGCTGTTAATGCCAATGCTTGCTCTCTAATCTACCTCCCAGAGAGATTCTCTAGGCTCTGTTTTCATCATTTCTCATCCATTCAAACATGTCTGTGCCTTCCTTTCTTGTTCCAGGGTGTGCAGGACTGTTCCTCTTTGCTGGCTGGAGGGAAGTGGAGACCAAATATTGGTGCCTCTCTGTCTGACAGGGAGTAGACAGGGAACAGTGTGGAGGATTGCACTCAGACCTGCTATGCCAAGCGCACTCTGCTACTGCTTCTCTTTTGCACTGGTCACTATCTATGGGAGTATAACAGGACCATTCCCCAGGGGCGTCTGTGATGCTCCCCTGGTGGCCATGCAGCTCCAGCCGCACTGGGCTCCCCAGGGTAACCTCCCTTTTCCTCTTGCCTACTACACCACAATGGAATTATTTTTCCTGTTGTAGAATGGAGGCTGCCCCCGGACCTGTAAGTGAGTCTTACCCTGCCTTGACCAGCGAGTCCATCCCAGTCCTGTTGTTTAATGCCCTAAGCGGGGTCCCTGTGGCCTGTGAGTACCCCAAGGAACCAGTTACCTTAAGGGCTATTTGTAGTCTCCTTCTGCCCTTCCAGCCATGCCCACACCTCACAGGTGTTAGTGTAGCACTAGCTTCTATGGTTGTCAGCTGCTACATGGTACCTGTCTCCAGAGGCCTACAGCGCCTATACTGGTGGAGTGGGTGGGGGCAGAATATGGCCTGTAGGCTGGATCTGGCCCACTAGTTGATTGTATGCAGCCCACAGCTGCCCCTGCAGCTCTCCACATGAGGCTGAGCCCTACCCACTGTCACCTGGGGCAGCCCAGGCAGTGATCCCACCTGCCCTATGCCTGCTAAGGGCACTGCCTTGCACCCGCTAAGGGCACCACCCAGGTCCTGACCAGCATGCACAGCTTCCTGGCAGGGTTGCTGCCACTGATGCAGCAGCTGCCCTGTAGTCTGCAAGTCACTGTTAGCCCTTTACTTGCATCACTTCGGAAACAGCCTGGGTGCTGGTCAATCCCTCTCTGCAGCCATCCTGATCAGGAGCTCCTCCCCCTGCTACCTGTAGGAACTGACCACCTACTCTGACTCAAGCCCTGGGCTTACACACCCTGAAGTCCTGCCCCCTTTCTGTCCTGTTGCTTCCCAGCCACATATAGGAGTTTCCCCTTTTAATTAAGAGCCAGCCTGAGCTCCTGGCCTGCTGCATTCTCTTAAAGTAAGAGGAGCCCTCTGGCTCTCTGTTACAGGGAGATTCAGGCCCCCTTGGCCACAGAATGGGGTGAATAAGTGGGGGTTATCAGTCTAGCTTTGGTAAGCCTTACTGCCTGACACAGAACACCTGCGTCAGGAGATTTCCCCTTCTTTAAGTACCACTGGGGAAGGCTACACCACAGATGGTCATCATGAAACTCAAAAGTCTGGATCATCTCCTTGCATGTTGGCCTCCAGCTTGGCAATGACAGTTTATCACACTTTCACAAGGACTCGGCCCCTACTAAGCCACAGAGCACTGGGACTCCTGGAGACTGATGTTAGGAGGAGGTGATGCTTCTCCTGGTATGTTAGAGAGTGAATCAAGGAGAATCTAAAAGGCTGAGTGAGCCTGTCCAGCAAAGAATGGGACATCAAAACCATCCTGTCCGCACGATATCAGGACATAGGGACACACAAAGAAATGATCAGGAGGCAGGTTTAAAACTAATGAAAGGAAGTTCTCTTTCACGAAGTGTGTAACAAACTTGTGAAAGTCGCTGCCACAAATGTTATAGAGGCTGACTGTTTAACCAGATTTCAAAGGGAACTAGACTCCATGAAGGATAGGTCTGTGCCAGTGGATATTAAGCATTATATTTATGAGTACAAGTTCTACATTAGGAGTGTGTAGGCCTCTAAATGCTGGAAGCTGTAAAGGGGCAGGGGACAGATCAGTCTCGATAGGACTTTTTCCCTTAGTGTCTGTTTTGTGCCTCTGTGAGATACAGAATAGTGGGTTAGATGAATCTGTGATGTGACCCAGTGTGGCACTCCTTATGTTCTAGGACAGTGTTTCTCAACCCGTGGGTCACAACCCAAAAGTGGGTTGCAAGAATATTTCAAAGGAGTGTGAGCTGCAGCAGGGCAGAGGGGTGGTGGGAGGGCATCTGCCCCTTCCAGCAGGGAAGGGGGTATGGGAGAGCTGTGTGGCCAGGCTGGCAGCACTGGGGACAGGGCCAATGCTTGCAGGGGTGGCTGGACACACTGTTGTAGGTTGGGACTGGCCATGATCAAGATGCCTGGTATGGCATGGCAACTCCAGCCAAGCCCAGGGTAGATGAGGTGCCATAGGCCTCTCCTCTTTCTCCCTCCAGCCCGTGCCAGGATCGGACTCGCTCCACTGCTGCCCACATAAGCTGGAGCCAACGCAGTCACTGTGCTCCAGCCCAGGTAGGACGGGGCAGCAGGTCGGGGGGAGGGAGGGCAGGAGGCTGCGGGTTGGGAGTGAGCCCAGGGGTAGGGAGCTGAAGGCTGGGGATCAGCCAAGGTGTGTGGGTTAGGACAAGCCATGGATCTTTGCCAATGGGGCCCAGGAGAAAACAGGTTGAGAACCACTGTTCTAAGAGACCCCTGTCATTTCTTGGACTTCTTCCCCACTCCACAGACACTTTTAAACCCCTAAATTTGTGTCCCTCTTTGCCCACCTGAGTGGCACTCAGCAGGCCCAGTACTTTAGGAACCTGTGTGTCTGCACAGGTGAATGAAGGCATGCAGTCTGAAAAATCAACCTGTTGGGCATAGGCCTGATATGCACAAACTGTCCCATTGCTGGAGCCCTTCCTTCTGCCCCCTCCCACACACAGACCTATTTGTCCTTAGGAGAAGTCAGGCCAGTACGGACATTTCCTGCATGGAATAAAATCTATGCTTGTCCCTTCAACTAGGACCAGCCGAGTGTGCCTTTTTCTGAGATGCATTGCTCCCCCAGACTTCTCTAGCGATTCCAGTGGACTCAAAGCTTTCATTGAAAAGGCAATTACCCCTTATGGCTGCAAAGAAAAACTTCTGAGTGTCACTGCCTGCCTGAGTCTGCAGAAAGCTGAAAACGGTAGTCCTGAGAGGTGTGAATGACTGCTTTCACCTGAGGGAGTTAATTATGAAGTGTAGCAATGGTGAGGGAACTGATATCTTTTGAGTGCATGGCAGCTTTTTATTTGACCAGAATCAGTCAGCTAAAGTGTGTGTCCCCAGTGAATTGAGATCACAGTAATACCTTTTAGGTCATTTTATCCCTGTCTTGAAGACATTGTAAGATTAGATTCCCCTGCAGAGGGTTGATCTAAGCTAGTTTGCTATGTCCCAAGGCTTATAGCTTCCCCTTCAGGAACTCTGAGACTGCTGACTCTTAGGAAGTTCTCCTGACTTTTACCAAGTGTCAGGTATCCAGGTTGTAGCCATATTGGTCTAGAGGCAAAAGGAAGCAGAACTCGTGGTAGAGGTGATATCTTTTATTAGAAGAACTAGATGTTTGCAAAAAAAATTCTTCAATTACAAGCTTTCAGGCACAGGCACCTTTCTTCAGGCATAGGAGAAAAGATTGTAAAAGTCCTCCTGGGGTAGAAACAAAAGGTCATACTTCATAGGAGAGTTGAAGGTGTGGTAGAATCTCCTGTTTGGAACAGTTCTGTTTACCTCAAAATTGTTTGATGGCAAGCAGGATGTAGTCATGTTTCCTTTGGGTTATGAAGAAGAGCATTCCATCTTTTTACTCTTCTGTGAAATATGAAACAACATAACCAGAAGGAAATATTACTCTACATCCTGTTTGCCACCAAACAACTTTGAGATAAACAAACTATGCTAACTTTTTTCTTTGAGCCTAATCTGCATATAAAATGACACAGGCAGGCATGGTAGAACCAGGCGGCCACCTGGGGCCCATACAGAAAGGGGGCCCAAAAATGGTAATTTTAAAATGATTATTATCATTATCTCTGGTGAAGGGGACACCGATACTAAAAGTTCATATGGGACCACCAGGAGTCTAGGTATCATGCTGCTAATCTGCATAAAATAAACTTCCAAACAGGAGATTTTTACCACACCTTCAGCTCTCCTATGAAATATGTACTTTCATTTCTATGGAGGAGAACTTTTACAATCTTTTCTCCGATGCCTGAAGAAGGGTGCTTGTGCCCAAAAGCTTGCAAATAATTATTTTTTTGCAAACATCTAGTTCTAATAAAAGATATCACCTCTACCACGAATTCTGATTCCTGATTTTTACAGCATTTTCCAGTTCCTAGTGTCACCCCATTACTCCAGGTTATCATCTAGCAGTCATAATGAATTAAGAGAGTGAGCACAAGCAGCAGGCAACAGAGAAAAACTTCACAGTTACATAAGGTGGGACAACAGGGTTGGCCACCTATAGAATCCCAGCCTTCCTTCCCAGACAATTCTGACATCTGTTTTTAGCCCAAGAGATAAAGATGAGGAGCCTCAAGGGAAGTAGTAAATTGTCCTTCATGGAACTCCTCAGTGAATCTAATGTGGTTTATGCCAGTTTAGGGCCTACCCCTGGGATAGGGACAGAAGCTACGCATAAACTGGTTTAAGTGATCAGAAACTGGATTAAACCTGTAACAGAACATAAGTTCAGTGCACATAAACCAGTTTCAAAATGGCCAAAACTGGTTTAAGATAAACCTGGTAGAATGTAGTATCAGACTTAACTGATTTGGGTCAAACCGGTTTATGGAGCTTCTGCCCCAGACCCCCTCCTGGTTTTAAGTTGATCACAGTCCCCCAACATCCCAGCATGCTTTTCAGACCTGGGCTGGGTTGTGCTGTCTGCTCCAGAGAGTAGGGCTGGCCCCATCCCTCTTCTCTCTACCAGAGCAAGGATAGGAGCATGGGCACATGCCAGCCAGCATGGCCCGCTAAGGCGAAGGGCAGTGCCGTAGCAATGAAGTTTGTTGCCCGGGGCAAGGCCCACGGCAGCAGCCCGCTCTCACCCCACTCGCAGATCTGGGAAGCACATGGCCTCCATACTTGCCCAGGAGTGCACACAGTGGTGAGAGCTGTACTTCCCCCATCCCCATGCCACCCCCAAACATACCACTTGCAACTCTGTCCCATGCCCTGCCCTGACTGGGCAGCACTTTTTAGTGACCCTTCACTTCAGTGCAGCTGTGGGCAGGAAGGCTTGGCAGTCGGACTGGCTGCATGGGATGAGTTCATCATGTCTGTGGCTGCCAAGGCTGGCTCGGAAGTGCTGATGGGCCTGGGAGCAGGCAAACAGCTGCCACGGGCTTGTGTGGCTACAGATACTGCTGCTGTACCCCCTGCACGGTGACAGACCAACCAGAGGTTCCTTTGCTCCCCTCACCTCTAGTGGGAGCCACTGGGCTGAAACTCTCCCCACCACTCTCAACCCACCCACCCAGAAAGCACAGCAGGGGCAGGAATGGGAAGAGGAGGAGGCGAGTGGAGCACAGCAGCACCCAGCTGGCTGCAGCCACACCAGGAACAGTCTTACCAGAAGGTGCACATTGGCTGGGGCCAGCAGGGCTGTTCTGCTCCCCTCACCTCCAGCTGTGGCTCTTGCTCCCGCCATGCCACTCTGGGTGGGTGGACTCCTGCCCAATGCATGGAGCTCCAGCTCCAACTCCTGGCTGCCTTCAACCCACTCTGCAGGGGCTGCTCATCATGCCAGGCAAGTGGAGTGGGTGGAAGGCAGCTAGGGGCTAAAGCAGGAGCTCCATGCACTGGACAGGAGCCTCCTGGCTCAAGCTTCCTGCCTGCCCACCCAAAGCAGCGTGGCAGCAGCAGTGGCAGCAGCAGCTGGAGGCAAAACAGCCCTGCTGACCCTGGCTGGCACACAGCTTCCAGTGCAACTGCAGCTGGCTGGGTGCTGCATGGTGATGGACAGGGGGTGTGACAGCAGCTGCTGTGGGCACACAAGTCCCCACAGCAGGCACCTGCCAGACTCTGGGCCCACTGGCGCCTCCCAGCTGGCCCGGGCAGCTGTGGGCATGATGAACTTGTCCTGCACAGCCAGTCACGCTACCAAGGTGCCCACCCACAGCTGCACCAGCATTCCCTTTACACCACTGCCCATGTGTGCCAGGCTAGGCAGTCATGGAGCCTCAGCCAGCTGGGAAAGGCCCTGCCTATGCATTCCATCCTGGGCCAGCCCCTCTGCATCTGCCCTCAGCACCACCCACGGGCTGGCTTGGCTCAGCACCCCAGCCTCAGCTGTGGGTTAGGTGGGCAGATGACAGGACCATGCCAGCCAACTCTGACCATGCCCTGTGCCACATGAGTGGCCAGTGAGGCATAAAGCCAGGCAGACCCCAGCCAGGGTCCCCAAGCCAGTAGGACAGAGGGGAGACAGGGGACTTTAATCCCTCCCTGCCCCCCGCCTTTGCCTGAGATGCTGCCCGGGCCAGTATCTGGCCATTCCCCCTCCCCTGCTCTGGGGACAAATCTAGCAGGAGTTGCTTCCCCTTTCCCTCTCCAAGCACACCCTGGCTGGGGTCCCTGAAGGCAAGGGTAGGGGTTTTAAATCCATCCCCAATCATACTTAGTGGCCTGCCAGGGCCTGGTCACCTCCCCACCTCCAGGCCAGCTTCCCTCCAGCCTTGGAGCCGTTGCAGAAGGGAAGGGAGGGCTCATTCTAGCACCCCCGGCTTCTGGCCTGAGCCACTGCAGGCATGTGGCCGCATTTCCGGAATCAAAAGTGAATGTCTGTTCACTTGCAAATCCGTTCAATCTACGCAGGTTAGACTAACCTGCAAAGATTGAATTAATTCAAGCTCAGGCTTTTTGGATGTCTGTACTTAGCCCTGGAGTGGCTGGCCCCAACATCTCTTCAGCCCTGGTCTTCCTACTGCAGAAATGTACTTTTTGACAGAAGGACAGTCTTTTGTTCAGTTTTGTGTAGCACGTAGCCCAAGACCAGCCCAGTCCACAAACTTATCATTACTGCAGCTTGTCTCAGAAAATTGTTGTGAGACTAAATTCATTGAAATCCATGAAGTATTTTTCATTCCTTACACAGAAAGTAGAGAGTGTTATTATTTGTTCAGCTATTATTTTTTCCAATTTCTTTATTTTCATGTCTATTTGTTCCCAAACTGCCTGGTTGCAGGAAGGTATTCTAGAATTTGAGTTTCCATGTCTAACAACACAAGTACATCTGAATTAGTACACAATCATTCACAGTTTGAGTGCCGGCCTGACTACTTCATTTGGAGATACGCTTGTTGATGAACATACTATCTGAAAGGGGATTGCTGCCAAATCTTTCATTCTTGAAACCTTCTACCCAAGCTCACTGAAAAATAAAGCGATAAATGCTAATTTCAATGACTCCCAGGGCCATGCTCACAAAGTATTTACACAGCATTTACCCATAACATTTCAGCCAAAAATAATTGTAAGACTTTCTTCTTGTAATGATTTGAAAAGGCCATTGCCATGCGCCACCTGCCCCTCTGTGTAACATTTCCAGTCCTGTTCTTTCACTGGCAGTTGCAGAGCCCAGATGCCAAGCTGGAGAAGATAATTTCCCTGTAGCAATGAACATCTGGCTCCCTGGCAAACTCTATAGATTATTGTGCCGATAGCTTTGGAGCTGCTTCCCATTACATGGTTATGTTGCACATACAATGAAAGCCTCTTGAACACCTTTTGTCTTTCACTTACCTTTTAAAGGTAAAGAATTTTCCTCTTCCATAAATGAGGATGGTTCCAGTCAAAAGTTCCTGGCATCTGCCTTTTCTATACAACACCCTAGGGTTCCTTGAGCTCCTTCCAAGGGTGCCACAGGGTGCCACGCAATGTTAGTACTGACAGGTGTGCAAACATGTTTCACAAAATAAACCCAGATATTTCCCATAGAAATCCATAGTGTTGAATACATTCTGACCTGTTGTAGTCTTCTGTGCTGTTTGCAAAAGAAAAATTGCTTTATTATTTTTCTATAGACTAACAGCTGGCATTTTCTGAGAAGTGCTTTGAGACTAACAAATGGTGCCTTGAGTCTAATGAGGGATGCCTTGAGTCTTAAAAAGGTTTTACCAGCTTTAGGATGAGCTGGTAAAACCAGCTCCACCATCTGCTTTACCACCTTTAGGATGAGCCTTGGTGCTGACCCACCTTTTCTGTTTACATTGGTCTTTTCTTTTTCTAGAAATGTAATGTTCTTTACTACACAAGTTTCTCTCAGCCTTAGTCAGTGCTAATGGACCTAGCCCTAGCTGAGAATTGGGACCTTTATGTTTTCTTATGGCTGGTATTCAAGTGTATTCCAGTAGCGTTAACAAGCTCCTAATCAGGATCTGTGCTAGCTACTCCATAAACATGAAGATATGAGATATGATATGATATGATATGATATGAGGACATTCCTGCTTCAAACATAATTACAGTGTAAAAGACAGAAAGACTTGTGTCTGCCAGTTGGATGATTTCCTACCTTCTGCCATCATTTACATATATGTGGAGTTTAAAATGGGTAGCGAATGCCTGCCATTGAAATGTGAATGGTGTTACTGGATTTGACTGCTGTTACCAAGACTGAGCTTTAAAAGGACTGCAGTGATGAATCTGGCCTACAAAGTGCAACCTGGATGTAAAACTCAACTCAGACTGGTAGCATTCATATCCACTCATCATAGGTGTAAATGTCCACACCAGTTACAAGAAAGTGGAAAAATAGGCCTCCACTCAGATTATTCTTTGCCAATGAAAAATCTGCCTTCTGTCTTGTATCAAATGCACTGAAAGGCCCTGACATGACATTAAATTATTTCCTTCCTCTTTAATACCCAACATCTTATTCAATAGTTAGCATTCAGCATAGTGTAGCAGTGGATTAGTGTGGTTGAGCTAAACTACTGTGGCTTGAGCAGTTTTACAAAAATAGTTGTTTTATATTAGACAAACATGGAGTTTTGGTTAGTCTGAGGTAACAGCAAATGAGGCAGAAATACAAAAAAATACTTGGAAGGCTGAGCCTTATCTCTCTGCTCAGTCTCTCACTTAAGTAACAGTCATTCTTGATCATTCACACAATTTTCTTTACATCCATCCTTATTCTGACATTTACATCCATCCTTATTCTGACTTTGCTCTTTTCCAGGACTTGGGAAGTAAACATTAACAATAAAAGCCCAAATTCATCCTTGGTCTGACTCCATTAATTTTAAGAAATTGACCTCCTGGGTGACTAAAAATTGGTTTTAATACAATGATGCCCAATATTCAAATTCAGCTTTTGGACAGTGAAACTCTAGCCCCTCTCTTCAGTTGTCTACAGCTTGTAAAATAAAGACTGTTGCACTAAAATGTCTTATGCTTTTTGTCAGCCTGCTATTGTTACTGGTTTTGATAGCACCTGTTATCAAAATGGCACAGACCTGTCCTAAAGAATGTACCCAACTACACAAGCCCTGTAGTATGTTATTGAAGTGACCAAACAGACACTAAGGAACAATCAACTAACTGAAAAATGACATTGATTTTAAACCCTGCCCTGTGCCTATCTGTGGTCTAGTAAGAGGAATATCTGCTGTGGTTTGCTGTTTTCCTTAGGAACAGTTTCTGGCTGGATATTTCACATGCACAGGGAAAGAAGACTACAGGGGAGCAGCTGTCAGGTACAGTCATGCCCTGCTTTTGCCCCTCCCAGAATCTGCCCCTTCTGCACACCCAGTCACAGAGGGAGGGATACAGAATTAAAGGGCACAGACTTCTCCAATAAACAGCAACTCCTACACACCTTCTCTGCTCTGCTTAGATTACTTCTTTCTGCTGCTGTCAGGATTAATCTGCACGAGAGGCTGTGCAGAGATTATACAGGAGTTCCTGGCTAGCTAGAATTGCACCATCCATGTGAACATGCATTTTGTGGATAGGATCATCCTTTCACGTCAGCTGAGCTATTTACCAGCACAGCACACACAGGAGCATATACGTTACAGAACAGAAAGGTTTACCGGGAACCAGACTCCTCCAGTGATCATCTGAATCCTACCTCAGGTCCTTGGACACTGAGCCTTTTATTTTGTCAGGTTTCAAGTGCAAACACACGCTGGTTGCCAGCTGTCTCTCAGAGCCACGGGCAAAATGCCTGTAGAGAGTGTGTTAGTCCAACCTAATAACTTAGGTGTGGAATAACTAGCACTTTTGAAATGGACTCCAGTGAAGTCATCTCTGGGTGGAAAAAAGCTTTATTAAGAGATGTATTTTGCTGCCTAAAAATAACAACCCCCTTTTGTACAAACCAGGCTCCTCCAGGGAGGCCCAGTGTTTGGTTGCCTAAAGGAATCTTAATCAATGAGACATTTGGATTAGGCCACTTGCCTCTCTTAAGTTACTTAGAAGTATAGGCAGACATGACTGTAGAACCTGGCCTTCACCCATGCTGCCTACACATATTGCAGCAGTGAGTTTGCTGTTTTAGTGGTTTTGTTTAATTGGCATGAAAGCTTTCACAAGTCTGAGCCAATTAAAAAACCTTGAACTGAAATGTATGAATGTGTTAATTGCTAGGTATGCAGGGCTCAATTCACTGACATGGGGCAAGGTGTGCAACCTGTGCCTCTTGCACCACCTGCCTCCAGGGAGTGGGTCCTGTTCAAATCCATTGTCTTTCCCCTGAAGGGGAGTGGGTTTCATAGCTCACTGGGTCTTCCTAGGTATCTACTACATATAAAGTTTTCTTGGGGTGGTACACTGGCATCCACAGCTACCTAAACCAATGGTTGGCAATCCGTGGCCCGCGGGCCAGATCCAACTCATGGAACTGGGGCTTTGATGACATCTGGTGGCAGAGGACCCTTGGCAAGGAGAAATGGTGGCAATAATGGCAGTGATGGCCAGGTCCTAATACTATCCCACCTTGGACCTGAGCTAGGACATTGCAGCCTGCCACTAGAAATATTGCTGACCACTGGCCTAAACTCATCACCCCAGAACTCTTAGAGTGGTCCTGGCCACATCCAGGGCCCCAGGTGGATCACGTGTAGCCCCATCCCCTCCACTCCAGGGGGATTTCCCAGCGTGCAAGCCAGATTTGAAGCTGAATAGATTTAAAAATGTGCAAAGCATTATGGAATAAAAATGAATATAACAGGCTTACCTTCTTGGAGCTTGGGTTGAGTCCCAGGATCAAGGGTCTGTTGTTTAATTGGTGGAGCCCACCCACCAATCCAGAGGCAGAACAAGGGAAGCAATGCCCCACCCTTTTCCGAAGGGAGGGGGCAGAGCAGCTGGACCTGAATTGGAACTGCACCAGCCAGGTCCGGACAACTTTGGGGGTGGAGCCCCTGAAAAGTATAAAAGAGGATCATGCTCAGCAGGCTGGGGAAGAGATGCCTCGAAGGACTTAAGAGTGGAGCAAGAAAAGCTGGGGAGCTCTTCCCCAGCAGGCAATAGGCCCAGGGCTCCTGAAGTCACTACTGGAGGAGCAGCCTTGGGAGTGGTGTGAGACTGCTCAGGCTGTAAATGGCACCTGGGGACGGTGCACGGAGACCCAGCCCTGGGAGTGGTGTGAGACCACTCAGGCCCATCACGGTGCATGGTTTGGTGCATGGAGTCCAGGTTTTGGGAGTCGCAAGTGGCAGTTTGATCCTGCAAGCCTGGCGGGTGGCTGGGTGTCATGGTGCAGATTTCGGCCCACGGAGCGAGGGCTCTGGGAGCCATGAGTGGTGTCTCAAGCCTGCAACCCCAGAGGGCTGGTGGGTCCCATGGTGTGCAGGGTGGCACATGGGCCTGGGCCTTAGGAGCTGCAACAGGGAGGCTCAGGCCCATAACTCTGGCAGGCGACCAGGCAGGGAGGTACATGAGTGTCACACATAGAGCCAGCCCTGGGAGTAGCTCAAGGCTGCTCGGGCCCCACATGGTGCGCAGGTCGGTGCCTGTAGAGTTGGCGCTGGGAGCAGCTCAAGGCTGCTCGGGCCCCACATGGTGCGCAGGTCGTTGCACGTAGAGTCGGCCCTGGGAGCAGCTCAAGGCTGCTCAAGTTAGCCCTGGCTCTAGGCTGGATAGCCAAAGCCCTGTAGTGTGGCTCAGCATTAAACTAAAAGAGCCCCGGTACCCTGAGAAGGGCCCACGAAGGGGAAAAACTCCTGATGTGAGGCTGGGGAGCCAGAGCCAGTGAGGGCTCAGCTCCCATAGGAGCTCCCTGGGTACCCAACACGGGGCACAGGGACCAGAGGGAAGAACCCTCAACTCAAGGCCAACGGCTCCAGGAGACCTGAGACTGTGTGGGGACCCAGAGGAAGAACTGTGAGTTACTGGGAACCCGGGTCCCGCATGGGAGGTGCCCCCGGGCAAGGGACCCTGGGGGGAGTGGGCCTAGGGGGAGAAGACCCTATCCCATTTGAGGGACCAAGTGGTTGGAACCCAGATAGAGTGCATCTACCATCTGGTATAGTTATGTTTCCTATTCGGTATCTATTGTTATTGTTGGTGTTATAAATAGTTGGGTGTATTAATTCTGTATAATGGGCTCTGTAAGGATATCTTTATTAGGTAACCCACTTGTGGTATAAATTTGCTGGATTGACTGTCCTGGGATCCACCCCTCTTCTGGGCCTGATGCACAGGTACTTACCCGAATGTCCTCCCTAGGGCCGACTTCCTCCAGCTCACAGACCTTTATATGTATATTTGTATTTATATCTGCAATTATAAATTGCAGAGTTTAATTATAAATTAAAGAGTTTAATTATAAATATTTAAATATATATATATATATATGCTGGTAACTCAGTAAATTGTATATAATTAAGAACTTTGGCTTGGGCTAACCCTATAGAAGAAAGAGGGATGCACTCGAAATTCTGGCATCCCTCTCACAGTACCCCCCTCCTGCCTACCCATCCCATCCAAATGAGAATAGGGCACACCCTTGGGTGTACCCGGGTTACATGAACATTAGCAAGGCTATTCCCGCAAGATAAAAGTACGTCCGATACTTTCTTGAGTTTTCCCTATGCAGGGTTTTGGGCACCATCCTCTGATGCAGCTGGCACACTATTGATAAAGACAAGTATTTCCCCTGTCAGGTAAATACAACTGAATCCTGGCTAGATGGACTACTGGTCTGAAGCAGTAGGGCAATTTCTATGTTCTCCATTTGTTTCTCGTTTTTATCATTCTAGGGCCAAATATTCTATTCCCTAACAATATGAATATCCCCAGTAGATTAGAACTTGGCCCAGGGCTTTCATTCAGGACCAGGAAACAATCTGAACATAAACATTTACTGCCCCAGAAAACATACCATTTTCCCAAATGATTTTATTTCTTTAAATTTAAGGTGGTGCTGGTCACCTTTGCTCTAAAAATACCACAAGCTGCAGCCTAACTATTTTCCAAATAATTAATCTTTCCAGTGGAATAACTTAAAGCCCTACATTTCCTGTTATGTTATACAGCTGCAATTTGTAGCCAGAGCTCCTGCACAGTGATACGTGGGCAAAGTGCCAAATACATGGCGCTTTACCTACACAAGTGCCCTACATAAATAATCCTTAACCACAAGTTAAACAGTTAGGGACTGTTCTGTTTGAGAAGAAAGGCTGGGGAAACAAAAGACTTTTTTATAACTCTGCATTAAAATTTCAATTGATGCTCATAAGATTTTATTTTGTAAGTTTCACATCTGGAAATAACCCTTTTTTATGCACCGTGATTTGTGTCAGGAGGAAGCTCAACTTCATTCTGCCACACAAATGGTTTTATTGACTAATTCGTGTTTCAAACTAATATTTGTCTGTCATAAAAATTACAGTCTCCTGCTTATCTGCAGTCCAGATATATTACTGGTGCCTACAGAGCAAATCCACCTTCCTGTGCTTCTCTACTAAGCAATACAATTAGCATTCATAAGGATAGATTCTTCTCTTATTTACTTCAATGGTAATGAGCTGATGTCTGCACAGGGCTTTGCATATCTAAAATGCTATGTATAAATACAACCAATAGTATTTACTGTAGATTGAGAATGACTCTAATAACTGCATTAGAATTCAATTAGATAAATAGCGATTTAAATGAAATCAGTCTGATCTATTGGCCAGACTCTTGGCCCTGTGCTGGCACTTTGCTTTGTTCCAGAGAAAAAGTTCTGTACTAATGCCTTAAACATTAAGCTGAGGAATGGTGGTATAGGATTGTTAGGTCACTCAGAATCGATGCAACTGGCTTCATACCAAGTGTCCACTGGAGGTGCCTTGGAGGTAAGGAAGTGCGATCCAAATGCCATTGTGATCTGGAAAATCCCAGCAATATAACAACTACTTGACTCAGAGCAGCCTTGAGGCTGGGCATAACTCGGAGCAGTCTTGAGGTTGTTATGGCATGTGCCAGGAACCAAAGTGGCCCCCTGCCAGCTACAGAATCAGGATGGCAACAAGGGCTTAGGGACAGATACTACACATAAACTGGTTTAAGTGATCAGAAGCTGATTTAAACCTGTAACAGAACAGATGTTCAGTGTACATAAACCAGTTTGAAAATGGCTGAAACCAGTTTGAGATAAACCTGGTTGAATGTAGTATCAGACTTAACTGATTTTAGGTTAAACTGGTTTATACAATGTCTGTCCCTTTGCTGGTTTAAGGTGAACCAGACACCCCAACATGCTGTCTGGGCTGGGCTGGGCTCTTTACTCCACTGCAGGGCTGGCTCTTCCCCTCTGCTCCCTGGCTGGAGCTTGGCACAGACTTGCAGGCGCAGAGTGTCTGCCTGGCTTCCCCTTGCTAAACAGTGATTATTCCCCACTCCCCTCTGCCTTATGCAGATACCTCAGCATTAGCTAGCAGACCACATGCTAGCTACAGTCAGTGCTGTAGGAGAGGACAGAGGCAGACAGGCTTTTTGGAGCTAATCAACAGGTAGCTTAATGTCCTTCCTGGGAAGAGCTGTTTAAGAAGAGCTCCATTAGTTAATGGAGAGGGGCTTTATTTTCTTAATGAGTTGATAAATTCTGAGTTAAGGATGGTAAGCATTACCTGCTGGGCTGCTGAGGTGGGGGGCGGGGGGCGAGGGGGAGTGAAGAATAGTAAGTTCATCCTGCCTTTCAGCTCTGCCCTGTGGAAGTAAAGGGAGGGCTGCTCTACCGCCCCTGGGGTTCTAGCCTGAGCCAGTGCAGGCATGTCTTCATTTCTGGGATGTCTGTCTAGGTTACAAACTGATTTAGCCTAGCCAGGTTAGACTAACCTGCAAAGATTGAATCAATTCGGGCTCAGGCTTTTTAAATGTCTGTCCCTAGCCAAGATGAGATAAAGCTTCATTTGACATGCCTTTCTCCTTGGATCTTACACAAAGCGTCGCTCTAGCAGACTTGAGAATTGGGCCCTTCCACTCTAGCAAGGACAGAGAAACCCACCAAGTGGATGAGATCTGTTCCCCATTCCAAAGCTGACTAATGTATGTGTTATCACGAAGAAAAAATAATACATTCACCATAAAGTTATGACAGAATAGAGTATCACTGAAATCAGAAGAAGCTCAAGGTTTTCCCATCACGAAAAGAACTCAAACTGTTTTGGGTTCAAATGTCCAAATATATCAGATACCTAAAGATAATGGTAGGATTTTCAGGTTGGACACCTCCTTCCCTTGAAATCAGTGAGGCATCAGTGATCACCTACTTGAACACATCCCACTAGGCAGTTCTCTGCATCTTGAGACCTATAAATACTTTTGAAAAAAAATCAAGTGCAGGGTGAATTGGAGCTCAGGTCAGCAATACAAAATGAGTACATCCCTGTTGGATATATGTCTCATGCCTCTGTGTATATCCATGGGTGGATCCAGGATTTTGAAAAGAGGGATTCATATGGTGTGGTGTATCATTGCCTATTACTGAACACATTTTTCTCTGGGTCAAAAGAAACTAAAAATTTACAAATATACTAAGGGCCTAGGGCTGTATTATTCAGTTTAAGATGGAAGCAAAAACAATCACTTTATTAGAATGTGCATTACCACATTTACTTGAATAGAAGACAACCCTGATTATAAGATGACCCCCCGCAACTCAATTCTATATATGGAAAATTTATAAACGTGTTATAATTTTCCAGGTAGAGAATCTAATTATTGGAGGTTTGCCTTGAATTTGTCCCCTCCCTGTTGCTACAGACAGGAAAATAAATCTGGGGAGTCAGGTAGCCTTTGCTTTCTGCTTCCTCCACCTTTTCCCCCTGCCAGTCCCTACCCTCTTTCCTTATTGTCAGACCCTGCTCTTCCTGAGTACACGGAAGCGAGGAAGGTTGTTGGTTGTAGCCATGTTGGTCTAAGGACATAGGTAGGCAAGGCTCTATGGGTAGCATATTTTAAAACAATAACCTTGAAACTGAACATAGCTGTAGCAATTTGGATATAGTACCCATGCACTTATCTGATCCAGAACTGATGCATGATCCCCATGAATGCTGTGTTCCCCTGGAGGCTGGTGGGGGGCACGGCGAGCTCCTGCAGGCAGCAGTGGCGGTGTTGGCAGCAGGAGAGTGGAGGCAGTGAGCTCCCACAGGTGGCTGCAGCAGTGTCAGCGGTGGGGGGTGGTTAGCACTGACCAGCAGTCAGCGACCACCTACAGACACCGCTGGCAGCATCAGCAGCAGCCAGCGATGATTGG
>NW_017728943.1:38000662-38039903 GCF_001723895.1 Crocodylus porosus
TATATATATATATATATATATATATATATACTGCTACAGACCTGTCTCTTGACCAATAGGATTCACTTGACAATCTGAAACCCACATCTACAGTTACACCATCACTGTCCCTGTTACAATAACTTTGCACCCGGGCTCCCGTGTGCCCACATGCCTACATGCTCATTGCCATCTTCTTGAACCATTACAATCACGCAAAACTGTCTCCATTCTCTTTACCCTCCCCTTCCCCTCCCACCCTGTTCCCTCATAGTCTCTCTGTTTCCATCCCCAGCCCTTAGTCCATGTGATCTTTGTCATCCTCTTCCCATCATCCTCTTCACTCATCCCCTATTTGTCACTATCATTTTCTGCTTCCTCATTCTCACCATCTGCTCTGGAAGACTTGTTTCTGAACAGTCTGTGCCAGTCTTTTCTCTTCCAGGTGTCCTCCATTGTCTTCTCTTTATTGTCTTCTTTTGTATTCCTGTAGTCCATCTGCAGCTCACTCCCTCCCATTCTGACATAGTCCTTGACTGGGAGGTTTGTGTGTCTGTACGGCTAGGGACAGAAGTTACACATAAACCAGTTTAAGTGCTCAGGAACCAGGTTTAAACCAGTAACAGAAGTTCAGTGCACATAAAACAGTTTCAAAATGACCAAAACTGGTTGAAGATAAGCCTATTTGAATGTAGTATCAGACTTAACTGATTTAGGTCAAACCAGCTTATGGAACTTCTGTCCCAGGTCCCCTCCTGGTTGAAGTTAAATCAGAGTCCTGCAGCCATGCAGGATGCTGTGCAGCCCTGGGCTGTGCTCTCTGCCCCGTCCCACCCCCTTGCTGGGAAACTGACAGCTGGGGGAGGGGAGTAAAGCCCCATGGTGGGCTTCTCCCTCTGCTGGGCACAGCAGGAGCGAGGAGTTTCCTCCCCACGCTCCCTCCTCAGCTGGTCCACTGGCCAGGGAGGGGGTATGGCCGGGGAATCGCCCCAGCCCCTATTCTGGGTGTGAGGAGTAAAGCCCCCACTGTGGGCTCCACCCCTGCCGCCCATGCCAGGTGCAGCCAACAGGGGGTCTTGAATGGGGGTGTGAGAGAGAGGGGGAGGAGGTTGTTGTTTTTCCTCCTCACTCCCTTCTCAGCCAGCCTGCCCACCAGGGAGTAAATATTGCCAGGTGATTGGCCTAGGGAAAGCCCGCGGGGGGGCTTTACTCCCTCACCGGAGCCAGGAGCCAATCACCCAGCCATGCTCTCTCCCAATGCCAGTGGGCCAGCTGAGGATGGTGGAGGGGAATGGCCCCTACTGTGGACTTCCCACTCCCTGTGCCAGGCACAGCCTCACTGGGGGTCCAAAGGCAGGAGGGTGGGGCATTTGCCCCCCCACCCCTCCTCAGCTGGCCTGCCAGCCAAGCAGGAGGCATGGCTGAGTGATCAGCCCAGCTCTCAGCTGTGGCAAAGCTCGCAGTGAGGGTTTTATTCCACCACCTCAGCTGGGAGCTGGGAGCTGGGTCAATTACCTGGCCATGCCCCCTGCTCTGCCAGCAAGCTGGCTGAGGGAGTGGGGAGCAAAACGGCCCCCACTAAGGTCTCCTCTGCTGCACCTAGCACAGCTCAGCTGGGGCTTCAAAGCCTGGCAGGGGGGGCCATTCACCCCCACTCCCTCCTCAGCTGACCACTGGCCAAGGAGGGGGCATGGCCAGGTGGTCATGCAAGGGGGAGGAGAAATGCTTCATTGGGGGTTCCCCTCCCCCCCCCTTCCCCCAATACTGGGGACACCCTAGCTGGAGGTCCAGTGCCAGGTGGAGGGGCGGGTTTTCCCCCACACGCTGTCCTCAGTTGGCCCAGACCAATGAGGGGGCATGGCTTAGGGGGACTGGCTCTGGGCATGGAGAGAGGGATAGAGGTGCCCTGCTGGGGGCTTTCCCCACCCCTTCTCACTTCCTGGGGGAGACCCTGGCTGAATAGCACCATCTCTCTGGTCTGGGTCTTGCAGTATCATGAACAGTATGACTGCTCTCTTCCACAGCTTCCTGGTGAGTGAGCAGTTCCAGAGGTGGCAGACTGTTACCTCCTTCCACTGGAAGGTTTGCCTGGGCCTTTCTAACATGAAAGCCGCATGCCCCTGGAGGCTGGCAGAGCATAGAAAGCTCCTGCAGGCAGTGGCAGCAGTGGCAGCAGTGGGAGTGTGGCAGCAGTGAGCGACAAGCCCCCACAGGTGGTTGCACCACTGTTGGCGGGGGTGGGGAGGGGGGATGGCAAGCGCTGACCAGTGGTTGGCAACCACCTGCAGATGCTGCTGGCAGTGTTGCCAGTGGGGGTGGTGAGGGGAGGGTGACAAACAGGGACCCAGCAGCATTGGCAGCGCTTTTTGCAAGGGGTGCACTGCCAAGCTCAGAGGGTGCATGTGCACCTGCGTGCACCCCCTATGCATTGCCAATGCTTTCTAACCCTCTCTGTATCTCAGTACCTGCATGGGGAGTGCTCAGTGGGCTACGTGCCTGTTCAAGTATCTGTGTTCCTTCTGCAGGTCCTTGTGGAAAATGTTGCCACAGCCTTGCAGCTGTCACCACCTAGTACATCCATGGGTAATAGTCTGTCCCTTGCCCTAACCACCTCCTTCATTTTATGGTGATTTTTCAGGGTTGCTGGGTTCTTGTCACATAACTTGTACTTATTCTGGAAGTGCTCCAAGACACTGTAGAACCACAGTGGCTTCAAGGTCCAGAGGCATGCATTGGGTAGCATGTACACTTCCCCTTATCACAGCAGGTGCCTTGCAAAGTATCTCATGAAGTTGGCTGTTTTGGATTCTGCTTTGGCTGCCGGTTTGCAGATCTGGCTTGTGTACTTGGCCCAGAGGAAGAGCAGGATATCCAGCATGCCTTGTCCCTGATCTGTTTCATCTTGTACAGTGTAGTTCTCACAAACTTCTCCCATCTGCAGCCTCAGAAGATGCACATGTCCCACTGGACTCTATGGATGGTTTGTTTTGACAACGGAAGGGAAGACCAGTGCAGTGTACAGAAGCACCGGCAGCAACACTGCCCTAATGAGCACCATGCATCCTCCTATTCACAGGTGGCACGTGTTCCATAGTGCCAGTCTCTGTTTGACCATGGCTTTGGTCTGCTGTCATACTTTCTGGCCTTTTAGCTCTGGGCTGAACTTCACCCCAAGGATCTTGACCCTCTCATGGAGTGCGGAGACTCCAGGGCAGACAAGTCCCTGAGCTTGCCCAGTGCTAGACAGGTGCTCTTGCCCCTGTAAACCTGGGTATGCTGCAGCACTCATTCCACCAACGTGTTGTCCCTGCATAGGATTGAGGTTGTCCATATGGGCCAGAATTCTCGTCTCTGCCCTGCTGGCCCTGGGGATTTCCACTCCATGCATTCTGGGGTCTCACCTGAGCTGCTGGGCTAGTAGTTTCACCACAGGATGAAAAGGATCAGGGAGAGAGGGCATCCCTGCCAGATGCCTGACTCTACCGTGCTCAGGGTGATCAGAAACTTGTTCACCAGCATCCTGCTGCTCAGTGTACAATGCTTTTATCCATGCGATGAAGGTTGGAAGGGCCCCCCATCTTCTATAGTGTCTTAAACATGGATAGCGGGGTACCCAGTTGAAGGCTTTCTCCAGGTTGCGGTTCAGCATGGTGACATCCAGCCCCTTCTCTCGTTGGTACCACAGGGCATCTTGCAGTTGCAGCAGGGTTCCATGGATGTGCTGCCCTGGCAGGACACATGATTGGTCTACTTCACCTATAATAGACTTAAAGCGCTCGGCCAAGACTTGACCATTAGTTTATAGTCAAAGTTCAGGAGTGTTATGGGTCTCCAGTTCTTCAAGTCCTCCCTCATCCCCTTCTTATACGGAAAGGTTATGAGGCTCTGATCCACCCTGCAGCTGCTCCCTATACATCTCCAGCAGATCTGTGCCCACCTGGCCCTGGAAGGTGATATAGAACTCCTTGGGCAGGCCGTCTGCCCCAGAAGTATTAGTGTTCTTAAAGCCGTGGAGAGTCTTGGTGGTCTCCTCCAAATCTACTCCTCCAGCAGCTCCTGGCCCTCATCTCCCCTGAAGGCCCAGGTGAACTACTGCAGGCAGTTCTGCATGCCCCCCAGGCCCTGTTAGCATGCCTGTACAGCTCTTGGTAGAAGGTTGCTGCCATCTCCAATATCTATTCATTGACTGCTGGCTCACCCTGGCTCTGTCCACCAAGCTGGTCGTGGCTTCCCTCCTGGTTTTCTTCAAACTGCCAAAGCAAGCAGACTTCCCCCTCCTCCACCCAGGGACCCTGGCTAGGAAGATCTTCTTTCTATCTTGGTACCAGGCCCCAATTTGAGCTTTTACTTTCCATATAGTCTCCCCAACATCCCAACCCAAAGTTGCCTACTTCTGCAGGCTCTGCAGTTTGCAGCTTAGGTGCTCATGCTGCCTTCTCTGGATCCTGACTTATCTCCCGCCAGGTTGTTGGAAGAAGGCTCCTGCTCTCTCTGTTGAGAGAGCTCTTTCTTTTATGGCCCACCACTCTTTGTGGTTGCAGTACCTGACTCTGAGGGTCCTCCACCCTGCATAGCTGCCTGAACTCCCACAGGATCTTTTTGTTGTCCAGGTGCCTCACATTCAGCTTCCACATTCCTCTGCCTCTTTTCGGCTGCCCCCCATCTCTGCCTTCACTGTCAGGAGGCAGTGGTCCAAGAAGTGTGGAGAGAGGCATGGATTCTGCTTTCACTACTGTCCATCCCTTGAGGAGGAGGACAAAGTCTATGTGTGACTTCATGTGCCCCACAAAGTCCACTGAGGTAAAGTTTCCCCTATGCTCTTGGGCTCCCACAACCACCAGGCTGTGGTCGCAGACAAGCGGATTCAGCAGCCTGAAGGATAGGCCCGTCTTTTGTCCTCGACTTATTCTGTTTCCCTCTTTGGTAATGCAGTTGAAGTCTCCTGATTACCATTGGTTGGCTATTGTACATTGCCACAGCCATGTTCTCTAAGAAGGCACACCAGGCATTTTCTTTGTTGGCCAGGGCATAAACATTTAGGAGGTCAAATTTCCACCCCGTTTCAAAGGTAGCTTGTAGCAACCTGCCTGCAATAATCTCCCTATGCTGTAGAGGTCTCACTTTGTCTCCTTTCAGCAATATAGCCACCCCTGCTGTCCTATTGTCATTTGATCTAGGCCATATAGAGAGGTTGTGCGGCCAGCATTTTTCAAACAAAGCATAGTTTTGGAGCTGGACAAGCCACTTTCCTGGAGGCAGATGATATTTGCTTGCGGTTGGTCTAGGCACTGCTGTAAGGCGTCCCATTTCTCTTTTTTTAGTAGGCTTCTCTCATTTAGTAATTGAGGCTAGGATCCCCACGGTAAAAGTTGCGAAGTGAGGGGGCAGTTTTAGTCCTCCCTTTCTCGTTTCCTTATCTTTTTATGGTCCCTGTTCAGGTTCAAATTTTTCACCAGCTTGTGGAGGTGCTTCAGGGAAACTGGCTCCCTTATCCGGATGGTGTTGTTATGGGGGGGTGGGCTTCAGGCCTCTTGTGCAATTTGGGGTTTCCTGGCTGCCCTGGTCTGTCTCTGGGTTCCCTCCTGGGTCTCCATTTCTGAGCTGGAGTTTTCTGCAGCTTCTGGGGTTTCCTTTGGGCCTCTTTCTGGGGTCTTGCTTCTCCCTTTCCCTCTGTACCCATTTTTGCAAGTTCCTCAAGTTCCTCATCCATCTGCTTTAGGGAGCACACGCTGTCCTGGAAGGAGGCCAGGTTCTCCTTTCCAGGCGGGGGTCCCGTCCTTCTGCTTTCTTCCATTTCCTGTCCTTCTCTGTCCTCTTTTATGTTGCTACTGGAGGAGCCGGGGCCGGGGCCAGGGCCAGGGCCAGGGGGTTGTGGCTGCTGGAGTTTCTGTGGTCATCTCTTCTTTGTTTTTCCCTTTGTTTGTGAAGGAGTCAGGGCAGTCTCTAAAGACGTGCCTTCTTTCTCGCACAGATTGCAGTGCCAGTGCCAATGCTTACATGATCTTCTCTTTTGTTCATGGTACAGATTTTATTTGGGCATCATGCCACCAAATGTCCCTGCTTACCACATTTGCAGCAGAGCTTAGGCTGCCTCTGGTAGAAGATAGGGCCTCTGTGGGAGCCCAGAGAGTTCATTAGGGAGAGGTGCTGTACCTCACTTGGATTCCCAAGTATGCTTCTCAGCATTGCCTTGGCTTTCTAGGCTCCAGTCCACTTGTGTTGGACTTCCTCCACTTTTCCTACTTTCTCACAGTGTCTTTTAAGCCAAAAACTTATGTCCTTTTCTTTTATTTGACTAGAGTACATCTGGATTGTAATGTCTCTCTTTCCTTGGGTCTCCCCTGGCAAATTGAAAAGCTTGCAGCTGGGGATTTCCCTCAGCCATCTGAAGCTTTTGCCGGGAATCTGCTCTGCTCTTTGAATCGCTGAAGCCCACTCTGCCCTACCCAGTATGCAAATTACACAACACAGATTTGTAAGATTTACTTCCAACAGGTTCTGTATGATCTAGACTAAGAAATCTTCTATCTCCATCAGTAACTTTCCTGGGTGCAAATGTTCTGGAATCTCGCTGAGAAGCCTCTTCTCATCTCCATATTATCTTGTGGCCTCCCAACCTGGGGTCCAGTGACTCTTGATTTTGGGATCTCTACTCTTCCCCCTCCCCACACAAACACACAGGCATGGGGGTGTTTCAAGGTTTTGTATACAAATTGATAGGAACAGATTTTTTTTTTCTTTTTGCAAAAATATTTTTCTAGATAGATAGGTAGATACAACCCTACCAGTCTTCAAACACATATGATTACAGAATCACATACCCATTACAATATATGCACCCGTGCACCCCCTCACCCATGCTCCTGAGCACCTGTTACAAAACTTGCATCCACACTCTCATGAATTCATGCACCTGTCTGCATTTCCTTCACTGTTGCAATTACACTGTTCCTCTGTTCCTTTCCTTAAGTCTTTATTCTCTAGTTTTTAGTCCATTTCACTGTTGCTGTCATTGATGTTTTTGTCTTCATTATCATTGTCACTGCTTGCTCTGCTTTCTTCTTTGCTGCCCTCTCTTGCTTGTTGTCACTGCTCTTTTCCCCAGGGGGGATCCTTGAACAGTCTGTGCCAGTGGCACCTCTGCCACTCCTCACCATCCTCACCATCCTCTCTTACCGTTTTCCGGTAGTAGGTCTGCAGCTCACTCAGTCCTATTTTAATACAGTCCTTGACTGATAACTTTATGTGCTGGTACATCAGGAGATTCCTGGTCTCCCACAGGGCACTCCTGATGCAGGAGATGAACTGTTTGAAGTGGGCTGATGGGGACCCCTGCTGTTTGCTCAGTTGCCCATACAGCACTGCCTCTTTGGTCATAATCCTAACTTCTGTCACCATTGGAGCCAGTTTACCTTCCTCCACACCTCTTTAGTGTATGGGCAGAACCATGGGAGGTGGTCAATGGTCTCTGTTTTGCTTTGGCAGATTTCTGTGGGGCAGTTGGGCTGGCTTCTCTGCCCCTCTCTAGGCCTCAGGGCCCACACAGGGAGTGCCTGGTGGGCTGCTTGCCAGTTCAAGTCCCTGTGGTCTTTCCATAGACCCTTGTGGAAGATTTGCTCCCACACAGCCTGGCAGCCATCGCTGGGGAGCAGTTCCAAAGTCAACAGTTTGTCTGTGGCTCTGACCACCTCCTGCATTTTTTGGTGTTTGGTCATGGTCACAGGGCCTTCTTTGAGCCAGCTGTATTTATTCTAGAACCTTGTAGAACCACAGCTGCTCCATGGTCCACAGTGTCCTGTTGGGCAGCGTGTATCCCCACCACTATCTATGCAGGTGCCCTGTGCAATATCTGATGAAGCTGGTCATTTTTGTCTCTGCTCCAGTCACCAGCTTGCAGATCTGGCTTGTGTACTTGACGCCAAGGAACAGGAGGAAGTCTGGCATTCCCCTGCCCCTGGCTGGCTTGATTTTGTATAGAGTCTTCCTCACCACTTTCTCCCATCTGGATCTCCAGAAGAACATGCACATGGCCCTTTGGATTCTGTGGGCAATACACTTCAGTGGGGGCAAGACCAGTGCAGTGTACAGGAGCACTGGTAGTAACACCACATTCAGAGTGCCATGCACCCCCCACCATAGAGAGGCAGCATGTGTGCCACAGTCTCAACCTCTGTTTCACTTTGGCTTCTGTCTTTACCTATGCCTTCCACCTGCTCAACTTGGGGTTGAACTCTACCCAGAGGATCTGGACCCCCTCACAGGGGACGGAGACCCCCAGGATTGACAAGTCCCCAAGTTCTCCCAGCTCTTACTCACATTGAGCTTGGCCCCTGCTGCTACTTCTTGGACCTGCATGTGCTTTAGTACTCCCTCAACTGACTACTTGTCGCTGCACAGGACATTGAGGTAATCCATGTAGGCCAGGACCCTGGTCTCTTTCCTGCTGCCACTGATCCCTGGGTCCCACCTGATCTACTGGGCTAGGCGCTCCATCGTGCAAATGAAGAGCATTGGGGATAGTGGGCATCCCTGCTGGACTCTAACTCTACCATGATTGGCATGCTTAGGAACACATTGACCAGCACCTGGTTGTTCACATCTGTGTACAGAGTCCTTATCTAGGCAATGGATGTCAGGGGGACACCCGTCTTCCTCAGCATCTGAAAGAGGAACCAGTGGGATACTCAGTCATAGGCCTTCTTCAGGTTCTTGATGCTGTGGAGGGTCCTCTTAGTCTCTTCCAGTGTCCACTCCTCCTCCAGCTTCTGCTGCTTGTTTTCCCTGAGGGCCATGGGTGACTGGTGCCTCCCGAGTTGGGAGGCGGGGGCACCAGATCGCTGATGTGGGGGGAGTCCCCCAGCAGCTGAGCACTGAGCCCAGAACCACCAGTGGTGAAACTGGAATGCACATGCACCTGCGTACACCCCTTACACATCACCAATGTCGAGAGCCTAGTTCAGCTCCTGCAGGCACTGCAGGTCATCCGGGCATGTGGTGTAGAGCTCCTGGTAGAAAGTAGCCTTTGTCTCCAGCATACCCTCCTTCAACCAGCACTCTACACACACTCAATCTCTCAGGTTGGTCATGGCTTTCCTCTTGGTCTTCTTTAACCTGCTGAAGTAAGCAGATCACTCCTCCCCTCCTCCGCCCAGAGGTCCTGGGCCTGGAAGATTTTTTTCCTGGCTTGTTCCATGTACTAGGTTCTGAACTAGATTTTCATCTCCTAGATATCCTCCCTCATGTCCCATCCCACCACTGCTAGTGTATTTAGGTCCTGTAGCTTATGGTTCAGGTGCTTGTGCCACCTCTTCTGCAATTGGGCTTACTACCTGCTAGCCTTCTGGAAGAAGGCCTTGGTCCTCTCTTTGATGATGACCCACCACTTCATGTAGTTCAAGTACATGGTGTGAAGAAATCTCCCTCTGTCCCAGGGGGTTGGGGTTGTATGTGGTCAAATGTTTCTGGATTTATTTTGCTGTGTATCTTGTTTGTGCTGTTGCTTCCTCTGGACCACCTCCCAACTCCCTCTTATTGGGTCCAGAACCTTTGTCTTAAGTTTCCCACCAAGTAACCTGTGGAACCAGTTTGGTGGCTCTGGTCATTCCACTGGGGGCTGCTGACCACTTTTTAAAAGGATTGGTCTTCATCAGCAGGGTTCAAATAATGCCTGTTTCAAGCTACAGTGACATCACAGCTCAGCACTGCTCAGTATGTGTGTGTATTTCAAATATCCCTCGCAAAGGATCCATGTGCTAATTAGTCCCCACTCACGACTGGGACCAGGCATTCTTGTCACAAGTCCTGGGATCTTCCAAAAATGTATATGCAGGTGAGGCACAGGGCAATCTTATGGAGGGCAGGGCCATATGTGCCAGGCCAAGAGAAGGGGTGCTATTTAATGCAATGTTGTGGTTCACCATGACTTGGAAAAGAGTCAGTGGTCAGGGGACTGTACTTAATGGCTACTACCATAAGTCTTATTCTGATGAACTACACTAGCCTATTCTTATGGTAGGTTCCCCTCAGCATGCTTGCCCAATATAGGCTATGTGTTTTATAGTCATGCTCAGTGTTGGCTGCATTTAATTAATTTCATAACTGGTTTTTTTCTCCATGCTATTTGGGGGAAAAAAACCTTGTCTTATATTTTAGTAAATACTGAAATTGGCCATATTATGTATTAATAAAACCCAAAAAATACTGGGGAAAATAATCAAAAGACGTTATTTCTTTAGGTCTGTAAACATTAGAATTAAATGTACATCTTTTGCATTCATAAAACAAAATCTAGTCTTCTTGAGCATCTTAACAGTACATCCAGTGCTTTACTGAAAGTTATTTCCACATGTAAGTTGATGTTTTTACTGAGAGTTAAAACAGTCTGCAGGGCTGTGAAATAGGAGCTACATTACCAGGAGCAGCTAACAGAGAGCAGAACTGCAGAAGAAAGGATAGCTTGATTGGTAGAACATCAAGACCATTAAAAACAAGAGGATCATTAACACCTGTGGAATGAAAAATTTTTACAATGAGCCATGAAATTAAGTGACTCCTTCACTGCTGCATGACTGGAAATGCTGCTGCCACTGCCAGGCAGTTGGTTTTAAACTTTGGGTGGAGTAGAAATCAAAGCCAGGGGGAGGGAGACAGGGTTCAGTTGCACCACTGCACCTCCTCCCACTGGATCTGCCCCTAAGTATATCAGCATGTTTGCATGCCGTGACTGGTAAGTGCATATGCAGCTGTTTGAATGCCAGATTTTGCACATGCAAACAGTATAGCTTGGCATGGAGTAGACTCCTGAAAGCATGGTGCTAAAGCTTTCTTGTTTAGCAATGCATCATATTGTTTTGTGGTGTGTATGGGACACACAGTAATAAAAAAGTTACTCAAAAGCAGTACTTACAGCTGAGACTGTGCAGGAAACTAGTGAAATAACTCAACCCGAGTTTCATAGATTCATAGATTGTTAGGCCTTGAAGGGATCTTGGAAGATCATCGTGTCCAGCCCCCTGCACCAAGCAGGAAAGATAACTGGGGGTCAGGTGACCTCAGCAAGGTTGGGCCTCTTAGGCATATGCACCATCTTTATTACTAGATAGGCCTGTCAGTTGAAATTGCCTCTTCTAGATTGATTCATGTGTGCTCTTGTCAAAATAAATGGGTTGTACCTGTTTCATAGTTTCATAGTAGCTAGGGTCAGGAGGGACCTGAACAGATCATCTAGCCTGACCCCCGGCCACAGGCAGGAATGAATGCTGGGTTCACAAGACTCCAGACAGGTGATCATCCAACTTCCTCTTGAATTTTCCCAAGGTAGGGGCGAGGACCACTTCCCTGGGAAGTTGGTTCCAGATTTTGGCCACCTTAACTGTAAAATATTGCCTTCTGATCTCTAACTTAAACCTATTCTCCATCAGCTTATCACCATTGTTCTTTGTCACCCCAGGTGGTGCTGGGGAGAAAAGGGCTCTACCTGTTTGCTGTTGATCTCCCCTGATGAGTTTGTAGGCAGCCACCAGGTCCCCCATCATCCTCCTTTTGCTGTGGCTGAACAGGTTCAGGTCCCTCAGTCTCTCTTTGTAGGGCCTGCCCTGCTGCCCTCTCACCAAGTGGGTGGCCCTCCTCTGAACCCTCTCCAGGCTGGCCACATACCTTTTGAAGTGTGGTACCCAGTACTGGATGCAGTACTCCAGCTGCAGCCTGACCAAAATCGCACAGAGGGGGAGTATCACCTCTCTGGACTGGCTTGAGATGCACCTTTGGCTGCATGACAAGGTATGGCTGGCCTTGCTGGCTGTGGTCTGGCATTGGCAGCTCATGTTCATCTTGGAGTTGATAATGACTCCAGGATCCCTTTCCATCTCTGTGCTTTCAAGAGGGGAACTCTCCAGCCTGTATGTATGCCATGGATTCCTTCTCCCAAGGTGCAGCACCCTGCATTTGTCTACGTTGAACCCCATCCTATTCTCATCTGCCCACTTTTGTAGTCTGACTAAATCTAGTTGCAGCCTCTCTCTCCCTTCATGTGTGTCCACCTTGCCCCACATCTTAGTGCCATCAGCAAATTTGGACAGCGTGCTTTCCACCCCCTCATCCAAGTCACTGATGAAGATGTTAAGCAGTGCGGGCCCAAGGACTGAGCCCTGGGGTACCCCACTGCTTACATCTTACCCATTTTGAGTATAACCTGTCCACCGCTACTCTCTGGGTGCACCCCATCAGCCAATTTTTTACCCATCCAGCTGTGCAGGCATCAATGCCACAGTCACTTAATTTATTGATGAGGATGGGGTGAGAGACAGTGTCAAAGGCCTTCTCAAAGTCTAGAAAGACTACGTCCACGGCGACACCATCATCCAAGGATTTAGTTACTTGGTCATAAAAGGTAATCAGGTTGGTCAGGCAGGATCTGCCTTTGATGAACCCATGCTGATTGCCCCTGAGCATGATCTCCCCTGCAGGCCCCCCACAGATGTGCTCCTTGGTGATTCTCTCCAAGATCTTCCTGAGCACCAAGGTGAGGCTTACAGGCCTATAGTTACTTGGGTCCTCGTTCTTCCCTTTCTTGAAAATTGGGACCACATTAGCCAGTTTCCAATCCCCTGACACCTGGCCAGATGACCACAAATGCTCAAGCTGGGCCAAGGGCTAGCCCTTCCAGAAGATCCATAACTACATCTGCACTGACTGAGGGCCTGACAGAGCTATCCCCAAGATTGTCCCTACCTCTGGTAGGTGGGATATCCCAGTCCCTGTTCAAGAAAACAGAGGCAAAGAAACTGTTAAAAATATCAGCTTTCTTGTCTGGCGTAGCCACAAGATTACCATTTGCATCTTGCAGGGGCCCTACTCTGTTGAACTACAGCAAGGAGTTTTCAACCTTTTTCAGTGAGGTTGGAAGTAGCCTATCATGGTGACAACTCCTGAATTAGAGGATTAGACTAATATCTTTCTCCTCCTCCTCCCAACCACCACTGCCTTGTTTGTCTGCTTAGCCTATCTGTCTGCCATTGTGACCTCTCTCCGACAGAAGCTGTTGTTGTTTCTTGTCCATATAGCACCTAACACAACAGGGACTCTGATCCTTGACTGGCCACTACCAATAATATAAAGGATTAAATAAAAATATTAGTGCTTAAAATGAAGGCTTTTAGATGTCTGAATTGCTTCTCTCTGACTATTCTGACATAACTAGAGCTGGGCAAAAGGGGTAACTGCTCTGGTGGCCAAAGGAGCAGAGAGACAAAAAAAATAACTTTTGTCGCAGCCACATGATTGCAATTGCAGCAAAAGTGGCAATCCAAAGTTGCCACAATCCCTGTGTGTGGCAGATGCCCAGGGCACCTGGCTACATTGTTACTCTGCTAATTCTGATTCCTTTTTGCATGTCTTTGGCCTAGAAAAGACTACGCAGTTTTATTTCTTTCTGTGTCATTTGGGGGCCAATTTCACTTTTAGCTGCTCATGCTCCATACAATGCTGCAGTGTTTGGGTTGCAAATATCCCAGAGGGAGATTTATTTCTTTTCATAATGTCCTTTCCAGTGAAATGTAAAGTATTGTTGAAATAACCATATTGATCTTAGGCTTTCTACAAGCTTATAGCATGTACATTGTGGGCTAAATTTGATGCGATCATGTCCTCCTGGCACACACATTCAGCAGGTCAAAACGATAGTGCTGTGAGGGGTACAACCTTAAATCAACAGTGCTTTTGGGTCTGAAGAGAGTGTCATAAACCCAACTATGGGGTACCCCTGGAGCCCCAAGTTTCTCCCTGCTGTCCCACTGCTTGTCTCAAGGAACAAACTATGTTTTACCACAGGATGACTCCTCCCCTCCGCACACTTCAGCTCAACCTGCCCTTACTCCAGACTCCACAGCTATAACAGGGAGCCTTTGCCAGCTCCCATTGGGTCATCCAAAATTTTTGGTCCTCCTGTTCCCCTCTGTAGAAGACGCACACCCAGAACATCCCATTCGGAGACCACACTTTATTACAGGCAATCCGTAAGGCTACAGAACTGCCAATGGATTTGTTACATAGACTAGTGGTTCTTAACTAAGGTGCTCAGACCTATGGCTTGCAGGGCAGGTGAACTGTCCCATGTGCTTGTTTCCAGGAGGAGTGTGGTGGTGGCTGGACCAGGAAGATTGTGCTTGGCAAAGCCAAGCCCATGCTCCCCTATGCCTGCACTCTATCCCTGGACCATGCAGCAAATGGCAGGGACAGACTGGGCAGTACGACTCTCTGGACAGCATGACCCTCAGACCTAGCCCCCCCCCCTTCCCCCCTTCCCCCCTTCCAAACATGCCTGGTTTAGCAGAAGGAGTGGGGCACACCAGTTCTGGGAAACAGCAGCTTGGGCTCTCCCCTGCAGCAGGTACCTGGGGCCAGCTGGCTCTGGGGATCAGGACTCACGGCAGAGCAGGTAGCTGGTGCAGGAGAGGCAGGTTTTTGCAGAGGTGTGGTAAAACATACTCTATTCCTTGAGACAAGCAGTGGGACAGCAGGGAGAAACTGGGGTGCAGATAGTGGGAAATGGTTTAAGCTCCTAATGATGCTGCTCTGAGAAGCGCTAGGCACAGGGACGAGCAGTCTTTGGTGGATAGCAGCAGTGGGATTCCACTGAAAGGCAGACTTCCCTTTCATTAATCAGCAGGGATCCTGGTTTTCTCTGTTAAAAAAAAATCCTCAATTTTTGGTTTAAAAAAGTAACCTAAAATCCCCTTTTTTCCATGTTTAAAATGAAATATCACTTAGATATACATTTATATATAAGTGGCATTTCATTTTTTTATGGAAAACTATGGATTTTGGGTTACTTTTGGGTTATAGCTGTATATATAGTGGTGTTTCATTTTAATCATAGAAAATTTGAATTTTCGGTTACTTTTTTTAAACCAAAAATTGGGGATTTTTTTATCAGAGAAAACCAGGTTCCCTGTTAATCTAATCAAAGCCTATGAAGGGACTGATGTCTCCAAAGGGGCAGGAGCACCTAGGATAGAAGGCAGCCCCAGAAGACTGCCTAACTTATCCATTCCCCCTGCCTGAAGCTCCTTGTTATCTAATTTTGGAAATACAGCTAAAAACTGGGGTGGGGTTGGTATTGGTGGGAGACAAAGAGCCTGTCATCCAGGGCAGCAATGGAGCCTTCACTTTATCACCAATTGTTTAAAAAAAACAGTGAAGCCAGGCAGAACTAGCCCTACTTGCAGACAGGCCCTCATTTCAGAAAGCAGAAGCATGGCACTTCTGGAAAATCAGGTCCCTTTGAAGTGTCTCAACTGAACCCTGCGAGAACTGGAGTGCCCAGAAGAGTGATTCTGGACTAGAGTGCACGTGAGTTTCATGCGTTAAGGAAAAGACAAGGGGTGAGGGCATATTTACCTTGCATATCTGCAGAGAAGTCTACTAAGTTCAGAGGAATTATGAAGACATGCCTTAAGCCTAAAAAGATTGAGAACCATTGCCATAGGAGAAAAGAATTGTACAAAAAATGCTGGACCACTTTGGAGGCAGAATACAGAATCTAAACAAATGGAATAATTTGGATACGGGAACAAAGAGCCAGGGTGATGAATAATTTTTTTTATAAGATGCTTTAAAAGCCGCCAACATATATAAAGATAATTTTAATACAAGATATGTTAAAGCTCAAAGATATCATGGAATAGGGATTATAACTTCTAATTATATACTATTTGAGACAATATAGTCATGTAACCTTTTTAGAAGTTTTATAAATAGGTTGCAACAGGCCATGGACTATATTAGGGGCCCAATCTTGCGGTGTTCCCAGAGGCTCCCCTATAGATAAGTAAAGATTAAAGCAAACCATTGTACCCAATGGGACTCAGTGGTCAGTTTAGAAGATCCCATTAGGCATCTCTGTGATGCTTAGTTTCAGTTTTCAAGGCAGACAGGGTTCTTCAGGTAGATGTGATATCTTTTATTAGACCAACTAAATAGATGACCTCTTGAAGTCCCTTCCAGGCCTACTTCGCTAGATTCTCACCTCTCTCCTGACTACAGCACAGTACTTTGGAAAATCTTATCAGAATTTTTGGAGACCAGGCAGCTCGGATACCTGGGGACCAGGATTCCCTCAAGGTGTGGGAAAATCCAAAGATATCCATTGCCTAACAGACACCTCCTAACATAGGCAATGCACAGAGGGAGCATGGGGGGGCGGGGCAGCGGAGCACGTGCCCCTCTGATATTGGCCCTTGCTGGCCAGGGGGTGGAGGTGCCAAGAGAAGCACTGGTGGCACTTCTGGTTTTGCCACAGGCACTTCCTGGGTCAGCTTTCGGCTGCTGGGGGACCCCCCTGCCATTGGCAATTGGCTGTTGGTGCCCCCCCAGACTCAGGAGGCACCAGTCGCCCATGCCTCCTAAATACTTTCAAGCTAGCCCCTGCATCTGAACTGTACTATCTAGGGTTATCATATGTCCGGGTTTTTAAAATGCAAGGAAATGTCTGTTTTTTTGCATTGCTTCCGCTCTTCCTGGGCACTAGCGGCTTGGATGCTTGGGGCTGGGAGCAGTGGGCAAGGTGATTGACTGCTCTGTGCACTGGCCCTGGCAAGCTGTTCCCAAGTAAGTGTGTGTGTGTGTGTGTGTGTGTGTGTGTGTGTGTGTGTGTGTGTGTGAGAGAGAGAGGGGCACTCAAAGGGCTGGGGGGCCAGAGAGCACTGGGTTGGGAGTTAGAGGCAACGGTACGGCTGGAAGCAGTGGCTTAGTAGTGAGTGGCAGAGGCAGGACATGGGCATATCACTGCCCGCTCCCCCCCCCCACAGACAATCATATACCCCTCCACCTTTCCTCCCCATCCTGCTCCCACCCCTTCCCCTTACAGGTGTTCCCCAGATAACAGCCCATCTCCCTGGAATGTACTTGTTATTGAGAGGTTAACATTTCTCCTTACAGACAGATTGATACCCCAGTATTTTCAGTACCCCTCTCAATAGTAGCCCTTTCTGTCCCATGTCTGGGCATGGTAACTGGTCTTGTCCTTTTTTAAATCAATTGCCCATTGATACCTAACGGTTTGGCCCTTCCCCTATTCATTAGGCCTGCATTCCACAGTTCTTCTGGTGCATAAAGACCCATTAACTAGGGATTTGGCTATAGCCTTTTGATTAAATTATCACACAAAATGGAAAAGATACATGCATACAGATAACATGTTCTGTAGGGTGATAAATGCAAACAAATACAGCTTATCACTGGCTTTTGAAAGAGATCAAACATGAGGGTAGTTCAGTCAAACTCCTGAAAAATTTCTCTGCAGGAGACACTCTGAACTCCCAATCATTCCTGGTTTTGGGGTGGGTTTGTGACAATCCATTGGCACTTCCAACTGGCCACTGTTGCCTTTTGCTGCCACTGTGCAGGTGAAGCCCTGTCCTATTGAATTGCCACTGAAGGCCCTTGTTGCCAAATGCTGCCAAAGACCCCAAGTCCATGGGCCAGCTCTGTGGGCCAGATCTGGTCCACGGGCCATAGGTTGCTGATTCCTGATTAAATCAATTGAGGGACTCTTTTTTTTTTTAACTGCTGCTCAGTAGTTATATAAACAGTCAGACCAGGTAGACTCTCAAATCCTAGGCTCAGTCAAGTCTAGTTTAGGGGCAAACCTTTCTGTGTCCAGGGTGAGTAGCTTCACAGGAATCCCTTTCTGGATGTATTTGGGATTTAATCCCAACGCCAGCTGCTTCCTGAGCAGCTGAGCTGTGTACATGGGGGTTTAGAGAAGGAATTGAAAGAGCTGAATGGTTGCATACTCCTAGATCCACCAAGCCCATTTCTGCCCTGTTCCTGCTCTGCTGGTGATATCCTTCCCTACAGCCATACACTTGCGGGACCATGTGAACAACATGTCAGGGGCCCTAGCAGGCAGATCAGTCTGGGCTAATTGCCTAGTTGGCTATGCCTGTCTGGAGCTCTGACTGGCAGCCCTACCCCAGCTAATGATCCAGCTGGCCACAGGTATGGCCTCCTGGTTGCTGAGGAGAGCAGTCTCTTTTTAGTCCTACCTGTGAGGTCTCCGAAGGCCTGCTCTGGGAAGCGTCTCTGATCCTGTGCTCTCTTGTTTCCTAGCCCAGCTTGCTCTGTTGCAGAACTCTGGCTTTTGGATTTTCCCTTGGATCTGGTAATCCAGTCTCTGGCTCCTGGACTTAGACTTGGCTTGTGACTCAGACCCTGCCCTTGCATTTCCCTTCTGATAACCTGATATCTGGCTCCTGAACTTTGATTTGGTCTGTTTTTTGGACTCCGTCCCTGTCTCTGGCCATCCTCCGGTGGCCTAATCACTAGGCCAGACTATCCATGACCCATGCCTTATACAGGGGATGAAAATATCAACAGCTCCTAGTCCATCCCCACCCCCACCCCCGCCCAACTTTGCCTACCCAGAAGAGTGGCCTCTTGTGCAGCCCATATATTTGATCTGCATTACTTTAGTTGTGTGCTGGAGCCCATGTACCTTATCTTCATGTTTTGCCTTTCCCTTGGTGTGCACTATGTTTAGTCTTTGTGTTGCGGAGTCCTCTCCCCTTTCCAGTGGGTGAGTTGCCTCAGGAGAATGATGTTTGTCCCTGAGCCAGGCCTTCTTGGTGGGTATGAAGGGTAAGCAAATGGACCTTTCTTTTCCCTTTGTAATACACAGCACTGATGTATTGCCCAGAGCTTCTGTGCTGACCGATAAGAACATAGTATCTGCATTCAACAAACAAAAAGAATCATATTATGTGAGCAGTGTTGAACTCTCTGCTGTGGTGCCTGGTCTGAACACCAGTGGAAGCATACTGGTTCCTTCATGGACAGCAAATTTAAACCCAGAAGACTCAGGCCATGTCCTCAAGACACTTCCAGCAAGCTGTTCCAGGAATGCTGCCTCCTAATCCAGAAGTCACGTAGCCATGGCACTCAGGGCAGGCCAACTGGCCCTGTCACTCAGCTGTGCACACTGGTCCATCAGAAGCATCGTGCGGATGCAGTTGCACTAATTCCTCTTGGAAGTAGCCCACTTGGAGCAGCCTACCATGCTTGAGGGCACCACTGCTGCACTCAGTAAGTTTACTGCAGGGGCTGACCTCCAATGGGGTAGGACCACTGTCACAGTGCCTATAACACCCCACCCTGCATCACTATGGCGGGTCTGGTCAGAAGGCTACCTATATGCCTGGCTGATCCCATGTGCTGGGATTTGTAAGAGATTCTGTAAGACATTAACATTGCCTCTCTAAGGCATTAACCTTGCCTCAATTCAGGCAATATATCCAGAAGAAATTAAGCCAAACTCCCCATGAATGAAACTCCACCTTTGGGCTAATGACAACTGAAAGAAATTTCAGTAGTTTAAACCCCTGGAAATGGGGGCTATGAATAAAAATGCTATCTGTATTGTAACTATAAAGTTGCTATCATAGTGCTTTGATATTTATCATGGAAATTGCTCTCTGCATTGTGAAATTCAGAACTCTCCATAGACTTCTCTTGTAGGGAAAAAATGTGAAAAGCTTAACAGTTTGTGTGTTGTGCCAAGGTGCGTATTATAAAGCTACTCAAATTACGACCTCCTATCACTTACGATCAATGCAGTGCAGTATAAGTCAAGGGGAAAAAAGCAGACCACAGAGGGAAATTGATTTATTTCCACCATGAGTGGGATATTTATTGTAAACAATAGATGGCTGTAATTTACCCTGTATTGTGAGTAATGAAGTTTATGTTTTCATTTTCCCTCTTTTTAAAAAAAATAAAATAAACTTGAATGCAATTTTTCCCCTATAAACCACAGGAGATGCTAAGGTTCAAAACAATGTTCAGCTGCTAAAGAGGAAATGGGCAGTTCTGTGACAGTTCCTCTTCGTCTTCCTCCAGTTCGTCCTTATTGGTATTTGAACTTCCCTCTGGCTACTATCCAATGTTGCTCATCCATGTGGGCACTAGTGATACTGTCAAAGATGACCCTGAGCAGGTCAAAAGTGACTATGTGGCTCTGGGTACAAGAGTGAAGGGGTCAGGAGACCCAGGTGGTGTTCTCATCAATCCTTCCAGTTAAAGGCAAAAGCCTGGCTAACAGCAGACACATCCTGGAGATCAATATGTGGCTCTGTAGATGGAGTTGCCAGCAGGGCTTTGGTTTCTTCAGCCGTGTGGTGGTGTTCCAGGAGATGAACTGCTGGGAAGAGGTGGCATCAACCTGATGAACAGAGGAAAGAGTGTCTGCATATAGGCTTGCTAACCTAGTGAGGAGGGCTTTAAACTTGGTTTATTGGAGGATGGAGACAAAAGCCTAGATGTAAATAAAGAGCTTAGGGATCTTGGTGAAAACTTAGTAAAGGAAAGCAACAATAGAAACCTTAGCAATGTTTTCAGCAGGAAGATAGGACAGGACAGTCTGAAATGTTTGTCTGCTAATGTGAGAAGTATGGGGAGCAAACAGGAAGAATTGGAGGTCCTAGTACAAGCAGAGGATTATGACATATTTGGGATTACGGAGACATGGTGGGATAGCACACTGCCATGGATGGGTATAGCTTGCTCAGGAAGGACAGGCAGCGGAAAAAGAAGGAGGTATAAAGGCAATGTATATGTGTGTGAAGTACAGTATGAGGTGGAAGGGAGGCCTATTAAAAGCTTCTGCATAAAGATCAGACTGGAGAGTAGCAGGGAAATGTCAAGGTAGGTGTTCAAACCAGACCTCCAAACCAGGAGGCAGATTAGCCCTTCTTTAAACAACTGATAGATGCTTTCAAACCACAAGACTTGATTCTCATGGGGGACTTTAATTACTGGGGCATTTGCTGGGAAGAAACACAGCCAAGTGATCCAGCAAATTTTTGGAGTGTGTTGGGGATAACTTTGTTTGATACAGATGGTAGTGAGGCCAGCTAGGGAGGAGCACTTTTTGGCTTACTGCTCACAAACAGGGAGGAATTGGTTGAGAATGTGAGGGTAGAAGGTAACCTGGGAGACAGTGACCATGAAATATTAGAGATCAAGGGGAGGAAAGGAGGAGAGCAGCAGAACAAGGACACTAGACTTCAGAGAAGCAGTCTTTAGCAAACTTGGGGAACTGGTAGGCAGAATCCCCTGGGAAGCAAGGGGGTGGGGGGAGAGTCAGAAGAACTGGCTGTACTTTAAGGATGCCCTTTTAAGGGTGAAGGAATAAGCTATCCTGATGCAATGGAGGAATGGGAAGTGCAATAGGAGGCCAAACTGGCTAGACAGTAAACTCTACAATGAGTTGAAACTCAAAAAGGAATCCTATGAAAAGTAGAAACTTGGGTATAGTACTAGGGAAAAGTATAAGAATATTACATAGAGGGAAAGTTAGGAAGGCCAAGGGACATCCTGAAATGCAGCTGACAAGGGACATAAAAAGCAATAAAAATGGATTCTACAAATATGTCAAAAGTAAGAGGAAGACCAGAGAAACCATAGGTCCCTTATGAAGGCAATCTAGCCATGTGTGATGCAGAGAAGCTGAAATATTTAATACCATTTTTGTTTCAGTCTTCACAAATTGCGGCAGCTACCAGATGATGAGTGCAGTTGGCAGCAAAAGTGGGGAAGAAGACAAGGAGTCTAGAGTAGTATAGGAACAGGTTAGGAGTTACTTAGAGAAGCTAGATGCTTTCAAGTCAGCAGGGCTAAATGGGATACACTCCAGGGGTGTGTCCCCATGAGCTTGCACGTGTGGTTTGTGGCACCTCAAAGCTCTTTGGGGCACCACAAACACTCAGCACATGTACACCTGTGTGCCACGCTAGTAATTAGTGCTAAAAAAGCTGCATAGTGCACATAGCAGTAGTGTGCGCTGCCAGGCTCTGAGTGGCCAGCTCAGCGCCACTGCTGCCCCAGGAGGCTTCCAGGAACCCAGGTAAGGCTGCTGGGGCCTGCACAGGGTCCCTTTGCTCTATGAGAGTGGTCAGAGTGGTCAAGTATTAGAACAGTCTACCTAGGGAAACTGTGGAACCTCCATCCCTGGAGGTTTTCAAGAGCAGGTTGGACAGACACCAACCCAGACCCAGGTTGGGATGGTATAGTCAGGAATGATCCTGCTTTCAGAAGAGGGCTGGACTAGCTGACCTCACAAGGTCCCCTTTCATTCCTACTTTCCTATGATCATTTTGCATTCATAGATTTCATAGATATCAGGGCTGGAAGGGACCTCGGAAGATCATCGAGTCCAGCCCCCTGCCCAAAGGGCAGGAAGTCAGCTGGGGTCATAGGATCCCAGCAAGATAAGCATCCAATTTACTCTTGAAGGTGTTCAATGTAGGTGCTTGAACCACCTCTGATGGCAGGCTGTTCCAGACCTTGGGGGCTCAGACAGTAAAGAAATTCTTCCTTATGTCCAGCCTGAAACGGTCTTGCAGGAGTTTGTGACTGTTTGAGCTAGTCATCCCTTGGGGCGCTCTGGTGAACAAATGTTCCCCCAGATCCTGGTGGTCACCCTTGATAAACTTTATAGGTGGCCATCAGATCACCCCTGAGCCTACGCTTTTCCAGGCTAAAGAGTCCCATGGCTCTCAGTCTGTCATCATAAGGTCTGTTTTCCTGACCTCTGATCATGCACGTGGCTCTCCTCTGGACTCTCTCAAGATTCTCCACATCCTTTTTGAATTGTGGAGCCCAAAACTGGACACAGTACTCCAGCTGCGGCCTCACCAAGGCCGAGTACAAGGGGAGAATGACGTCCCGGGATTTGCTTGAGAAGCACCTATGGATGCAAGCCAGCGTTTTGGTCGCTTTACTAGCCGCAGCGTCGCATTGCAGGCTCATGTTCAAGTCACACTCTCTCCATTCTGTACACTGTTTTATGCATATTCTTTCACAGCATCTGATAAAGTAAGCAGCAGCTCAAGAAAGCTTATGGTACATATATCTGATTAATTTGCTTGACTTCAGACTAACATCGCTACCTACATCTCTCTGCTCATGAGTCAGTAAGCAATCATGCTGTCGTAGAGATGTCTTCTGTCATAGGCTAAGTACAGCTATTCAAAAAGCCTGAGGTGGAATCAGTCTAAGTTACGCTGTTTTCTGTAAGAGGCATAGTCTAGATTGGTAGCGAACAGAACACATGCTTGCTTGCCCTTTGGTCAGGAGGCAAATCTTGGACTGGGTTCAGCCACTTTTAAACCAGTCTATTTATGCTGAACTTCTGTTCAGGGTATCTGTTATGGGTATAGACCAGTTTTCCCTTATACCGGTAAAAATATGATGCCACCTGGTCATAAGGACTCTGACACCTTCACAGCCAGGTCTGTTTACCTGCTGCTGCTTTTAACCAACATCTGAAAAATGTCCTTTTCCAAATTAGTAGTAGTAAAAGTGTTGCCTTATATTTGCTTGCATGTCTTTGTCTTGGGAGAGCCTGAGCTAATATGTTGTGTTGCTGTTGCATCTCTGGGCTGTGTGCTACAGAAATATGAGCATTCAGCAATGGCAGCACTGACATTTGAGATTGCCAAACAAGTGGACGTAGATCATCATTGTCCACTTCTATTATTGGGCTCCGATCTTGGTCATGGCCAGGAATATGCAGCCTTTTCTTGTACTTGGAATAAGCCTTTAGTGAAGCTACACCATTGCAAATCCCCAGTGTTAACAGGCTAACTTGCTTTCTGCACCAGATCTAGCTCCAGGGGGGCATGAACTACACTGGCCTATGGAGCCTTTGCCTGTCTATAGGAGGAGGCAGAGCCAGGACAGTTACAGAAAGGTGCTAGAATCCCTAGTGTAGAGGTACATATGGTTAAATTTAAGTTGCTCCTTCCATTCACAGTTCCGTTCATTCCCTGATCCTGCTATAAAAATGTCAGTTCACCTGATGTGCACATAAACCGATCCAATCAATAGGACTTTAAAACCATCATAAGGAATGTCAATTGAGCTGAGGATTTTTTACAAAGCATTGTGAAAAGTGCCAAACCTCGTATTGCATCAGATTCAATGCACATGTTCCATGGGATTACGCTCTGTGTTGCAGAACTGGATTACATTTAATTGTGGGACAGTTTGTTAGGGGAAAAAAACAAATGAATAGTGCATGTAAAATGCATGCGAGTGCTACGGAGAAAAGTCTCATTGCTTTGCTTGCTTAGGCAGACGAGGTTCTTTGGGTGAATCTGATATCTTTTATTAGAGCAACCTGTGTCCTTAGACCAACATGGCTACAACTTACACCCTTGCTTGCTTAGGCGCTCTTTTTAATGCTGAACAGTTTCCCCAAGTCTTTTTAAATGTGTATGTGCAAGATTTCGTTTTCTCCTTTTCTGGGGTTACTAAGAGGTGTATTGGCATTTAATGCATAAGTATGAGGAAAAAGAGATAGCTGACTTTTGGTTTTGTCCATGGAGTTGTGTCTGCTCAGAGCAGGTTTGCTGTATGGATGATGGATGGAGGATATGATTTCCTACTGTCTAGAGACTCCACCTCTCCTTATTCAGGAGATAAAGGACTCCTTATTCATAGAACTATGTCAGCAGGAACAAGCACAAGGCAGTGTCCTTCATGCTGTACCACTCATTTCTCCGAGTCTACCCTGGAATGATGTAATTCAGAAGTGCTATTTGGTTCTTGGTCCCATTTAATCTCTGCCCTCCCTCCCATCTGGCACCCACAACAGTGACTATAAAGAGAATCTGTCAACCTTGGGAGTCAGCTGATATTAGGTGAGACAGCAGGGGTTTTGTGATGGGGAGATTTGCCTGTAGAACCCAATATAAGAACACAAGACAGATCTCCAGGGTAGTGTGGAATGGCAGGAAAGCCTTAGCCTGTGTTATTAAAAGAGCAGCATATAGCTATGTAGAGATGGGGGCCTGGATTCTAATTTTGTTTCCATTGGTGAAAGTGACCAGAAGCACAATCTGGTCCATGATCCATGGTATTTAGAAATGCATCCTGGCTGAAGCACTTAGTCAAGTGAAGGCACAGGAAGGGCAATGGAACAGTGTAGCAGGACACTAGGGTGCCTGCTACTGATAGTAAGAATAATAGTAACTAGAGGCAGCAGGACACTAGGGTGCCTGTTACTGAAAGCTTGAATAGTAGTAAAAGGGGCTCAGCTGCCACTCACCAGGGCAGCAGGTGGGAGTTGTTATGGTGACTAATTGGGTCAGCTGATCGCCAGGGGGCAGGGCCTGGCCTTTATAAGCAGAGAAGGCCAAGGCAGTTCCCTTGTTGGCAGTCCAGGGGAAAGAGGGAGCTCTGTGCAAGCAAGCTGAGCAGAACATTAGAGAAGCCAGGTAGCTGGTGAGCAACTGCTTGGCAGCACTAGGTAGAAGAAACCCTGATGAGATGTGAGAGGGAGCCAGGGTTGCTTGGAACTTATGTTGGAATCCCAGAGGGGGAAGATTTCAGTTCTGCTTGGAAGTTATGTTGTAACCCAGGAAGGGGAGATTTTGGGTTCAGTTATTGTTAACGCTGGAGGCCCGGGCAAGGCTGTAGGGGTGGAGGAGGCCTCAAGGGGGGCTCCCCAGTAGAAGGGGGGTTCCTAGTGCTGCAGGGGTGCTGTGTTTTGGGGTGCCCTGACCCTGACCCCAGTATGGGTGACTAGCAGGACAGGCCCGGTGGGGCATAGGCCCAGGAAGGTGGGTCTGGGGGCCAGGTAAGGCTAAGGCTGCCTGAGCCCCAAATGCAAAACGCCTGAGTCGGGCACAGGACCCAAGGAGGGGTCTGGGGCCAGGTAAAGCTGAGGCTGCCTGAGCCCCAATCTTGGGAAGCCTGAGTCGGGCATAGAAGGCCCCAGAGTGGGCAGGGGTGCGGGAAGCGTGAGGCACAGGCCCCAGTGGGGCACTGTCTATGGGTGAGAGGCCCCGGGGGGGCGCGGATATTGAGCAAGGCTCCAGGAGAGGGTGAGCATAGGAAGGAGGCCCTTGGAGGGGGCGCGCATATAGAGTAGCCCCGGGAGAGGGAGAGTATAGGGCGTAGAGTCCCAGCATAGTAAGGCGGGCACTGTGCCACAGTGGGCAGGAAGGCAGCCTCCCATTAATAATATAAGATCAAAGATGTGGCGGGCGAGATGGAGGGTGTATTCAAGACCCGAGTTAGCACGGGTAGGTAGGGCACTGGGGGAGGTCACGGCACCCCTGGAGGCCGTCCTGCCACAAACAGATTGTGATTGCTTCCATGATGCATTTAAGGAGGTGTTTATTGTCCTGTACAAGTACCCATAAGGGACATGTCCTATTCCTTTCTGTAATATCATGAAGTGTTCCAAAGTGGATAAGAACATAAGCATTGCCATTTACTGGGTCAGACCATAAGTCCATCTTGCTCAGTATCCTGTATTACACAGACTGGGGGATACTAAATTAGTCTTCTTCTGAGCAGCCCACCAGCACCAGCTCTACACACTTGTACTCCACACAATCCATCATCCTGTCCTTGTGTCCTGCCCCAGTAACAAGTAGCAGGCTGGAGATTACCCAACCGGTCCGCCTCCAAAACAGCCTACTGCCAGCTCTGTATGCTCATGCTCTGCACAGTCCATCATCCCTGACAACAAGTGGCAGGACACTCTAAGCAAGGGTAGGGGTAAGGGTCCCCAGTGGACAAGTCTGTATTCCACCTTGATCCCATGAGCCACCAGGGACCTCTGCTGGTAGCTCCTCCACAAAGCCGTCAGCCTGGGCTTGTATCTAGCGCACTACGGACACCCCGAAACCAATCCCTTTTGCCAACAGAAGGAGATCCTGATGCATGCCTACCTTGAGTGCGGCAGGTTGTAGCCCCTCTTCCACCTCCTGCTGAGGTTCTGGCTGCACTTCTCCCTGCACAATTTTTGTTATGCATTTACCATCCACAGCCCACCAAGCACCAGGACCTTCTGATCAACTTCCTACTGACTCTGGCCAAGCTGGCTATCAATAAGACCAGAAAGAAGTCTTTGGCTGGGGGGGAGCCCAGGCAAGTGTGGAACTGTCTTCTTCCTATCACCCCTTTGCTTACATCTTTGGGCAGAGTTTCAGTAGTTGGAGTCCACAGGTCACTTGACTTGTTCAAGGGGCAATGGGTACTGGCTGGTGTGCTCTGCTTGATGTCCCCTTCTGAATCCCTTGTTATTAAAGTGTAACCTCACTTCTGTTTTCTTTTTTGTTGTCCCAAGTAATTATTTGATGTGTCCCCAGTGGCTTCCCTTCTTAAGGGATGCTTGTAGATTTGTCGTGATGGACCAAAGCCCGTGACCCTTGGCACATCAAATAAGCCTGTATCACACAATGGCAGACAGTGGATGCTGAAAGAGAGAGTGAACTGGGTCTGACCAGGGTTATTTCCACTGTTCCTCTCTCACTTGCAGCCTCCAGGATTTAAAGTCTAGGAAGTCCTGATTCAGAGGCTATGCCCCTATCTCCCATGTTCAGTAACTTCCTCCAAGAATTTGTCTAATCCCTTTTTGAATCTAGCTAAACTGTCAGCTTCCACAACATCTGGTGGCAATGAGCTCCATGCTTTAATTACATGCTGTGCAAAAAAGAACTTCCTTTTGTTAGTTTTAAACTTATTACCTACTAGTTTCATTCTGTGATCCCTAGTTCCTATATTCTGTGAGAGAGTAAATAATAAATCCTATTTACTTTCTGTTCACCATTCAGTACTTTTAAACCTTACCATGCTCTCTCTCTAGCAACTCTTTCCTAAACTATAGGCCTAGCCTCTTTAGTCTGTCCCCATATGGAAGCCCCTCCATTTCACTAATCATCCTTGTTGCCCTTCTCTAGACTGCCTCTAGTTCTTGTATATCCTTTCTGAGGTGTGGGGACCAGGACTGGGCACAGTATTCAAGGTGTGGATGCACCATGGATTTATAAAGAGGCATGATGATACTTTCCATTGTGTTTACTGTTTCTTTCTTAATAATCCCTAATGCTTTGTTTGCCTTTTTGACAGCTGCTGAGTACAGAGCTGATGTTTTTAGCAAACTGTCCACAATGACTCCCAGATCTTTCCTGTGTGATAATGGCTAACGTAGACCCCATCATCAAATAAGAGTGATTGAAGGGGGAATTCTGATTTGGTAGTACTTTATACATGTGCATGTGCAAGGTACTACCAAATCAGAGTTCCCCCTTCAGTCACACTTATTCTACCAGGTGGGGGCCCAGAAGGGATCATATTCAGTGTTTATTTTAGCTGTTATCTCAGAGCAGGAAAAGTGAATAAATCATGTATTACAGTATTAATAGCTATTATGATCCAGTGGCCTACTGCAATGTGATAGCAACTAAAATAAACTTCTTACAAGTGGGCTGCAGAAGAAATCTGCTGTATTCAAGAGGAAAAACATCATTTCGTTAGCTGATCTCCAGCAGCTAACTAGATAAGTAAATTTGAAACAACCTGTATTGTCAAAATTTACAGTAGCAGCATCACCAAAAACCATGAAAAGATAAAGCAAACCATAAAAACACTTGGTTATTCATCTAAAGGTATTCTTGCTTTGTATAAAACTAATTGCTGGAGCAGACAATGCAATTTCTGGAGTTACCAGAAATGGTTGCAGCCTTTTGGTTTTGGCATAAATAAACAGCAGTAATTGCTCTCCAGAGAACTTTGAGTTAAATGTTCCGCTCTGAATGGGTAATACCAATCTTTTCAGATGTATAACTATTCTAATTTCCAAATCACAACACGCCTTCTAACTCAGGAACATCTCACTGCACCTTTGGTTGCAGTTGCACCCTGCTCATTTGCTAGTTGGAGCTGAATGACTGCTGATAGAAGGGTACAGTGGAGAGGCTGAGAGTTGTCATTTTCTTGGATGCTGGGTAGGATCGTGGGCAAGACTATACTTCAGTTTAGGACAATAGTTCTCAACCTTTTTAAATTCAAGGTGCCCCTCAATAGACTTGTGGCACCTCTCTGGAAATACCTGCTTTTAGTTTTCACTCACTCTTTTTTTTTCTATACTCAAAAAAAAAAAAAAAAAAAAAGTCTTCTGTTGCAGAGACCTCAGAAAGACCACACAAGTCAGTATGTTTTTAACACTATGCATTCCTGTTTGAGAGCTCTGGGTTTATTATGTGATCATGTTTGCACCCATAACAGTGCCAATATCCCAGGATGCCCTGTGTCAGCCTTGAAAGGATCTCAAGGCATCCCGAGGCAATAGAGTGACTATGGTGGGGTTAGGAGGGCCCCCGCAATAGGTGCTGACTATGAGGAGGTGCCAGTTTACCCCCCACCAGGAGTCTTCGCTGTGGCAGGAGAAGCCGTGTCCTGCCCCTGCCCAGCCATAGATATTGGGCACTGCAGCACATCACCACACCTAGCAGTATATCTGGGGGTGAGAGGTGAGTGGAGTAAACAGGAGGGAGCTCCCCCCAGCCCCTAGATCCTTTACAAGAGCAAGCTTAGCCCAATAGGTATGCATGGGGGCAGGGAGGAAATGAACAGTGCCCCAGGATCTGCTGTGAAGAAGCCTGGCCATTGGACTTGACACTGCTGATACTGAGTAGAGGTAGCAACAGCCCAGGCAGGTAAGACTTCCCTTCCCCTCATCTATACTGCTGCACCCACCCTTCCTCCCCTGTCCACTGTGCTCAGTGAGCTCACTGCCCCATGATGCCACAGCACCCTGGTTGAGACTCACTGGGCTAGGAAATGAGGACAATACTGTTGGTGGCTAAGAGTGAAGTTGTCTCTGAGGACAACCATTTTAGCTGCCTCAGCCCACCTGGAAGTTTTGTGCATTTGTCTGGCTTTTTTAAATGATCAGCATTATTAGATGGCTTAGTGGTTAGTGGTAGCAATGGACCTTTAATCACAATGTTTCCTATTCAAATCTGGCCTAGCTCAGTAGCAACTGACAGCTGTTAGCATCTGGTGGCTACTGGGTAGCCTATGTGACATCGGTTTGGTAATCTCAGGCAAGCTGCCAGTGAATAACTTCTGATATTATAAACACCTCCCCTTTTGGCAGCTTTAGCAGAGAAGCTAAGGACTGGAGAAGAAAACTGTCCTTTGGCTCAGAAGCAGTCCTCGTAAGTTGAGGCAAACTAGTAGGAAGAAGCTTGTACTGGAGCTGGTAGGGCTGCACTTGTTAGACTGAATAAGGGCCTCATTTTCCAGGGCCATCAGTTCAGTAGCTTGGCTGAGCGGTAATTTCTCACACTAAAATAAGCTCATCCTCAGCACAGTATCTTCACCATGAGCCTGCAGAGAAGTGGTCCTTTTGCAACATGCAGTTTATAGTTTTGTCATTAAGTGACCTGAATTTGAATGTGCTGCATTTGAAAGCTTGTCTACATCTATCCCAGGCTTGTAATTGGTCCAATAAAAGCTATCACCCACAAAAATCGTTGCTGCAGCACAATCATAGATATAAATGATTGTGTCTGAGACACAGCAGCACACCAGCAGGATCTTTTCCTTTCTGTCACATTTTATTGTTTCCCCTGAATTCAGTACACGGGTACTCTAGTAAGCTGCTTTCTGTGGCCAGATCAGGTGAAAATTGTCACTTCTGTCTGTGCCCTAGATGGCCAATATCTGTATGCGTTGTGTGTTAGGGTGGGGAGGGGTGGGGGAAATGTGGCAAGCACTATGTCAATAGAGATGTGATAGACAACACAATGTGCATAGAGAAAGCAACAACATTGGGACGATATTGAAATGGTTAGGAAGAAGTACCAGATAGCAAAACGGCTAGTTAACTCATGGAAATATGGAAAGTTTCCAGTTAAATGAAGAGAAACAACTGATAACTATGCAGCAATATGAATATTGTGTTTATGTAAGGCAGTGACAAGAATAAAGTATTTCTATGACTGGTGGGAAAAGTGACAATTACAGGGCTTTACTCTCAGTGCAGTCAAGAATTTAAGCATGTGTTTATTTTTAAATAGCTGAATAGCCCCAGTGCCTTCAATCCAGAAAGGTAGATCTTGGCCAGATCTGAGTTTATATTTAAGCTTTTACCAGAATTGACCCTGTCATTATACAAAGGCTCCTTGAACGGCTGTTTTAAAATTAAGTCAGGTGTTTTATTTTTATTTGAACTGAGCTTCTGAATTCCAATTCAGTGCCTGGAAAGAGATCTCAGAGTGATTGCAGACAGCCCTCTAAAAGCACTGGCTTCATGTGCAGCAGTGGTCAAAAAGGCAAATAATATATGTTAGGAATCATTAGGAAAGAAACTAAAAACAAGACAGAAAACACAAACAAAATATAAATCCACAGTGCACCCACATCTTGAATGCTCTGCAGTTTAGTCAACTCATCTCAAAGAACTAGAAAAGGTAAAAAGAAGTACAGCAAAGCTGATCAGGAATATGGATCAGCTTTCATACAAGACAACACTAGAAGGGCTGGGACTTTTCAACCTGAAAAAGAGACAGCTCAGGGAGATATAATGCAGGTCTATAAAATCAAGACTCAAGCAGAAAAGGTGAATAGGGAGCTAATAATGGAAGGACTAGGGGCACTTCATGAAATTATCAGGCAGGAGATTTAAAATAAACAAAAAGAAGCGCTCTTTTACAACATGCATAGTTAACATGTGGAACTCATTATCACAGCACACTGTAGTGGCCAACAGTATAACCAAATTCAATAAGGGATTAGACACATTTATGGAGGACAGGTCCATCAGGAGTTATTAAACATAAAAGTCAGGGAAGTAACCTCAGCACATCCCTAAGCCTATTACACTGGTTACTGGAGGATATGACAGTATCACTCTTCTCTTGCCCTGTGTCTTGTAGTTTTCCTCCAAAACATCTGCTACTTGCTGCTGGTGATGACAGGGTACTGGGCTAGATAGATTTTGCTCCGACTCAACATGGCAGTTCTTATGTTCCTATACTTTACACATCACAGGGTGCATCTACACAAGACACTTTGCTGTGCAGTAGTGCTTACTGTACAGTAAACTTTGCTAATCATGTAGCAAATTTATTTGTGATTACTTACTGTGCAGCAGCGCTCATGTAGAGGCCTGACTGGGAGCAAATCTGCTCCCAGTCAACTGGCCACCAGGGAGTAGAAGATTGCTCCTTGCGTCTGGGAGCTGCCTGTTGCCAGGGCAGCCTTCTCTACCAGAACCCAAGCAGCAAGGAGCTCCAAGACGCCTATTCCAAGATCGTGATGGGGAGCAGAGGCCGGGAGATCCTTACCTCCCAGACCCTGCTTCACCTCAGGGAGCAGGGTACTGGGAGATCCTATCTCCTAGTGCCAGCTCTGTGACCGCAGGACCAGTGCTGGGAGCTCCCTGTTGGTTGGGGCTGAGGAGCCTGTTCCCTGCTCAGCTCTGCAATTGTGGGGTTGAGTGGGGAACAGGATCTCCAGCCCCCGCCCTGCAATCCCAGAGCAGGGGCTGGGAACTGTCCCAGCCAGAGGCAGGTCCCAGCCCTGTGCCCTGATCAGGTGACTGAGGCACAGAGCTTGGAAAGAACTGCAGTGGTGAGCATGGGCGACTGGTGCCTCTTGAGTTGGGGGGTAGGGGGGGTCACATGCCCCCCCTTGATAGCAATCAGTGATCATGCTGACAATCGCACTGATCCGAGGCAGCTGATCTCACTGACCAGGGTGGAGGGTGCTCCGCAGCTGATCTCACTCACCAAAAAGCAGCATGGCCACTTTTGCTGGTGGCCCCACTCCCCAGCCGGTGTTCGCAGGGGGGGACCGGCACTCCTGGGAGTGCAGCTTCACAGGGGGTGCACCAGCACTCTCAGGGGGTGCAGGTTCACCCCCACACGTCACCACTGGGGGTGGGGTAGGGCCCAGACCCCTACCCAAATCTGCCAGTGAGGCAGCTTGCAGTGAGCTAGCTGCTAGCTGCCCCACTGGCAGATTGGGCAGGGCGGTTGGACCTGCCCTTCTCCTGCAGCTCTTTCCAAGTCCCCTGCCTCTTATTGGGGAGCTGGAGACAGAAGATCCCTGCTGCCAAGGCAGGGGTACATTGTCTCCACCCTAGCAGTAGGGAGCCCCCCAGGTGCAGGGTACAATGATCCAGTCCCAGCCAGGAGATAGCTCTCTCCTGGCCCAGTGTTCCCTATACGTGCACCCTTGTAGCTTTGCCAGAATGTTCCCCGGGGCCAACACTATTTCTCTTCTATAGCTCTATCTTCTCTGGTGTTTCCACTCTTTTGTTAAGTTATTTTCATTAGAACTTTCATCTGATGTCCCAGTCTGTCGTTAATACTTGATTTACTTTTTTTTCATTTCCATTTAAAGGGACCATTTTTAAAACGTGCTTACTGCATTGGGGGCTAAAATTGTGCTTGTCAGAGCCCACTGGAAGATTTGGTGCAAAGGCACAATGCCTCATGAGCAGCAGTGGTAGGAAAAAATGTATCCCTGGGCCTGGACACACAACATTTATACCACTGTAACATATCCTTTAAACTGGTGTAAAAAAAAAAAAGATGGAGACACATAACATATGTATATATGCCCTACAATGATGTAACTTACTAGAATCAATTTAGAGATTCCCTGGAAGAAATCAGGTTATGTATAGGTTTCATCTGTCTGTACTGGCTATTATCAGCTTCCTACCATCTAGTGGCGAGGTGCTATAATAGCACATCCTGTAGGAGCCGGTCATTGTCCATTCTGGTGAGCAGTGTGACTTAGTCATGTACAAAACCAGTAAAAAGTTATACTAGTGTAAGTTAGTGCATGTCAAGGCCCTTAAAAAGGCACACGACATCTTGGAGTTCTCTGGTTGACACAGAGCTGGAGTAATGAGCTACACCCCTTGAAAGAGAGCATATTCTGCCCTGGACATTTGTTGAGGGGCCAGTGTAAAATGATGTCATGTTCTCATTCTGCTTTCTAGTGTACAGAAGCCTGCAATACTAATACCACTCAGCACAGTCAGCTTTTTTGATGGCAGCCTGAAAGCATACATGGTGACTGAGCTGTCCTTTGATTTTGTGAGCCCAGACTCAAAGCATGGCTGCTGAGTGGTGCAGGGAAGATGGTACTGGTACTGCCTGTGCTGTCAGCCCGGCACCTTTCACCACCTTGTAACACTAAATTCACTTGTTCTGAGGCAGGGGGAAAATGCCTTTCTGAAAGCTTTCCTGCAGTCATACCAGGCAGCTCCACAGAGATCCATGAGTTATATTTCTGCTGATGGAGATGGTTTCAGTCTAGGTGCCTGACAATTTATTTTTTTAATTGTAACAAATGTGGGCTGATAAACAACAATAATTACAATTGCTACAGATTATCGTGGTTGAGCATTTTTCCCAGTCTTTTAAAATAAGAAACGTCTTTTGGAAGAATATTTATACTCAATTTGGTCTAAAACCCCTTTTCCCTCCTTACTGTTACTAACCACTAAAAAGAGGACCTGATAATGGTATCACATGAATTGTGTCACTGGAGATATACATCAAAAAATATTCCAGTTTACAGAAATTATCTACAAGCAGCTGAAGGGTACAAAGCAAAGGAAGGAGAAAAGAAAATGGTATTTTGTAGTTGTATCAGAAAAAGAAGGGGAATAAACAATTAAACATAGATAGGGAAAGAGAGGACTTCCAGGGCACCTATACAAGTGCAGTGAGGCTGCTCCAATGTGCTGTAATTACAGTGCGTCGGAGAAGACTCGATTGAGTCTGCTAAAGCGTGGTAATTACTGCACTCCAGCAGACTCCAGTGTCTTGTGTATCAACATCCCTGCACTGAAAAATGGTGATGGGCATTTTAACTAAAGCTCATTCAACAAGCTCTAGTTAAAGTGCCTCTGCCATCATTTTTCAGTGCAGGGGCACTAATACACATGACGCCCTGGGTGCTTTAATTAGAGCTCATTGAATGAGCTTTAGTTAAAATGCCCCTGTCACCATTTTTCAGTGCAGGGATGTTGATACACGTGCCCAGTTACACAACAGACAGTCCAGTCCTGCAAACTCCTATATAAGTTGTAATGTCCCAGGCTAAAAGTTAAGCACACATGTAGCGTTTGTAGGATTAGTACCCAGGAGACCTTGTAGGGAAAGGTAAGTGCAGAAAGAAGCAGAAAAGGTAGAAGGAGACAAAAGAAACTTCAAGACAGGTGCCAGATTTAAAAGAACAGCTGAAGCTCAGGCACTGAGAAAGAAAGCTAATGGCAGGAGTCTTACTGTGGACAAGGCTCCTGAAGACACTGAATTATTAGCACCTTGTCATTTAAACCTGTACAATCATATCCAGGAGTTTTATCTGCACTTAACCTCTTTATGGTTAAGGGCACTGGTGCTAGTTAGCTAGAGCAGAAATCTTTGTCCAGAAATCCTGCTAGTACAGACAAGACTTTAGTATAAAGTCACTTGTGAGAATGGTGTTCAAACTGCAGCAGAGGTAGCATGCTACTACCTACTGCCAGGGATCACTGAACTCCCATGAAATTAATGTTGCAGCACTTCCTCCTCCTCTGAAACAGTGCTAGGGAAAAAAACTGCAATCCAGGGCTTCCAATCAGCACTGCTTCCAGCAAATCCCAGACACAGGCAGAGACATGGGCCTCCACCCATTTCGTAAGGAGGAGGTGGATTTAAATAAGTCAGAAAGAGGAATTTCTCTGGCAGTGATACGCAGCCACAAGGGCAAGAACTGGAATTTACTTAGCAGCGTGCGAGAGAGAGAGAGAGAGAGAGAGAGAGAGAGAGAGTGTGTGTGTGTGTGTGTGCGTGCGCGCGCGCACGTGTAAAGCAAGCAATGGAGTTCAGGCTAATACAAAGCACAGCTCATTCTCGCCTGTGATTGACTATAGCAGTCAGTAGGCAGGCTCCTTTTCTCCTCCTCCTTCTTTATGTGTTCTCCTTCTTGCATCAGGAAAGGGGCTCCACAAAATGAGCCAGCAGCAGTGCTTAGAGTAAGGAGCCTCCTCCGCGGGTCCTGCTGCTGTCACTGCTACTGGTTCCACTGCTTCTGCCCGTCACCACTACAGCTGCAAGGAGGGAGTCTCAGGGAGGGATATCATGACGCACCCTATTGGTATTAGAATACTTCACCTTCTATTTATAGACACTGCACTGACCGCAGAATACTCTCTGTCTCTCCCTCGCTGGCTCTGGCTCAGCACGGGAGGGAAAAATAGAAATGCTGTAAAGAAAGCAGTTTTCCAAGTGGATTTCTGAGCCTCTGCTCCCAATTATACAACACAGTTTACCCCAGAGAAATCCCTGAAATGCTCCATCAGGGATGTTCCACTCCCCCCCACCTCCCCCACCCCTTTCCCTTGCTGTAGTTGGTTTTCCTTTTTACAGCTCCATTTCTAGACAGTTTAACTTTCCAGTTCTCAGGCATGAGGGCAAGGTTGTTTGAGTTCTTAAACATGGTGAAATAAAACCGGCGTTACTGAATGTGGGAAGGGGAAATGGAAACCTCTCTGTTTTCAGTTAGGTTTGGTAGCTCTTTTGGATGGCTTCTCTTTTTGATTCCGTCCACCCGTCCTCTGTACACGCTCAGGTTTCTTGTCTTCCAGTCAAAGATGCTTCTTTTCATCCTGGGCTTTTCTGGTCTCTTATCACATTGACCCCTGAGTCTCACAGAGGTCAGCCTCAGTTGTGAGCTTCTCACCCTCTCTGCCTTCAGATTCCCTCTCAAAGCCTACCTCTGTTACAACACCCATAAGCTAACTGACAATAGTTAGTCTGGGTTACAGATGAACGTGGACAATACATCAACATTTTATAGTGATTTAACTAAGAATGTGTCTATTAAATGTATAAACCAACTAAATCAAAGATATACAGCCTAAACTTCGTGAGCCAAAGCTCACTTCATCAGATTCTGTGAAAGGACATGAACAAAGGCTCTGAGCTCAGGCTTGGGCTCATGAAAGCTTAGGCTATACATCTCAGATTTAGTTAGTCTACAAAGTGCAAATCTACCCTGCTTTCCACCTGACTTCAGACTAACACAGCGAACTACCAATAAAATTTGTGACACATGTTTATTTCCCCTTTTTTCCACCCAGGTATACATCTCTCTGCTCCCACAGATCCCTGCACTCATGCAAAAATCCAGCGAGGAAAATGGGGCTTGCTTTTTGATAGGTGAATAAAATATTAAAGCAGAAATGTACAATGTGTGTGAAAGAAAAAAAGTGATTAGCATTATCCACCAAAAAGGAGAAGCTAAACAACTTTTAATTACTCAAATGAGGTGAAAAATTGATAATTAAAGGCTTCTGTATTTTTGTTTGTCCTCTATATATTTAAGGAAAGGATACTGATTTTCAAGATATTGTCTATAAGAATCATGGCTGTGTCAGCAGGAGACCCGTCAAATACTAATAATTGTGAAGGAAGACAGCTGTCTTGCCCTTCTACCCAGATTCAGTCTATTGAAAATTGCTAGGCCTTTTTTTGTTATATTTTATTATATTAGCCATTGGTTTACTTGAAACAATTTATGCATCATAGCATCTTTGCCCATGCAGAAGTAAGGCAATCTAAAAGACCAACTTTGGTCTGGGATTTATGATGTCTGCAGTTCTAGCCTTTGCTCAGCCACTATCCCACAGCGTGACCTTAACTAATCATTGCACTTCACTGAAGCAATATTCTGTAGCACTCTTTGTCGTTCCATTTAAATTATAAAGTCCAAGGACTGTCTTTTGCTCTCTGTTTGTACAGTGCCTAGTGCAATGATACTCCAGTGGTAGTCAGAACCACTACTCTCTACTTTGGTAAAAATAACTTTTTTTTTCACATATGCCCCTTCTGAGAAAAAAAAGAGTAAGAATGAATAAATACTACTGTATTTTCTCATACACAACACATGCTGGAATATAATGCACAACTTTGTTTTTGAAAGGGAAAATAGGCTTTTCCAGAGCTATGGCTGCATAGAACAGGGGCAGAATCTATCATTTGTCTCCTCTTATCCAGTCTCCTCTTTTTTAAGAGGAGACTGGATAGGCATCTGGCTGGGGTCTTATGACCCCTCCTACCCCCAGTGCTCCTTCCTGCCCATGGCAGGGGGTTGAACTAGATGATCTGTCTAGGTCCCTTCTGACTCATTGATTCTATGATTTGAGCTAGGGACAGACATTCAAAAAGCCTGATCCTGAATTGATTCAATATTTGCATGTTAGTTTAACCTGGCTAGGCTAAACTGGTTTGTAACCGTACAGACATCCCCCCGGACGGAAGAAATGCATGCACTAGAGCAGCCCTCCCTTCCATTCAATGGTGCTGAGCTGAGGAGGGCGTGACCAGGTCCCAGGAGGGTGGGCTGATTAGGGAGGGGTTCTCCACCTCACTGTTGATAACAGAGCATTGAGTTACACAGCAGAGAGTTTCATAGTGAATTGTTAGCATTTATCACCCCATCAGCAAACCAACAGGCCCTCTCATTAATTTAATCTCTTCGTAAACAACTTTTTCCGAGTGAGGAAGGCAGGGACATTGTCAGCTACCTGTTGATTAGCTCCAAAAAGCCCTAAGCTGACATTGTCCTGTCTGCCTTTATCCTGTCTCCCACAGCATGAACCATAGCCAGCATATGGTATGCTAGCTAATGCTAAGAGGTGTCTGTGTATGGCAGAGGGAAAGGGGGAATCCTGTTTCAGCAGGGAGTGGGGCAGAAAGAAGCCAGGCAGATGCTGCTGTACCTGCAGTCTCTGCCAGAGCTACAACCAGGGAGCAGAGGGGAGGGGCTAGCCCTGCTGGCCTAGAGCAGCAAATAGAGCCCCTACCAGAGTTGCAAAGCATTTGTGATGCTGGAGGACTCAGATTTAACTTAAACCAGGAAGGGGTCTGGGACAGACATTGCATAGACTGATTTCATAGATTCATAGACATTAGGGCTGGAAGGGACCTCAGAATATCATTGAGTCCAGGCCCCTGTCCCAGGGGCAGGAAGTCAGCAGGGATCATAGGATCCCAGCAAGATTTCATAGACTTCATAGACATTTGGGCCAGAAGGGGCCTCGGAAGATCATCGAGTCCAGCCCCCCGCCCAAAGGGCAGGAAGTCAGCTGGGGTCATAGGATCCCAGCAAGATAAGCATCCAATTTACTCTTGAAGGTGTTCAATGTAGACGCTTGAACGACCTCCGCTGGCAGACTGTTCCAGACCTTGGGGGCTCAGACACTAAAGAAATTCTTCCTTATGTCCAGCGTGAAACAGTTTTGCAGGAGTTTATAACTGTTCGATCTCGTCTTCCCTTGGGGCGCTCTGGTGAACAAACGTTCCCCCAGATCCTGGTGGTCACCCCTGATAAACTTATAGGTGGCCATCAGATCACCCCTGAACTCTCTCAAGCTTCTCCACATCCTTTTTGAATTGTG
>NW_017728943.1:38040451-38049202 GCF_001723895.1 Crocodylus porosus
CCTCCAGTGGGAGTCTATTCCAAACCTTGGGGGCTCAGCAGTAATGAAATTCTTCCTTATGTCCAGCCTGAAACAGTCATGGAGGAGTTTGTGACTGTTCGACCTTGTCATCCCTTGGGGCACTCTGGTGAACAGACGTTCCCCCAGATCCTGGTGAACAACCCTCATAAACTTATAGGTGGCCACCAGATTACCCCTAAGCCTGTGCCTTTCCAGGCTGAAGAGTCCCATGGCTCTCAGCCTCTCATGATAAGGTCTGTTTTCCTGACTTCTGATCGTGTGTGTGGCTCTTCTCTGGACTCTCTCAAGCTTCTCCACATCCTTTTTGAATTGTGGAGCCCAAAACTGGAGGCAGTACTCCAGCTGCAGCCTCACCAAGGCCGAGTACAAGGGGTGAATGACGTCCCGGGATTTGCTTGAGAAGCATCTATGAATGCAAGCCAGCATTTTGGTCGATTTACTAGCTGCAGCATCGCATTGCAGGCTCATGTTCATCTTGTGGTCAGTCGTGACCCCCAAGTCCCTTTCGTCTCTAGTGCTAGCCAGTGTACCACTGCTGAGCCTATAAGCATGTTGCAGATTTTTCTTCCCAAAGTGGAGAACCTTGCACTTTTCAGTGAGAAACACCACCAGGTTCTCATCCACCCATTTCCTCATCCTGTCCAGGTCAGATTGGATCACACTCCTGTCCTCAGGTGTGGACGCTTTACTCCACAAAATGGTGTCATCAGTGAACTTGGCCAGTCCACTTCTAACACCAATGTTCAACATTAATTAAGGTGTTGAATAGTATCTGTCCAAGGACAGAGTCTTGAGGGACCCCACTGGTCACAGGGCATCACGATGATTGACTTCCATCAACCACCACCCTCTGGGTCAAACCAAGGAGCCAGTTCCCCAGCCAGGAGATCATGGTGAGGCCAAGGCTGCAGTTAGCTAGTTGTGCCAAGAGGTGATCATGGGATACCAGATCGAAGACTTTTTTGAAGTCAAGATATATGATATCAGTCTCTTCCCCCTTGTCCAGGCAATAGGTCACCTGGTCATAAAAGGAAATAAAATTGGTCAAGCAAGACCTACCTGCAACAAACCCATGCTGGCTATCCTTCAGGATGTTGCCATCAGCCAGTCTGTTAAGAATGGCCTCTTTGATAATCTTTTCTAAGACCTTCCCTGGGATAGAGGACAGGCTGATGGGCTGTATTTTGCTGGATCCACTTTCCTCCCTTTCTTGAAGATAGGCACCACATTGCCTTCTTCCAGTCTTTGGGCACTTCACCAGAGTGCCAGGAGCTCTCAAAGATCCGTGCCAGGGGCTGAGCTATGATGCTTGCCAGCTCCTTGAGTACCCTGGGGTGTAAACTGTCAGGGTCGGCTGACTTTAAGGTATCCAGCTTCCCAAGGTGTTCCTTTATGAGGTCAGCATTGATGGAGGGTAAGGAATCTCCCTCACTCGGGCCTTCCTGTCCTGTAATGGGCAGGGGCATCTCATGGGACTGGTGAAAAACCAACACAAAGTACCCATTTAGCAAGTTGACTTTTTCCTGGATGTTGGTTGTCAGTTGCCCCATCTGGTTTAGCAGGGGTCCAGTATTGCCTTTGCTTTTCCTCCGGCTCCCCACATATCTAATAAAGGAGTTTTTATTGTCCTTGATATTTGTAGCTAGCTGGAGTTCCATCACAGCCTTGGCTTTCCTGGTTTGCTCCCTGCAGGTCCAGACCAGTGCAGAGTATTCCTCCTTGGAGGTGGACCCAGTCCTCCATCCTTTGTAGGTCTTTCTTTTCAGATGCAGGAGGTCCGCTAGTTCCCTGCAGAGCCAAGCGGGCTGCTGTTCCCTTTTGCTGCCTTTCCTCCAAGACGGAATAGACTTTGCTTGTGCATCCAGGATCACTCCTTTGAGGAACAACCACTTGTTATGAACTCCCCTCCCCTTTGGGTCGTGGCCCTTTAGGGCCTCACTGACAAGCCTCCTGAGCTTGTCAAAGTCAGCTTTCCTGAAGTTGAGAACTTCTGTATTGCTGACTGACTTGCCAGCTTTACGGCGGATGGTGAAGGTGATCAGCTCATGGTCACTGTCGCCCAGCTTCCCCTCAATTATTATGTTGCTGATTAGGTCGTCCCCCATTGCCAGAACCAGGTTGAGCAGCACTTTACCTCTCGTCAGCCTGGAGACTTCCTGCATCAGATAGAACTCATCCATGCACAAGAGAAAACTTTGCAACAGCTCAGATTTGGCCAAGCACTCTTCCCATGAGATGTCTGGGTAGCTGAAGACTACCAACCATGCACCAGGAGTGTGCGGCCTCAGCCAATTCTCTGGTAAACTCCTGGTCAAGCTCTTGATCCTAGGTAGGAGGTCTGTTGTAGACTCCCACCCTTGTGTCCCGTGTGCCGTGTCCCCCACAGATTTTGACCCAGAGGTTCTCCAGCCCTCCACCCTGGGCACCAATGTTGGCTTGCAGGGATGCATAGCTTTCCTTGACATACAGCACTATATTCCCACCCCTTTTGTCCATTCGATCCCTCCTGTACAGGGTATTGCCATCTATACCTGTGGTCCAGTCATGGGTGGAGTCCCACCAGATCTCCGTTATCCCTATGACATCATAATAATTTGTGTTAAGTAGGAGGACAAGTTCCTCCTGTTTATGCCCCAAGCTCCTGGCATTTGTGTACAGGCAGGCAAGTGTCCCTTTGGGGGCCTTGCCTTGCCCACAGCACGCTCCAGGGCTGAGGCAGGGGTGGAGTCCCTTAAGTGCCTTGGCCTGCTGGTTTTGCACGGGTTGCTCAGCAGGCCAGCAGTGGCAGCAGCCCCGCCATCCCCCAGCGGACTTAGTTTAAAGCCCAGTGGAGCAGGTCAGCCAGTCTGGCTGAGAAGAGCCTCCTCTCCAGTGGAGAGAAGTGGAGGTCGTCCCTTCCCAGCAGCTCAATGCCTCTCTCACCAAACAGCGGACTGTGGTCATGGAAGCCGAAGCCTTCCCAATGACACCAACGCTGCACTCTTTGGTTTACTACCTCAATCCTCCTCTCCCTCCTCAGCCCATGGCCTGAAACTGGGAGGATCAATAAAAACACCACCTGCACCCCCAACCCCTTAAGCCCCACTTCCAAATCTCTGTGGCACTTCATAACCTGGCTGGGGGCACCCCAAGCCGTGTCACTGGTGCTCACATGGATAAGAAGCATGAGATAATGGTCAGTGGGCTGAAGGAGCTCAGGGATCTTCTCCGCAATGTCTTAGATACAGGCTCCTGGGAAGCAGCAGACTTCCTGGGCTAAGGGATAGGGGTGGCAGATTGCCCCCTCAGTCTCCCTCAGGATGAAGTCTCCCATGACAAACACTTTGCATTTAGTTTTAGGGAGAGCAGGGGCGGTAGCTGCAGTTGAGCCTGCAGTTGAGCTGCAGTTGAGCCAGCGGGAGCTGGAAACTCAGCAGGCTCTTCTGGGGCTGCAAGGGGTTCATACCTGTTGCAAAGCTCCAGCGGGGTGGGGACCTTGGTGCGGTGGGCCTTGACCACCTTGGCCCAGGCCCTTGGTGCAGCGGGCCTTGATCACCTTGGTCCAGCATGGGAGGTCCCTGAGTCCTCCCTTTTCCTGGAGGGTGACTGTGTTCTACCTTCTGCCTCCAGGGGAAGAAGGGCCTGTCAGGAGGAGTCTATCTCCCACTCACCATCCCTGATGGCACACAGTCTCTGGACTGTGGCCTGGAGCTCCTCCACCTGGCACACCAGAGACCCCAAGAGAGAGCAGACCTCACAAGCCCAGACTCCCAAACCCCAGAGCCTGAAAAAGTGTCAGGCAGCCCCCACAGTTGAGAGCCAGAGGCTCCATCTGCATGGAGCCTGGAACCATGGGCTCCATCTGAGTTGCCTCTGAGGTGCAGGAGGGGGGCCGCAGACCCCGAGGGGACCCTTGGGTTGTGGCACGTGCCCATCCACATTGTGTCGCTGGTAGGCCAGCCACGGCTGGGACTGCCTACCCTAGGGGGCTCACAGGTAGGGCTGCAGGCCCTTCCGCTCATGCCCCTGCACAAACTCCCACACTAACTCGTGTGCTGGGCCCAGAAGCACGCCTGTTTGAGCGGCCTGTTCGCGAGGCTCCAGTTGCTCAGCTCCCTGGGGGAATGGGCGAAGTAGGAGCCAGGGGGGCGGGGTGGTGACCATCCTCGTCTCCACTCACCCGCCTCCCAGCTGGCTACATCCCTCCCACCACAGGCTCCTACTTACCTGCAGGCAGGCCGGGGCTCATCAGGGGTCCTGGGGGTCATGGGGTCTCATCTGGGGGTTCCTGGGCTTATGGGGGCACAGTGGGCTTTCACCCATGTGTCTTGCTCCGGAGCTGGGACCCTATTGCAGCTTCTGCTGTTGAGGCAAATCAGTTAAGCCAGGTTTAGCTCGAGCTGGTTTCAGCCATTTTCAAACTGGTTTATGTGCAGTGAACGTCTACTCTGTTACAGGTTTAAAGCAGTTTCTGATCACTTAAACTGGTTTATGTGTAATGTCTGTCCCCAGCCCAACTGATTCACTGATTCTCCCTCTTCTGCTTAAAGTCAAACCCTAGCTGTTGCTGAAGACTGGTCTCTGAAGGTAGAACTAAGATTTTGAAAAGGGCTAGAGTCTCCAAGGCTGTAAAATAAGAGGAGAAAAGGACATGGCGCAGCTAGCAGGCAGCAAAATTTTCCCCCAAAATCTTGATTAGTGAAACATCACGACCATTGCATAGGAGAGACCATCATTAACATCCTGTAGAGTGAAAAACAAGGAGCCATTAAGTCAATTGACCTCAGCAGCCATAATAGTAATATAACAGTTGCTGCACTGTGTAGCAGGTATCAAAGCAGGGTGCTTCTATCCCAGGCTGAAAATCAGTTTCCCCACTTAATATACACACTCCAATTTTGTTGGCTGTTTTAAGAGGAAAAGCTATATGTTGTATATGAAAAAAATACAGGTATTTTATACAGCAAAGAGCTGATGTCCAGATATCATTCCAATGTTTGCTACAGAAGCATAATATCAGCAAAAAGATATTATTTCATTAAGCATAGAATTTAAATCTGGAAACATTTCTTAATCTGTATTCTCAGAAACCAGGCCCCTTTAGCTTTTCTTACAAGCTTTCCTCTTTACAAACTGGTCATCTTTATTTTTAGACTTCCAAGAGTAAGGTCACCTTATAGACAACTTTCCCAGCCTGCTTTTCTCATTACTGGTCCTGTAAATGTATAGACAGACTGCTATAGCCCAAAAAGAGATGATTTAGCTCAGCTTGGTGTCTTTTTTCATTTAAGCTAGTTAGTTTTCTACTGCACTGTACTCTGTTGTTCTATCTTTTTGCATATCACTGAGCAACTGATCCTTGCTATAGGTTGTGTAAAAGGAGAACAGTTAAGGAATTCCCCTTCATTGTTATGCAGCTCTTTGAAGGCCTCTCATAATTATGGTGTCTGCGTTCAGGGAGTGTAGGGCCTGTGGTTGAGTTGCTCACCAAAAATCTGGCTGAAAATGGGTGAGAAGGGCCAAGAGAGAGAGTGAACATATATGGCTAACTGGCTACGTTGAGCGGAATATATTGTAATACTTAAAGAAGTCAGGTAAAACGTAGGGCAGTGTGGCACCTTAAGGTAAAAACAGAGGTTGGGTTTATCCTAGGTCTGATTGTCCAGGCCTTTGACTGATCAAAACAGGGCAAGGGGTAGACAATCATCATCATATCATCGTCATCATCAGTGGCAATCCCTTGCAGTCAGGAAGGATTGTCTTCCATGATTGGCTTATCTGTGGGTCTGAAAATGGCTGACAAGGGCTATCTGGGATTGACAGACTTTAGTAGTGGATGGCTCTGGGTTCTTGATTTGGTCTGCAGCATACTGTTTCTGCTGTTCCCACTTTTCTGTCTCCTGTTGTTGTTGTAAAGTTTCAAAGTACTAAGATCCTTGCAGCAGACTTCCTCCATTTGGAGCAGTCCTGGGCCTTGACTGAGCTAAAACTTGCTTTGGGAATCTGGAGTTGGACATCTGGATGACATGGCCAGCCCAGTGAAGTTGATGTTGGATGATCATTGCCTTGTTGCTCATAGTATTTGCTTGTGAGAGGATGTTAATGTTGGTGCATCTGTCTTCCCACAGGTAGTGTTGTCCTCCAGTGGCTTGTGATGTCTTCTGTATCTTGTCCACATCTCATCTCCATATAGTAAGGTTGGGATCACAACTGCTTGATAAACTATGAGCTTGGTTTCAGATATGATATCACAATCTTCGAATACCCATTTCCTCAGGCATCTGAAAGCTGCACTTGCATATCTGAGGCAATGTTGGATTTCTTCGTTAATGTCAGCCTTCTGCTAGCAATGGCTTCCCAGGTACAGAAATACTCAGTGTTTTCCAGAGTCTCACCATGAATCTGAATTACCAGAGCTGGGGACTTCACATTAAGAGCTTGTTGATGGAGGACCTTAGTTTTTTTTAATGTTAAGCATCAGTCCTATTTTTCTTGTATGCCTCAGTAAAGATGCCAACAATTCCTTGAAAGTCTGCTTCTGAGTGAACACAGACTACAGAATCACCAGCATGCTGAACCTTGATTATTAAGACCAGGGTGGTCTTAGTTTTAGCTCAGAGTCAGCAGAGATTAAACAGTTTACCATCCATATGGCACCTCAGAGACAGCCACCGAGATGGAGCCCATGGTTCTGGGCTGCACATGGACAGAGCCCCTGGCTCTCGGCTGTGGGGGCTGCCAGTCCCCTTTTCAGGCTCTGGGGCCCAGGAGCATGGCTACCTCCCCTTGTGGGGTCTGCTCCCTTTTGGGGTCTCTGGTACGCCAGTTGGAGGAGCTCCAGGCCACAGTCCACAGACTGCATGCCATCAGGGACTGTGAGGAGGAGATAGACACTTACTGCCAGGCCCTTCTCCCCCGGGAACCAGAGGTAGACCAGAGTCTCCCTCTAGGACAAGGGAGGACTTGGGGACCTCCCATTCTGTCCAGTCAAGGGATGGATCGAGGTGGTCAAGGGCCCCAGGGACCGCCACACCAAGGCCCCTGCCCCACCAGAGCTTAGCAACAGGTACACACCTCTTGCAGCCCCAGAAGAGCCTGCTGAGTTGCCAGCTCCCTCAGGCATCACAAGCTCAACTGCAGCTACCACCTCCGCTCTCCCCAAGACAAAATGTAAAGTGATTGTTGTGGGAGACTCCATCCTGAGGGGGACTGAGGGTGTAATCTGCTGCCCCAGCCCCTTAGCCCAGGAAGTCTGCTGCTTCCCAGAGACCCGCATCCAAGACATTGCAGAGAAGATCCCCAAGTTCAGCCAGCCCACAGACCACTATCCCACGCTCCTTATCTACTTGGGCACCAATGACATGGCTTGGAGCGCTCCCAGTTGGGTCATGAAGCACTACAGGGATTTGGGAGTGCGGCTAACGAGTCTGAGGGCACAGGTGGTGTTTTCTTCAATCCTCCCAATCTCAGGCCATGGGCTGAGGAGCAAGAGGAGGATTGAGGTAGTAAACCAAAGACTGCAGTGCTGGTGTCATTGGGAATGCTTTGGCTTCCATAACCACAGTCTGCTTTTTGGCGAGAGAGGCAGTAAGCTGCTGGGAAGAGATGGCCTCCACCTCTCTCCCCTGGGGAGGAGGCTCTTCTCAGCCAGACTGGCTGACCTGCTCCACCAGGCTTTAAACTACGCGTGCTGGGGGATGGGAGGACCACCGCCATTGCTGGCCCACTGAGCAATCCTTGCAAAGCCAGCAGGCCAAGGCACTTAAGGGAGCCCACCCCTGCCCCAGCCCTGGAAAAATCTGTGGGCAAGGCAAGGGCCCCCAAGGAGACACTTGTGTGCCTATACACAAATGCCAGGAGCTTGGGGAATAAACAGGAGGAACTCGTCCTCCTGCATAACACAAATAATTAGGACGTCATAGGGATAACGGAGATCTGGTGGGACTCCACCCACGACTGGACCATGGGTATAGATGGCTATACCCTGTACAGGAACGATTGAGTAGATAAAAGGGGTGAGGATGATAAAAGGTGGACAACTAGAGACCCTCTGGGTTAAAATCCATGGGGAACACGGCACAGGGGACACAACGGTGGGAGTCTACTACAGACCTCCCAGCCAAAGTTAAGAGCTTGACCAGGAGTTCACCTGGGAATTGGCTGAGGATCCATGCTCCAGGACCATGGTTATCACGGGTGACTTCAACTACCCAGACATCTCATGGAAGGATCACTCAGCAAAATCCAAGCAGTTGCAAAGCTTCCTCTCGTGCATGGATGACCTCTACCTGACTCAAGAAGTCTACGGGCCAACGAGAGGTAAAGAGACTCAATACGGGCTACTGGGGATGACCTAATTGGTGACCTAGTGATCAATGGGAAGCTGGGTGACAGTGACCATGAGCTGATCACCTTCACCATCTGCCATAAAGCTGGCAAGTCAGTCAGCAACATGGAAGTCCTTGACTTAAGGAAAGCCGACACTGACAAGGCTCAGGAGCCTTGTCAGTGAGGACCTAAGGGACCACGACCCCAGGGGGAGGGGAGTTCAGGAAGACTGGTTGCTCCTCAAGGGAGCGATCATCAGGGCACAAGCTAATTCTATTCCATCTCGGAGAAAAGGCAGCAAGAGGGCACAGCAGTCCCCCTGGCTCTCCAGGGATCTAGCAGTCCTTCTGAGGCTAAAAAGAAAGACCTACAAAGGACGGAGGCTGGGATTCACCTCCAAGGAGGAATATTCTGTACTGGTCC
>NW_017728943.1:38049302-38058273 GCF_001723895.1 Crocodylus porosus
GCTGGCTTGCATCCATAGATGCTTCTCAAGCAAATCCCGGGACGTCATTCTCCCCTTGTTCTCGGCCTTGGTGAGGCTGCAGCTGGAGGTCTGCGTCCAGTTTTGGGCTCCACAATTCAAAAAGGATGTGGAGAAGCTTGAGAGAGTCCAGAGACAAGCCACGTGCATGATCAGAGGTCAGGAAAACAGACCTTATGATGACAGGCTGAGAGCCATGGGGCTCTTCAGCCTGGAAAAGTGCAGGCTCAGGGGTGATCTGATGGCCACCTGTAAGTTTATTGGGGTGACCATCAGTATCTGGGAAAACATTTGTTCACAAGAGCGCCCCAAGGAATGACGAGGCCCAATGGTTATAAACTCCTGCAAGACCATTTCAGGCTGGACATAAGGAAGAATTTCTTTATTGTCCGAGCCCCCAAGGTCTGGAACAGCCTGCTATCGAAGGTGGTTCAGGCACCTACACTGAACACCTTCAAGAGAAATTTGGATGGTTATCTTGCTGGGATTCTATGACCACAGCTGACTTCGGCCTTTGGGCAGGGGGCTGGACTCGATGATCTTCTGAGGTCCCTTCCAGCCCTAATGTCTATGAATCTTAGCTCCACTCTGACTCCACTCTCCAACCTTTTTATGGTGAAGATCACTTTTTGTAAGTAAAGGGCACCCCAGGATCTACCATCCCTGTGCCCCCGCCCCAACAAGTCACCCAGGCTCTGGCCCCACTCACTCAGCCTGGCCCAGGCATGGTGGCTCAGTCCAGCCACATGCATCCTGCCGCTCTTGACTGTGGAATTTTGACGACTGAGATTGACTGTTGACCGACTGATCAACTGATCCACGATCAACCAGTCGATTGAGATCAATGGGTTGGTGACCACTGGACTAGAAGTTTGTTGGTGGTCAGATGTAGCATCACAGTAAGGAATGTCAAGAAGAGTGTTACAGTGATGATGCAGCCTTGTATGACTTCTACCTTAACCAAAGGGATCTATGATAGATCCATAATTGAAAATCACCACTCGTATACCATTATGGACCAGACAAAGAATGGTGACAAATTTCAGTGGGCAGCCATACTTCAGAAAGATCCTTTACAGTACTTCTTGGTTGACAAAGTCAAAGGGGAGGACAATCATTTATACATATGGTTTGAATGGCAATTAATTGGAATTTGCTCCAAATGTTGGGGATTAGGGTGTGTTGGATGTTCCACAGGCACTTAAATTGGGACAATGCACTTGTGTGTCTATAGAAGTAAAAACAGACCTTGGATTTCTCCTGGAACAAAGCCTTTTATTATGGGATCCATCAGAAGTGCAAGCCCACTAGACCACATTAAGTACCTGTTAAGTACCGAGGTAACATATTTTCCTAAAATAATTTGGGTCTTTAAACTGCTTGTTTACAGGGCTGCCCCATGCCTGTTTTGATGCCAGTCAAAGCCCAGGAAAATCAGCCCCATGATAAACCCCATGTCTGCTTTTAGCCCTGCAGACCACAAATCTATTGTCCTATAAATTATCTGAGAACACTTTTTTCCCCAGGGCAATCACAGCTTATTTGAGTTAACTAGCATTCATTCTAGGGACAAACTGTATGCCACTCCCAGCTTTTGACTTTAATCCAGCAGAACCAACTCAAATGTAACTTCTGATTTTAATCAAGGATCCTAGAATAAAAACTTTTGTCCTGGGACAAATCTACCCACTGTTTTCACCCTAACTGGTTCAAAGAGACATGAGCATTTGTAAGTAACAGCTTATTTTGCCAGATGTTATGAATGACTTGCAGAAAGAAGGGGTTTTTAGTAGAAAGTAATTTTAAATATAAGGGAAAGGGAGCGGGGGAGAGGGTGCTGCTGCCAGAGGTCAGGCTGAATAGATCAATAGGGCAGTTAACAAGGTAGTTAACACATTAAGGGACATGGGAGTTAACAGCTAGTCTAGGTAATGGGATAAGAATGCATAGTCCTTGTTGAGACCATGATTAAGACAGTCCAGTCTATGGATGATTTCTTGTTCAAGTTGGTTTTTAAAGTGTATTTGTTTAAGGACAGGTACTCTGAGATCAGTGATTGAATGTCTAGGGAGGTTAAAAGGTTCTGCTATGGGCTTCTACATGCTTCTGGAATTGATTCAAAATTGATGCACAGTCTTTTCTGTAGCGATTTCCTGCACCCTCCGCCACCACTGTCTTGTGTGCTTGTGTGGGCTCCCCTTCCCCACTGCTACCACAGCCACTTGTGGGTGTTTTCCGCCCCCCTCCCCCCTTTGTTCAATCCTGCTGAAGCACATGCCCACATGGGCACCCCCACACTGCTGTACTTTGCAGCCCTGGCCTCACCCTGAGTGCCCTGCATGATGCTGCACTACCACCTGGGATGGAGGGGGAACCCAGAGACTCCAGTTGCTGTGGCAGCCAGAGTGATGGCAGAGTCACAGCTGGACGGGAGCCTGGGGGCCACAACTTAACCCCTCAGGGGCCACCAGTTGGAAATGGACAGCCCTGGCGTACATGATGTTGGTGAAGGAGGAGGAGAACAAACTCTGGATGTTATAATTCATGTGGTTAAGTCCAGCAATGATGTGGTCTGTGTGGATGACAGGGCGCAACTAGCATCTGCATCTGTAGCAAAGCCTGTTAGTTTGAGGAGAATTGGAAATTTGGAGAACTGGGGCTTTCCAGCAACTGGTAGTCTGTTGCTGGAGAGACAGCTTTAAGGAGTGTAATACATTGTGCTCAGTCCAGAGAACTGGAAAGCCCCAGCAGGCACTGTTGGAGGCAAAGCAATGCTTCCTCCAGGGGATGACAGTCCTCATCAAGGCCATGACTAAATGCTGAAACTTACACATGCTCACACTCATGTGTGTTTTTACATCTTCATCAAGATGGAGGGTCCCAGTTCTGCAGAGAGGACCGTGTGATTCACCTCTGCAGTTCCCAATGCTGGGTCAGGTCCTAAGCAAGCAGGCATGGGGTTGGAACATAAAAACTTCATAATGTCTTTTTTAAGACTGTTTTAAACCAGATATGGAACCCAGGATCTCTGGAGGAAAGCCTCCTTTTGTTCTTTGAATTCTTAGTTCCTTTGTTTTGGAGAGATTAATATATAAACTATTTATAAAAGCAAATTATCCATCCATCTACACAGATCCAAATTTGACCTTTCCACAACATAATTAAGATAAAAAATGGCTTCACCTAGGCTGACCTATGCTTGATATCATTCCTTTCATTTATGTCCCACTTTCTAATTCCAGTGTATAAGTAATTGGTGGTAGCAGCTCCAGTTAGAGGCCTGATGGCTTTCCTTTTATAAAATCCTGCTTCTGAGGGATTTGTGGTGAAAGCTGAGCAAATAAATTATCTGCTATGAAATATCTCACAAATTTAGCCTGTTTGTTTGTTCACAGACAGCTTACAATTTGCTTGAAATTTTTATATTTGAACATTTTTGCCAAGTATTTTATATATCTAACCCTTTGCCTGTGGATCAAACAAGAGCATCCAAACGATGAATACTCAGTGTTTGAAGAGATGAGGCATGCTAGATGTGCTCATTTATTACCATTCTGTTAGTGTCTTCATTGTGCATAGCACAAGAGGAGCCTCAGCCCCAAATAGCTTGCAGGTAAAATACAGAAAAAAGGGGTGAACATATATGTGATCCAACTGTAACTGGCTACAACTTGGTTAAGATCATGTTGGTTCTTTGTTACAGTTGGATCATGTCCAAGTCTAACCTTGCTATAACCAGGTAATATTTATGGATATCATAATACATGTTGTGTTTCAAACAGAATTTGAATAAAAAGGCTAGAAGGTTTATGTTCCAGGGCTCAGACTGTGATCTGTGGAGGTGGGCTGCTGTAAGTTTAAGGTGAGATCTGGCTCAGCTTGGGGAAGAAATTCCATGCACAGAGGGCAAGGTGGAAAGTGTGAAATAACAAATAAAGTGTGGAAGCTGGCATTACTGGTTCAGGGGGAGGGGGAGAGAAGTCTTAACCTGCCTAGCTTTCTTCACTCTGGTGGCAGTAGTAGCATGGGCTTGGTCTAGGAGACAGGCAGCACTACAAGCTTCTTGGGGGCTGCTCCTGGTGCCCACTTGCTCCCTCTTCCCTTGCCCCCTTTCCTTCCCCAGGCTGTGCCCCCTGTGGCAAAGCCTCCCAGGTGAAGTATCATTCCACCCCCTGCCACCAAGATACACTACTGAGCTTGGGGTTGTGCCTGTCCAGCTATTATAACTGTGTGGCACAGTGTTTCCCTGCCATGGTAAAGACTTAGGGACAGCTCCTGGGGGAGGGGGGAGACCACGCATCTGTGGGAGATTGGGGGGGATAAGTGAGACAAGTGGAATATGAGCCCTCCACCCCCAGGCTTTGCTGTGGGAGGCTCCACCCTGTATCTGGAAGCATATTGGAGGGAGGAGGAGCTAATGGGCCACGAGGAACGGCCTTCAGGAAGTCTGTGCCAGCTGGGCTGCTGTACTAGGAAGCACATACCTCAGCTCCAGAAGCCAAGCTCTCACTGCTACATCAGGAGCTCCGCCTGTGGCCCCCCCCCTCCCTCTGCGGTGATTAGCACAATACTCCTCCCACTTCTGCCCCAAGTGCTGAAATATCTCACTATGCCTCCGTCACAAACTACCCTGATTGGAAAGCTGCGCTTCTGTTCACCACTGCCTCCATCCTGCTTTTATACCTTCTGCAGGAGTAAGAATGGAAACTTTGGAGCAAAGAAGCTGGGGGCAGTGAGGCCAAAACTTAGATGTGCAATCTTCCTTCAAAGTTTAAACCACACCCAAGTTGTGGCTAGCAAGTTACTGAGCTTCCAAGTCAGAAATCAGAGCTATCTGTTGAACTGTTTCAAAGTTTTACTGGCTTAATTTAAAACATTTTTTAACTAGCCTAGTAAAACTGATGCAAACCTCAGCACAGTACAAAAATGCTTCTTTTGCTTCAGGAGTAGCTTATTTCAGTTTCGCTTAAGCAAATTCTTAATTGACTTGTTACGCACGCACACCATTTCCAAACCAAAGTAAGAGTGTTTACAAGATGGTTTGTGCTGGTTGAGTACAGTTATGCTGTGGTTTCAAGCTTTTGTCTCTGCCACTATGAGAGAAGATTTTTTTTTTTAAAACTAATCCCCACCCCCCAACCCTGATATTCTCATATAGTCTTTTTCCTCCAGGTACAGGGCTTTAAGGAAAAACGCCACAATTTGTGAGGCTTACAATCAAATCTCCAGAGTTGGCAGTGTTGCAATGATCATGTGTTTATAAGTGCTTAATTTGGGATTATGCATCTGAAACCCACTTGTCAGTGGCAGCATGCAGAATGGCTGCTGAAGGGCTTTCACTCACTGAAGTGATTAGTGAACTGCATTAACTGCTTGTATTCCAGCAGATGTACCTAAGGGGCTTGCTAGGAAAGTACAGAACTAATCATGCTGGAGGATCTGTCCCATGGCTATAACTGCGTGTAATCAATAGTTCACGTTGCTATGTTTTGTTTTAAAAATTTGAATAAAACCAAGATCTTTAAAACAAGAAACGCTGCTGATTCAGCATCTGCTGTTACAGTCTTGAGAAGAAAGGAGGTTTGGTTTTCTCCACCAAAGGTATGTAAATATGGAATGGTGTTCTCTGTAATGTACTTGGATTATGTTTGTCTTTTGAACTTGGTTTTCTCTCTCTCTCTCTCTCTCATTGCAGTTAGTAGAGTTTCACCAGAGTCCAACTGGTACAACCAAATAACCTGACCCCAACTTTCCCTCCTCTAGTTATTTGAAGGGGTTTTTCCATACATGGAGGGTAGTCTTTTGCCTTTATGGTGTTAAGCATGTTTTATGCATCACCCAGAAATATTTGAGCTTGAAAAGCCATACAAATATTGTTAAATGTCTTAGTTATGAGGGGGTCAGAATTCTTAATAATATCAAATTCCTTGAAATTGATTTTTATCATTTTATGATTGATTGTATTACAATTTACCAAGAAATTTAGGTTTTTCAAGCTTAAAAGTAAACTTTTTAATCAGTATAAATTGCCCTTTTTTTGAGCAAAATGGGCCCGATCCAAGCAAAATGTCTACTAATTTCTGCCCTCCCCCAATACATACACACTCTTTAATGAGAAAAATAGTCATTTAAAAGAGTATCAGAAATGGATGTGGATGAAATTAAATTAAATGAGATAATGATAGGGTGATTTTGATCTAGGATTTTGGTTTTGTTTAATCCTGTATTATCTGAAGCAGTACTTTCCGTACCAGATTGTACAGCTACAGAACTGTTTCATATTTCTTATGTATTACAGAAGAAATAGAAATATTTCTGAATGAACACTAACTTCACTTGGGCTTCACAAGGTTTCACTCAGATGCCAGTTAAGGTTTGTAGGCAAAGATTTGGGGAAAAGTCTGTTTTGTGTTGTCAGGTTTTTCCATGCAGGGGTGGAGTGTCATCAGCAAAAGGTCAATGTTACTGGTATAACTGCATCTACATTAGAAATTTTGCTAGGTCAGCCACTAATCACACCTAATTATTCCTGACTGCCACAACTATGTAGGGAAAACCAGGCACAGGCCTGGCCTTATTGTCTAGCTTTCATGACTATGAAAACTCAAGTGTGAACTGAGTTTAACTAATACAAGGATGCTTTTCAGGATCCACAGACAGATTAATTTGCACATAAAAAATGGAAGCGGGGGAGAGATAGAGATCAAGAGTTGTCTTAAGGAAAGAAATGCAATTGGAAGTAAAGAGGGAGACTGTGGCAGGGCGCCCTCTAGGGGTGCCGTGTCCTCCCCTAGCACCCCTACCTACTGTGCCAAATTGGGTCTTGAATGCACCCTCTCTCGCCCACCACGTCTTGTTGGTATATCATCAATGGGAGGCTGCCTTCCTGCCCTCCTTGGCACAGGGTCTTACTGTACCGGAGCTGCGCCCTCACAGGTGCCCCCTCGCTTCTCCCGCGGCCCTTGCCGCACCGGGGCCTCTCTCCCGTGTTCTCGTAACCTGGGCCAGGGCCTTGCCCTTCTACCGCCGCCCACTCTGGGCCTTGCCTCTATACACGTGCCTTCTTCCCAGGGCCTGCTCAATAGGCTCCCCGCCCGCACTGGGGCCCGTGTCTCACGCTTCTCATGCTCCCCGTCCACACTGGGGCCCGTGCCTCACGCTTCTCGCACTCCCCGCGGTCAGGACTCAGGCGGCCGCAGCCTTACCTGGCCCCAGATCCCTTCTAGGGTCCTACTCCCACTGGGCTTCTGCCTACACCAAGCTCTTCCCAAAGCTGCCCACACTGGGCTGGGGTCAGGACACCCCCAAAATGCAGCACCCTCTGTGGTGCTAGGAACTCCCTCCTTCTACCAGGGAGCTCCCTTGAGGCCTCTTCCACCCCTACAGCCTCACCCGGTCCTCCGGTCTCTCACTCCAGGGCTTCTCACTGCCCCCTATCAAAGTTGCACCCTCTACGGCACCAGGACCCCCTCCCATGCTACTGCGGGGTCCCTATGAGGCCTCCTCCACCCCTTATAGCCTCACCCAGTCCTCTAGTTGTAACAATAACACAAATCCAAAATCTCCCCTTCCTGGGTTACAACATAACTCCCAAGCAAACCTGGCTCCCTCTCACATCTCCTCATCAGGGTTTCCTCCACCCGGTACTGTCAAGCCAGCACTCTCCAGCCATCAGGCTTCTATATTATGCTCTGCTCTGACAAAACTCCCTCTTCCTCTTGGGCTGCCAGCAGGAAAACTGCCTCTGGCCTTAGCCTCCTCTGTTTATAAAGGCCAGGCCCTGCCCCCCGGCAGTCAGCTGACCCACTCTGTTGCCATAGCAACTCCCATCTGCTGCCCTGGTGTGTGGCAGCTAAGCCCATTTACTACTATTCAGTAGCAGGTACCCTAGTGCCCTGCTACAGAGACTAACAAACATAAGTAACTTAAGTTAGCGCTGTATGGGTCTGTGTACCCTTCTGCTTGCTATACTATGTAGAGGAGTTTAATTTGGCTGTTATATTTGAGCTCACAAATCTCATCCTCTAATTCAAACTACAGTGTCTCATTTTTTCATCTCAAAGTTCAGGCTTAATCTTTGAAATGTGCAGTGTTTCAAGTACAGGATTGGCATAAGTTACACAGGGGAGAGGGAAAAACAGTGAGAGAATGATGATACAGAAAAGAAAGCATAAAAATACTAGTGGCCTAAGAAGAATGCATTTTCTCTCACTAAGGCTCCAGATATATGAACGGGTAATCAATAAAATTTAGTTAGGAACATGGGGTGTGTACAGAAGTTTTTTTTTTTTTTTTTCCTCTACCTAAAGTGCTTTATTGCCAAGACTTAACAGACGTGCACAGCTTTACAGCCCTTTAGAAATGGGTACAGTGCTTTAAACTAATCCTTGTTATATGAGGTTTATAACATTTGCAATGCTGTATTTTATAGCACTTTGGCAACCTACAGCACTTCAATAACTTTGTACACTGAAGCCTGCCCAGAGCTGCTTCTCTGCAGAGCGCCCCCTACCCCCTAACCTGGAAAGTGCACTTCTGTCATGTTTAAGAGTGCTGTAACTTTATAATGCTATGAAAACTGCTGTAAATTACAGCACTGTAAAATGTACTTGGAGCACTTCTGTACACACCCATGGTTTGAAAAGTGAGGTTGGGTTGAACTGGGCGTTGGAAGGGTGGGATGCTCTTCCTTGTCAGAGGTAAGAGAGTGAAAAGGGGTGTGTCCACACATGCCGGCACATGCGCTTGCAATAGCTGAGATAGGAACAGAACAAATTTGTTCTGGAGATTTGTGCCTCAGCACACATGCCTGAGCATGCACTTTGGTGTGGGGCAAATTGTATCACTTGGGGCAAACTGACCCTGCCCAGCTCCTCCCAGATGTTCAGTCAGGGGGAGCCAGAGGCTGAGGCCAGCACCTGTGAGGTTTGCAGAGGTTAGGTTTGTGGGGCTG
>NW_017728943.1:38058374-38109814 GCF_001723895.1 Crocodylus porosus
CCCAGCAGGAGCAATACTGGCTATTGGGGCATTCATGTTTGCTCCTGGAAGGGCCTGCACCTGGCCCACTGGTGCCTGCCCTCAAACAGAACCAGGCCACTCTTGCTGTCACTCAGGGTCCCAGCACTGCAGGCAGAAGCTGCATGTCCTCAAGCTGAGCCAGGTCCTGCCTCCACGTGCCCCGTGTGCCTTCGGGCCAGGCTGGCTCCATGCCAACAGGGATTTTTCAGAATCAAATTTAGAGCCCCCACTGCAAATATGCAGTGCAAGGAACATTATTTCATTCTTAGGGTGCCTCTTGTGGCATTTAAAACTGCTTTGAGGCACTGCAAGAGCCGTGTGCTCACTTGTCTGGATGAGGCCAGGGAGTGTATGATTTCTGAATTTGGGTTTTTTTGTGGGGGGCAAGTTTGTTCTGTGGACTTTGTTTTGTTTTGTTTTTATTGTAAGTTGCCCTGAGCCTTTTTGGGAAGAGCAGCATATAAATGAAATAAGTACTGGTAATATGCTTCCACTGTGGAAACATCCCATTAACATTTGTGTGCATTCCACCATAGACTGAGGAGAGCAAGTTATTGTAAATGCAAAACACAGCTCATAAGTTGCTTTTAAAAATGAAGTTTCACCCTCTCCAAAGAGTCTGATAATGCCAGCTGCTTTGGTTAGTCTAAGAGTGGTTTAAACTCAAGGAACCCCTGGACAGACTTGAGGCACCCCTCAGAAAATGCCAGCTCTTTTTACATTTTTTTTTTTTACTGAAGAAACATACAGCAATTTTTCTGTTGCAAAGAACTCAGATCACAACTATGGATTTCTACTTGAAATATCAGGATTTATCTTGTGAATCATGTTTGTAAATGTAACAGTGCTAGCAATGTGTGGCCTCCTGCGTCACCCTGTTTCGAGGCTATGGCACCCTGTTTTGAGAATCACTGGTTTATAAGGTGCCTATCTAACTGCTTTCTGCTTGACTTCAGACTAACCTGGCTAATTACATCTCTACCCCAGGTGGCATGCTTTGTACATACGAACATTTGGGACAAACTCTGAAATGATACTTGACATGGTCAAGGAACCAAAAAACCTCCTAAAATTCTGGAACCAAGAACTGATTCTATAGATCAGCACTATCAGCACTCCACAATGTTAAATGCTGTTGCTAAGAGTGAGGGGAGGTAAGTGAAACTGAAAATATGTAGCAATGGAGTCAAGAGGTTTCTACAATAAGTTCTGAAATAAAATTATAATACTGCCATTCTTTGTGGCTCTTTATTTCTTGTACAATTAAAATGGCCTGAACACACACAAGCACAATTTCCTTTTTTTAAAATTTTGCTTACTCTGTGTTTCTTGGAAGGTACTATGAATGACTGGAGAACTAGCAGGTTGATATCTCAAAAACCAAGACACAAAACATTTTGGTTGAAGAGCATTTTGCAGTTCACTGTCTCTGCTCCTTCAGCTGAAATATCCTACTTCAAATACCAGTCCCTAGTAAAAAAGCAAGGAAGAAATCTTATTCCATCTAGAGCTAAGGTAAAAACAAGCAGAATCTATTACAGTGGGTTTTATATTTATCAGACTTCCTTTTATTGTGTTGGAGAAAGGGCAGAAATGCCATATCCTCTCTGGTATATAACAGTTAAGACTCTTTCAGTCTTGAAGCAAGCCAGGATGGTTCCTTGCTGGTTGTCTCGTATAAGATCACATCACAGCTCTAACGGTTGTCTTATACAGCTGCTACAGCCGTAGTTCTCAACCTTTTTTTAGACTCAAGGCACAACTTGTGTGAATTGAGCTGCACCTCAGTTAAAAATCAAACTGATTACAATGCTCACCTCCTTGCAGAGGGGCTGGGAAGTGGGGGTAGGGTAGCAGCCAGGGAGTACAAGCCTAAACCTGATCTTATTCACTTCCTCACGCCTCAGGGGTAACCTTGAATGGATCTTGTAGCACCCTAGGATGCCCCATCACCCTGGCTGAGAATTCCTGACCTACAGAAATGAACCCTCACTGTTTTCCACAATTTTGAGGAGTCCAGGTGAGTGTCTGTGCTCTCTGGGGCTTGAGGAAAATTAGCCCAAGTACCCAGGAATGCCAGCAGCAGTTGATATTACACAGGGACTATTTGCCAGGGATGACCCAGCCATGCACTGGCAACAAGTGAAGCAGGACCAGGTACAGACATTACCCTTTTACTGGTACAAGTGACTGGAAACTGGTCTATACCCATAACAGAACAGAAGTTCGGCACACGGAGTCTGGTTTAAAAATGGTGGAACCCCCTCTAATATTTGCCCAAAAAGGGCAAATGTATGTATGGTTCACTACCAATCAAAACTATGCTGCTTACAGCAAACATTGTAACTTCGATTGCTTCCAACTTGGGCTTTTTGAATGTCTGTACCTAATCCAGGAGAGTGTGCCATGTGTGGGGAAGGGGAGGGGACCCCTGTAAGAGAAAAACCCCGAGCCCTGGGAAGCCTGAGTCTCCTGGCAGGTGTTGGATGCAATAAAGTGTGTGCATGCACACGCACACACACACACGCACACACACACACACACACACGTTTCCATGTCCACTACACACACACAAGTGTAAGCGCAATGTGCGCACGCAGACGTGTGAACACGAACAATGCGTGCACACGCACACACAGGTGACTGCACACATGCGTGTGCGCCCCCACTCGGGGGTTTGCGTGTGTCCCCCCGCGCGCCAGCGCAGCCTGCGCCCGTCACGCTCACCCCCCGCTTCAGAGCAAGAAAACACTAGATTCCCCCGCAACCCGCCCCTCCGCCTCCGCCTGGCCTCTGATTGGCTGGCAGCGCTATGCCCATCAACCCCCAAGCCCTCACCGGATTGGCCAGGCTGCCACGGGAGGCTTTTCCCTCTTTCCCCCCACCGAGGGCTCTCCTCTCCCCCTCCGCCTTCACTTCGCGGCAGTGTCCTCAGAAGACTCATTGGGCGAAGGGGCTGCTCCAGCCTTGGGTGAGAGCTGCCCGGGCATTGGCTGGCAGCGCTGTCACTCCATCAAGCCGGCGTGCGCATAGGCTCCCAGGAGCAGGGTGGGCGGGGCGATCCCCCTCCTGTGGCTAACTAAAGTCTGTGAGTCACTGCACAACCCATCAATCCCATTAAATGCCTTGTGCAGGCAGGCGGTGCTGCTGCCTCTGCTGCTCCCCGGGCTGCCCCAGCCCCTGTGCATGGGCTGCCGCCGCCGCCTCCTCCTCCTCCTCCTCCTCCTCCTCCTCTGATACATGGCTGGCTGGCTGTACTTGTTACAGTGTCATATCCTCCCTACCAGCTGCAACACCAACTTCCCCCCCAGCTAGTCTCCTCCTGCCCAGGGCTACTGCCAAGTGATGGGATAGAGCAAAGCCACTCCAGTACCTGGGCGCCTACTCGTTGCAGCCTGTCTCCTCTTTTTTATTATTATTCTTATTATTCATTCTTTTTTCCCCTCCTTCCCCTCTTTCCCTTCCCTCCCCTCCCCCTTTTTAAAAAAATTTTATTCCTGCTTCCTTCCTCCCTCTCCCCTTCCCCTTGTCTCGGAGCCTGGATTATTGAGCCCTTCTGGAAAAGGGTGAGTACAAGACATGGCCTTTCTGCCTTAAGATGCGTGGAGTCATGGGTCACTTTTTGGGGGGTGGTGAAAGAAAAACAAGAAGTCTCCTTTTGGCTTGAGTAGCCCAGGGTACTTCTTCAGTGGGCAAAAGGAGAAAGAAAATGGGGAGAAATGGTGTAATGTGACCAGTGTCCCTTAGTACTGCTACACGCCGAATGGATCATGGATCGGCTGTGTCTGGTGACTGTCAAGTGTCCAGAAGTTGAGCTGGTTTCCTTCACGTGAAGCCTGTCATGAGCAAAGATGATACTTTTTCTTACTCTCTTTTCCATTTTTTCTTTCTTTCCTTTTTTTTTTTACTCCACCTCCACCTTGCTTGTCTAGACTCCTACTTTTTTGTTTATCTGATATTGGTGATAACTAAGTGTAAAATTGCTAATGATGCTTCATTCACTGTTTTGGACTAAAACTGCTTCTTTGGACATTGTGGGCTGGGGGGGAATGATTGAATATAAGAGAGCTAATTCTTGAAAGCCTTTTATATTTCGCAATGTATTTTGATGGAGCAGTAGACAAGTCACAAGTCCAAACTATACTGCAGAGCAGCTCTTTGAAAGCTTACCTTCATGTCCTTCTTTTATTAGTATGCAACCCTTAAATAACTTTAGTGTTTGAACCCAAATTCATCTGTTCATCTGATGCTCCATCCTTTAGCACAACCTGCTGTGCCTAGGTATTTCACCACACATGGAATGCAAGACACCCATTACTGAATAACAGGAAAATGAGTATATCAGATGAGAGCTTTAGCCTTCACTTGGAATGTCCTTTTGGTGGACTGAGCATAGATTTGCAATACTAGTGTGACATGGTGATGCCTCTGTCATTCATATTAATTTGTTTCGTAGAGCATTTTAAAAACTAAAAAAACCAAATATATGGTTTAAATTACATTTTTTGCAATGTATAGTTAAAGCAATTAACATAAAACAAAGAAAACTCCAACAAGTAGTTACATTGTATCTTCTGAAGATGCTTTTACAGTCTCAGTACCATGTCATTTTATAGTCCTTTTCTTTTCAACCTAGTGGGCTATTAAGTCACAGAAGTTAAGTAGGGAAAACAAAGTAGCTCTTTAATTGTGGGCTTTGGATGTTAACTATGCGCTCTTGCAACATTCCAACCTTGTCTCTTTCTCATCAGTAGCTGAAAAACAGCCAAAAGAAATTTCCACTAAACTTTGGTAAAAGAAATTCTTTGTACCACATCAAGATCTTGCACCTAAATTTCAGCCGAACCTGTATAAAACGTATTTGTAAACAAGATGGAAGGAGCCATGTTTTCTTTAGTCAATGACTATGAAAAGGAAACAGTAATTTTTAAGTGGTTCTCCAGGGAAAATCAAACTTACAGGTGAGAAAAACCTTAGGTTGTCACTGTTGCGTTTAAAAAGGGGGAGAAATTTTAGATGGATGACATACTAAGTTAAGAAAATGCTTGTTATTCATAGGTAGTAAATGATTTGGTTATTTTATTTTACTTTTCATGTCAATTGGTCCCTTGCTTAAAGCACCATAACCAATGTCCTTGCAATACAGATGAAGTTGCCCAATATATGTTAACTTTTTCTGAATACTTGTTATGGTTGCATTCATGGAACCCCTTTAGCTAAGATTTGTTGAGCCAACATTACACAGGCTACCTCCTCTGTTTATTGTAACTCCAAAAAGTTTAATTAAGTTAACTCCTTCGTATCTGTGTGACAAGTGATTAGAATCCCATGATTCCAAAAGCCCCCAAATAGTGACACAACAATCTGTGATTTCAGCCATCATCAGGCCTTTACTCATGCTGAGTGGCATTTAACTACATGAGTAAGCCCTTTGATTTCAGTGTGATTATCCTCATACTAACATACCCACCAATAAGAGAAAGAGAGAGAGGCAGGATCAGGCCTTAAAAATATTTAATATTTTTTCCCCTTGATATAAGAATATGATGGCCAACTATTTTTTTCTTAAAGTCACCAAAAGCTTTTCTGAAAATAAAGGTACACATGCTCTAGTGAATGATAGGAATACATTATTACATCAGAAACAGCTGTTGGAGTTGATAATTTTTATGCAACAATTTTTTTAAATACGTTTTTTGTATGTTTAGGTATCTTCTATTGCTGTGGAAGGCAGAGAGAAGATTGTTGTGAAATTCATTATCTTATACCAAAGTTCTTCTAGACCTAAGGGGAGGCTGGCAATGCTACCTAAATGCAGTGTTCATGGTGTGTGTGCGTGTGTATATTTTGAAACAATATGATATGAAGAATTTAAAGTTAAATTCAGTGGGGGGTAGAATCAGACTCTTAGTCCGTTTCCTAGAGTTGTTCATAGTAGCTTGGATCTGATGTTGTAGGAAGATAGTATTATCTGGAGCGTCCACAGTTCTTGGCCTCTGACTTATTACTGTCTCAGTGGAAAGCTCTGTACTAAACAGACTGTCTAGAAAACATGTCTAGCCAGGTGGTATTGTTCCTTGCCTTAATGTATTAGGTGCACTTTTTGTCTTTTGAAACTTGTTCTTGAAACTCCCTCAGAAAGAGAAACAAGTATTTCATGTTTGTTTCATGTTTTCACTTCCTTGTATGACTGTGTTCATTGCTAAGCTTTTGTGTCACTGATTGAGATGTTGTTGTAATTAAGATTAATTATGCAAACTAGACTTGTTTTTAGAGGCTTTCCAATTCTATTGATACTGTCAACTTGTGTGGTATTTATTAAAACAAACATTTCAAGAGTTATATCTGCTCATCACAGAATAGGTACATGTGAGAAACCAAAGCAAAACTTCAGCTTCTAGCTCAAACACTACGTCAGATTTTTATTTAGTAGTGTTGGTGAGTAATATAGTTGGATCTGAAATACCAAGACATAGTAAACAGGAGAACAAAAAAGGGAAGTAGGTAGTCACTCAGGGTATTTAGACTGTAGTGTTCCTCCACATTTTTTCCAGATAGACAGAACTACATTAATTGGTCCAAAATATGTGGGTCTTAATTGAACAAAGTTCCCATTAAAATAAATTTAAAGAATCACAGAATTTGGCTAGTAGTAAATTGTCCAGACAAACTAATGAAATAATCAAATTAAGCAAAAATTGTCTAATACCATTTATTTTGTTTTCAAGAGCAATTGTTTTGGAGGAACTTAAAAGCCCTTCTTAAATTTTTGTTTAAAAAGTGATTATTTGTGTGTGTCTCTTCTGAAGAACGACTGAGAAACAGCAATAGTGAGATCAGATTAATTTCTCCAAATGAATTATGGTGAAATTCTTAGACACTTTCATCTCGGGTTGAATTACCCCTCTAAAATGTTTGATATACGAGGAAGATTTTTTTTCTCTATAGAAATCATAATTGCTGTAGCGTATGGTCTGTTTTTATTTATGTTCACAACATGCTTACGACAGGAAAACCTGGAGGAGGGATTAGTTAATCTGAGATCTTTGACACCGTATCAAAATTCTGAAATGTTGGGGTGTCTGCATCTTGTAAGACACTAGGAAATTATTTTGTTCTAAGAAGATTTAAGTCCCTTTGATTTCCTATATGAAAGATACAGGAATTTGTTTGCAATTTTGGGCAGTTAAGTAGTTGGGGGGTGGGGTGACAGCTTTTGTGCCAGACTTTCATTACAGTGGCCCTTTGGAAAGTTAAGAACAGTACCCTCGACAAGGAAGGGCATATAATTAAATGGGAAGATTCCCTAGCATTAGAAAATTACCATTTAGCAATCTAGTGACTTTAAGCCCCAGAGATGATGATTATGAAAATCAATAAAAATGCTGATTTCTTTTTTGCTATTGCAGATTCCATGTTAAAAGAAAAAGAGACTAGTTGGCTGCATTTCATGTTGGCATGCTAAACAGTTGATTTTAAAAAGCCATGTTCTTCAGTTCAGACAACCCATGTATAGATGAAGAAAAACAATTTTTGAATCTATATTAGATTGTCTTCCAGAAATTACACTAGCATCCTGGCTGCAAGTAGGTTCAGTGTCTGTGTTTGTCAGCAGAATCAAGAGTGAAGGTCACTCATTTTTTCTGATGATGTGCTGGTGTAACGTTGTTTCTTATCATCCAAATGCTGTATGTTCTTTACTTCAAATCAAGAGCTGGGATGTAACCCCGGTGTAAGGTTTCCAGTATATTCAGATATATGTCAGACCCAATGGGAAACTTAAAAAAAATTGTGACCTTAACTATTTTAGGGTGTGGGGAAGAGAAGATTATATTGATCTCAGTAGGATCCCTAATACAGGTTAGCCTTCATTTCCTCGTCTCAAAGGGTCATCTGTTCCCTTACGAAACAACTAACTAGACCATCTATCACATTAAGCACTTAGGGAGAAAAAATGATGAATTGACAGCCTCACACTGAGCTCTCTGTAGCATGTGCATAGCAATAAGTGACCTACATGAAACATTTTTTAATTGGAAGAAACTGGGAACTGTTATCTCTTAATTTAGGGGGATTTTGGTTTTTGTTTTGCAGCTGAAATCAAAATTAACTTCATGAAGTAGGGGGATTTGTCTAAAACCTCTATACTGTTATGAATCTTCTTGAGATACTCCAAGACATGTATTCAAGCAAAACAACACCTTAAGCCTTCTTTTTGGGAGCCAGGAAACTTGCCTTTCTTGGTTGGATACTATGTAACTGATGGATACCCATGGGTTCAAGTGGAGCTAAGGAACTCCAAGTTGGCTGCTTCATAAGAAATCTTACTATAAAGTGTACTTCATAACACATGTGAACACTATCCCTACTGAGTTTGGATACTTTGGGGCTTACAAAGCTTGTTCTTGTATGAACAGAAACTGTTCAAAATGCCAGATTTATGATGCATGCACCAGTAAAGGTCACCAACTTGGAAAATTAATAATATGGTTTGTGTTGACATTTGAGGGAATGCTGATTGGGGGTGTGGCACCCTCCAATCTGTTCTCATTCCTGTGGTTCCAATGGACATGGAATTTTGATGCGTTGAAAAACACAAAACAAGCAGTATTGCCTTTTTTCCTGCCCCAGTCAAATCCTTTTTCCAAGAAAGGAAAAAAATTATTGTAATTTACTCTGTTTTGTTGTCTGTTGTTTATCTCTAATTAAACAGAACCAGCGAGGGTCAGCATGGTAGGGCATGTCTACATGTGTCGCTATAGTGATGTTGTTACTGCACCATGATTTAGTACTTCCTCTTGAAAGTACTTGATCATGATGCAGTAATAGCCCATACCGCAACATGCATGTGGTGCACAGGTCTTTTTAGCAGCTACTTTGCCGTAGCAGTGCGCTATGCCAGGAGAGCACGTCACTACGGCAAAGTAGCTGCTGGTCACATGTAGATGCCCCTGGACACTATGTTGCCATAGCATGTTGCTACGTCACTGTAGCGTCGCATGTAGGTGCACCTGTACTCTTAGTCTTTGGATGGATATTGATACTGTTTTTAGAACCTGTGTTTATCTTCTGGTGCCTATGGACATGTTGGATCCCAGAAAGACCAAGGGAGTACAAATTAGTAGATACTAGAAGTAAACTCCAGATTCTCCAAAATACTGTCTGGGGTTATTTTAAAAGGAATAGTGTTATGATTCTGCAGCCTTGGCTACCTTTTTTTTTTTTGAGTGCTGTTGGAATCAGCTTAAGGATAATTTTAAGAACAAAGAAGTGAAAAATAAGGATAAAGAAATCCTAAGTGAACCAGGACAAACCTTTTTAACTCTAGCAGCATGAAACTAAAATCTCAAGGGAGCACATCTACACATTCATTAATGCACCTTAATTATGGTGCATTAAGTTAGTACCTGTAATTACTAACTTATTACAGGTACTAACTTAATGCACTGTAATCGGTGCTACTGCGCATTAGCACCAGTGCATGCTTTTTTGGTGACGCCTAATGTGCAATAGATTAATTCTACTGCACATTAGTACAGGTTTTACCTGCTGTGCTAATGCGCAGTAAAATTAGTCTACTGTGCTAGAAGTATCTCGTAGGTGTGCTCAAGCAGTATCACAAGATGTTGGTTTTCCTAATGGAATCATTATAGTAGTGACAATGGTACAAAAACATGAGGCATCTAAATGGAGAGGAAATTGTAGTTACACTGTTGTTCCTGCCTTGTAAACTATTCAGCCATTAACCACTAGGTAAAAGAGAATTAATTTTGAGGTCAAATTGCTTGTGAATTTTCTTTTGCATTTTCATATAGATTTCAAAGCACTTGTGTAATTGGGATTTGGTTTTTCAGGAATTTTCACCCCTTGGTGAAGATCTGAACCCCTGTTTTTATTAAAATAAAATGCAGCACATTCATATATTTTCTTATCTCTCTCTCCTGTCTTGTCTATCTTCAATTTCCTCCTCTTTCTCTTGAACCCTGATTTTTTTCCTTGTGTCTTTTTCTTATCAAGTTCTATTCCTTCCATCCTTCTTTCCTCCATTAGTTTTTATTTCTTTCCCCCTCTTGGTTACATTAATTATTATATGAAGAAGGATGTCTTGCATTTGAAAGCTTTTCTGACTATCCCAACTATACAGCTGATCCAATAAAAGATACCACCCAAAGAAATCCTTGCCTCTCACATAATTCCTGGATAGCCACTGCTACAACATCACTCTTAACACTCACATAATTATTTTTATTAGTATCAGTTATTGAATTATATTAGCATCTGGAGAGTCAGAATTGTGGTCATCTTGGGCTGAGCTCCAAACAAACACATAGTATGGGTGATGCCCCAAAGAGTTTCAATTGAAACGGACAAGATAAGATGCACAAAGGAAGGGAAGCCTAGGCAGAGAGATGGGACGTGACTTGTCCAGGGTCACGTAGGTTAGAACAGATGTGTCAAACTCATCTGGGGTCCCAGCCTGGACTCAGACTGCAAGGCTCCTCATGGGCAATATCCAGCCTGGGGCATGAGGACAGCTGTCATGGCCACCACAGCAGTGTTAGTACTGAGGTTTCCAGCAGCACCTGCAGTAGGTTCGAAGAAAGGGTCTGGGTGAGGGACAAAAATCCATGGCCATCAGCAGCAAACTTGGCCAGTGGGGCAAGTGACCCCCAAATTCTGTGGCTGGACATGCCCCCAATTTTTGGTGGCTTGCTGGTAGCCTGGCAGTTCATATATGGCTTAGGCCATATGTTTAACACCCTTGGACTAGGAGAACTAGGCACAGGACATGGCTACCATACTTCCTGTCCAGTTCAAGTAACTGCCTTACAGCTCTTTCGTATTCTTTCTCTCTTCTCTTTACTTTTATGATTATCTCACCTTTCTGTTCTTAGTACATGGAAGTACTAGCAACTTTTCAGATTGCTTTCTGAGACTCCAAAATTTTAAATAAAAATTATGCTTTCATCTTGCATCTAGTGGTGTAAACATTAGTGATTTCAAATGCCGTGTCACCTCATTTTATAAAAGCCTAAAAGAGATCAAAATGAAGCCCTTCAGCTCTCTATACTAGGGATAACCTCTGTGGGAACTACCAAAATACAAAAGGGTTTGTAGTCAGGGAAAAGGTCCCTATATGGGGCACTGCAGGTTGGAAATTAGGACATGTAAGAAAATAGACTTCTCAGTAATACTTTCAAGGTAGAAGGTATGTCTTCTCCCACTAATCCTTCTTAAAAGAATGCAGGAACCTTTCTGCTGAGCCTAATAGTCTGAAAAATTGAAAGCTAAGCAGTACTTTTCACCATGATGAGTAACATATTTGAGAATAAACTTTCTAAATAGACTTGACACATCTAAGTCTCCTGCTAGTGGTGGTCATCTTTTTTTACGATGACCCTAGTAGTATAGGACTAGGAAGCCACTGCAATAGACAGTTAAATCAGTTATGAAAGCAGGTTGCAAACTGACATTCAGAGAGAGGAAAAATGTAAAATAAGCAGTTTTTTCTTCTTTTCCTCCCTCTGAAACTGAAACAATTTTTTTCATAAAACTCAGAGAATATTTCAACAACTCATTAATTTGAAATGCAATAAATATTTTTCCCTATATTCCAATATTTTTCTGGGAAAGTTCTTTCTTTACCGTTTTCTGATTGCTGGGTGTGGCAAAATGGCACTTAAAAAAAATCCTCCCCCTCCAAAAAGAAAAAATCACAGGCATTTATTTCCCTCCCTTCTGTTCCCCATTCTGCCTAGTTTATTTGAAATGTAGATGAGATGACATCTTTTTTCAGGGTTGAGCCCAGTTGGATTCCTTGGCCTTCTACATGCCTGGATGAAATGGCTTGTTACTAACATGCTTCATTATTTTGCAGGAGGAGGTTCATGTTATTCAGGCATACTGTTTTACCCCATACACAATTATGCTGCCATGCCATTGAGGCTAGAAGTTTTAACTAACAGTACAGGAAGTGTAGTTATGGCTCTTCTAGCCATTGATAGCTTGTGTGTCTTGTGTACAAACAACAGTAGTCGGTATTACTGTACCTTATGACCATTGCTGTCCATGTACTTTGCTGCCCTGGGCTACCTTGGAGATCTGATAATTTGCCTACATCTAATTGATATCTGCTTCTCGCTTACACTTCAAACTCAGTCATCTTTTCTTTTCTTATCTTAGGTCAAGAAACCCACTTTAGCCTTGTAGAGCGCTACGGCCTCTGTGTGTGTGCTTCCCAAGGTAGCACAGCAATGACTGTCATACAAGTGACTCTCAGAAAGTGCTTGTTTCCCATTGTTACTTGAGGCTTCTTCAGGTACTGCAGGATGGACTCTTGAGCAAGTACTTTTTTCCTTATCGCCTGAGGAGGAGAAGAACCCTAGCTAGTAATTCTGATACTTTTTCCTCCTCTATTTTCTTTTCTCCACTTGCACCTATTGGAATCATGTGGAGCGGGGGGGAGGGATCACCCAGTCTAGCTCTCCTGCTGCTTCCTCAAGACCAGCTGTTGGGATGGTAGACAGTGATCTCTTATGGGATTAGTCAATGAATGTTCGCTTTTGCTCTGAAATCAGATCCCTCTGGTTCCAAGAGGGAGGGGAAGGAGGATTTTACTCCTACATCCCTTCCTCTGGCCTCTGGTGAGAGGACAGTGAAAACTCCTCCTTTGAGGGCATAAGGGGAAAGAAAAAGGATACTAATACCAACCCCTATGCAAGAGCAACCAAAGATGAGGGCCAGAAGGGGTTGGGGTTATGCATCTGGACTAAATTCTCCCAGGTTGTGTGCTTGCCTTTCACACAAGAGGGTTCTCTTTTAAGTAAAGAAACTAGACAGTTTTTGTGTGTGGTTTCCATGTGCCTTTTTTTTTTTTTTTTTAAATGGGTATGCTGGATTTTTGCCATGCCACAAAACTGATTAGAATAATTATAATAAAAAGCAGGCAATTGATCACTTTAGAGACTGGTAATGAGGTTGGGGTGGGGAAGGTACTCAGAATGTTGTTTTGGTTTTCTTGGTGTTTTTTATAATCCCTGGATTAAACCAAGTAATGTAGCTTCTTCATCTTGCCTGCTAGAAACTAGCTGTCCCCCTCCTTTTTGTCCCATTTGACAGGCATAGAGCTGTCTTCATGTATCTTGGGCATATAAATGTGCTTCTCTAATTTAATTGTAATAGCACTTGGGTCCCCAGCACTCTCCAAACTCGTAAGAATTGTTCCTACTCCAGGGAGATCACAGTTTAAAGACAGAGGTCAGGGGAAGGAAAATAACAATGGGCAATTTATACACAGCTTGTATACAAATCGACAAGACTTGCTGTAAGCATCATGGCAGAGGTGAACCTCTATTAAGTAGGGTAACCCTACATCCCAGTTTGGCTAGGGCAGTCCCATATTTTGTTGGCCAGTCCCAGCCAGTTAGAGAAAATTAAAACATAAGTCCTGGAATCACAAGGGTGCAGGGCACAGTTTGATAGGAAGGTGGAGCAGCATGGTGAGCCAGGCAGACAGGTGGGCAGACGCTGCAGTACAGTATCACTGACTTGGGGGGTTGGGGGGGAACAACAGGACAGGACACTCTCCCAGATTTTCTTAAAAGTAATATAGTCACCCTAAGAGCCTCTAACTCAGTTACAAATACTGAAGGTAAATGTCACAGAATTGTGATGCAACATGTGTAGGGGGCTAGTGAAAGCACAGATGATATTGTGAAAATCTGATGAAACTGGTAACAAGAATGGTAAATAGAGGCTAAAACAGTGGAGAAGTTGGAGGAAGGTGACGGGAAGCTTACATTTAAATTTTTTATGTTGATTGGGGAGCCAGTGAAAGGATTCAAAAAGAGAGGGGTTGAGTAACAGTGTACAAGCCTCAGTGTAGGTGGATTATTCAATGAGCACTTCTACATTTAACCCTACATTAAAACAAATACTATAACGTTTTCTTTTGTGGCTAATTTACCAGGCTTTCTAGAAGCAGTAAAATGTGGTGATTGGGTGCATGGTATTGTTTATTTCAAATGGCCTTTGGGCTGATAAAAATCATGAGAAACATCTGTACAAAGAGGAACTTTCCCAGAAAAATGTAACTGCCTGTAAACTAGGATTAAGACTGTAAACTCTTTGGGGCAAGAAATGTCTGTCTTGGTTTGTTTCTGTAGCATTACTGCTGTACAAATTTTTTTTTTTTTAAATCCTCTTCAGCCTTGTTTCTACCATAACTTTTGTGTGTGTGAATCATCTTTCTTCCATCTGGAAGGGTGAGATTTGGAACTTTTTCTACAAAAAGTATCTTGTGGCAGCCAGTATGTTGTAGGGTTACACCAAGGATGTCAAATGTACAGCCACCAGCCAGATGCGGCCCACAGAGCTGGATCATCCAGCCCACAGCCTTGATGGGGGACCTTTCTGCAGTAGCAGCAAAGCACCTGGGCAAGACGCATGGCTCCGAAGCCCCAGCAGTACTACAGCTCCTTCCCGTGGAGGCAGACAAGTGTCCAGGCAAAGGCCGCATTGCTGGAGCCCCAACAGCACTGTGGGAGAAAGCCCAGCACAGTGGCTTGTTCCCGTGACTGTAGCCAAGCGCCTATGATGCTAGGCTTTGTCCTGCTGGGTCCTGGGCTGGCCAGAGTAGGAGCTGGCTGGATCCAGTGTGGGAAGGGGCATTCTGCGAGTCCAGTATGGCCCTTGGGACTGGCTCTGTGCCATCCGTCTGACCCATGGATTGGTTCTGTGCCATTATTCTGGCCCCCAGAAGCAAAAGAGTTTGGCACTCTTGGGTTACACCAAGTGGCTGGCAGTTTTCCCATGTGTTTTGCCAGTGGAAACCTAATACCTTTGCAACCTGCTTATTCTTCAAGCTGCAGAGCCAATTCTGGAAACGTGTGAACAGTATGGTTGCATATGGCATGCTTTTATTCTGTGCTGCCTTTTCAGCCACTGCAGAATGGGGGATGAAAGCCATAATGAGCTATGGGAGGGGTGGGAACAGGAGGAGTCTCACTTTGGGGCATATGTTGGAATAACCTGGGGTGAGTAAAAAAGGGAACCAGCGTCTGTGATTGTCAGTGACGGGATTGCAGTGGATGTAGAATTGGATCACTTTTAGCCCTATATGACTTGCGTAAAGCAAACTAATACCAAGATATCACCATGTGCATTGATGGAGTGACTTAATTCAAAGTGATTTAGATCACTAGTTTAAATCTCAGTTGTTGTTTGGTTTTTTTAATCATTAATTTCGATCTGGTCATGGGTTTTAAAACTAATGCATTTTGTGCTATAATAGCAGTAGATTATTATTTAACCAATTATACATTCCAGTTGGTGTGGGGGCTTTTTGTTTAGGGTTTTTTTGGGAGGGGGTTATATATAAATGTTGCTACTGCTAACTGCTTTGGTATAATCTTTGACTTACAAAATGACTAGAGGCTAAAATCAGAATATTAGAAATTAAAACCTTGATCCTGAAAATGTGTGAACATGTTATTTTTTAGCTTATCCACAGGATTGTTTATCCCATTGAGCAGCTGAAATTGTATTTTTATTATTAAACATTTTTCCATGAGTGGTACAACTCCTCTGTCATCTCAATATTTTTGCTTCAGTGTTAAGAATTAAATGTTGTTTAGACTTCAGTTATCAAATTCTTAAACTTTTTTTATGGACAAGCCAAATCTTTTTTAAAAATATAAGAGCTTCCTATGTAGACAGTTTAGTGACTTATGAGGACAAAATCAATTGATTTCAAACTGCAAACCCTGGTGGAGGCAAAAAGCCTGGTCAAAGCATTTCCTATATATCGAACTTCCACAAGTCAAGAAAGCTGAAGTGAGCCTTAATTACAAATATAATGTGGGCAATTTGCTTATCAATCTGGTACCTGAATATGTAGTGTCTAATGAGACCCTGCACTTGTCTCTTTTTTAGCAGAGATGAATGTGAACCTTCCTAGTAGAGTTTCATAGAATACCTAGCTATTTGTTTCTCTTGGTCATTATAGTTAACTGAATGCCTTCCAGATAGGAAGTCTTGGATGCCTTTGTCTGATCTCCCAAAAACTTTTATGCTGGAGGCTTTGAGGGGCTATGTTTGATTCTCGTGTCCAAGAGGAATCAAAGTGAGTTAAATTGCTGGGTTTTGATGATCATTTAAATAAACAATCAGGAAATCTTAATTTAAATAATTTAATTTTAATCTTGAGTTTGTCTTTTTTAGTTACTCTCCTAAAGAAATTTTTAATTCTTGCTGGTTGATATAACCATTAAATCATGTTGATTTGTTAAATATTAGCCTTTACATTAAATTTTGTATTTCTTGCCAACCAAAAAGATACACTCCACCTGCATATACTTAAGCAGATGAATGGCTCAAAAAAATTAATTGGATTCTTAATAATGATTTCCTTATAATGCTAAACATTGGTTACTAACGCTTCTGATTTTCTTGATTTATGTTTTTTACTCATGATCTGCACCAAATCAGATCCGCCTAATAAAGAATAAATGTGTTGGATGCGCATTACTATATATTAGATATTGTTAGGAAGCAAGCTCATCAAAAAACATTTTGCATTTTAAACTAGCCAATTTTATTTAATAAAGGAAGTGTTATCAACAGTTAGTGAACTAATAGGTGGGTCCATGGTGACCAAGAATAGGCTTTCAGATGTATTTTGGTACTGAAAGTGCTTAAAGCAGAGCAGGTACTTTTGAAAACCTACTTTGAAATCTGCTTGCATCTTTTTTGATTTACTTAAATACCTTTGAACACTTGATTCATATTTAAGTTTTTAGATTTAGTAGATCTTGTTCATTCCCACCACATCTTTGTTCACAGATTGGGAAAAAATTATTTATTCCCCACCCCCAAAACTATTTTCCCCCTCCCCCTGCAAAATACCAAGTCAGTTTCTCAAACTTGAATGAATTAATCCAAATTAAGAAAATATTCTCTCTGTATCTTCTAGCTAAGATGAAACGAAAGTTATTAGGCAAAAAACTATTCTGCTTAACAGGTTTCTTTTCACTTGGAAGAATATAAATACCAACCTCACTCTACTGAAAAGCTGAAAACAATATGGGTATGAATGCAATGCATTCGGACTTAACTTGAACAGTTGGAAATTATTTTTTCAGCCAATTGTACATGATAATAATAAAAGTCTTTAACTTGTTAAAATTTGAGAAAACATTAATGAGGCATGTTCTTATTTATTTAAATGACAGATGGATTTATATTTAGTCCTTTAACATGGGTTGTCATAACACAAATGAGTGCAAGCTGATTTTAAATGCACTTAAATGTAAATACATTTTTCTTTTTCTTTTTTTTTAAATAGAATTCTACCTTTAGCAATTTTTTTAATGTGTTAGATCTTATCCACTCTCCTGCTCACTTGGCCACATTCAGATCTGTTTGCTATGTTTCATTTCATTCTCAGAGGTCAAGGATTTCACTAAGTTAATAGGAGAGTTTAATGTGAGTTTACATTAGGTAGAGCAGCACTTTTTATCCCTGCTGTATAGGTGAGGAAACTGAGGTATAGGAATGTTGTGATTTGCTCAAGACTACCCAGAACCTGTTGTAACAGGTACTAACAACAAGATCCAATGCTTTTCAATCCTCTGTTTTAATCACAACTCCATCATCTACCCACTTACTAAACAAACTGCTGCTTAAATTGTTAACCTCTTCTTTTTCCTTCTTTTTTTTTTCGGATGCCAGGGCCCTGTGCTGAATACAGTAGGTGATGATACAATAATTTATTTTGTACTTTGGTTACAATGTTTCTTATTTCATAAGCTATACCACATTACAAAAAGGTTTTATTCATCCATCTTTGATCTGATGCACTGTGATTGCATATTTGTTTTCTCACATTGTTTCTAAGCTGTTGAAGGGACTGAATTGTATATGGAGGCAAATCCTCTCTTTTGCTTCTGAGCACGGAAAGAAAGAAATGTGTGCGTCTACTAGAAAAAGGTGGCCCAGAAGCATGTGATGGAAGGAGTAGCTAGTGTGCTTGCTGGAGCTGTGGGATCACTAGGTTTAGTTTCTCTACCACTGCAAACTTTCTGTATAAATCTGATTTGCCTGAGCAAATCATTTAGGACCCAATCCAATAAAAGACTTGCATGGTGTTTAGGTACCTAAACTGAGCTTGAAAACCCCTGCTCAGCTGCTGCCTAATCGTGCAGGTATCTATAGCCCTTGGAGACACCTAAACCCCAGAGGCATAATTTTTGACCTTCTTTTCCAGAGCCTTAATAATGTGTGACCAAAAAGGTCCCAGTCTTTTCTGGGCTGTGCAACTTAGAACCAACATTGCCAAGTCTCGCAAGAAACTCCCCCCAAAAACCAGCACTGCCTTTGAAAACAACCCAGAACAAGTCCACCCATTTTAAAGAGAGGTGAGTGGGGATGTTTATGAACCTGCAACTCAAAAAAATTAACGCAACTTAAAAAAAACCCAAACAAGCCCAATTCTGCTTATTAGAAGCTGACTTGGCAACACTGCTTAGAGATTGGCTTATGCATAAGCTGAATTAGATGGAGAAATGCCTGAGTCTGCTGGGAGGTTGATCTAATAGTCCCCATTCTCTGAATGTGCTAAGCATATACAGTGGCAGAATCGGGCTCCTTACAAGATAGAGGGGGGCAGGGGGAGAGGAATCCACTGACTCTTTTTAGAACAGGGGTGGCCAACCTGAGACATGTTGGCACGAGCAGCCTCTATGTGTGGTTTATGGCAGATTGGACAGGCAGCACAGTGGCAGATTGGACAGGGAGCAGAGATCAGGACAGCACATCAGACTGGGGAAGGGGATAAGAGTGGCACTTGAGAGAGTGCAGGACTAATTTGTGGCATGCCTGCCAAAAAGGTTGGCCTCCAATGTTTTAAAACATGATCGAGGAGTTGATAGTCTGCTAGGGGTGAAAGCCCTCTCCTGCTCAGGAGCAGAGCTTCAATCCAAGTCATTGAAAATGCAGACACCCAGCCTAAGCCCATAGCTTAGTGGTTAAGGCACTGCTGGAAGGTAAACGGTGTTGGTTGAAGTCATTTTGGATCATCTCCTACATCCCAGGTGAATGTTAGAATTACTTGGCTAATGTATGAGAAGGAAGCAGGGCTCCATCTTTTTGTTTTTTTGTTTTTTAAAGAGCATTACCAAAATCTCCCCTAAGGAGAGGGTTACAGGCTGTGGAGCCCAACTGGATTAAAGTACCTCCTTGAAAGCATTGAGGAAGGGGCGAGATTTAAGAGAAGCCCCTGCCCTCAGCATTTCCTATGGGCTATCCTTGAGGCAGCTGGATGTGCTGCCTGCAGTTGGCTCACTGTGCAGTGTGCCAGCTTTCTTGGATGCCAATTCTGGGGTGCCTGACTGTCCTCCTGGGTTGTCTTAAGAGCCTAGGTGCTTCTCTCCAGAGTCCTGATTCCATTTTGGAAGCAAGGCTTTTCCTTGGGGGACTGGGTTTTAGTTAAAGCCAAGGCTGGAGATTTTGACTGGGCTGTCCCAGTGCCCCTGTTGGGACTTAGAGCTGGAGGTTCCTGGCTGGGGGTCTTGCCTTTTACTCGGGGTCAGACCAGTTGCCATAGTTAGGGTGAGGAAGGAATCTTATCCCATGGTCAGATTAGTACAAACTGTGTGGGGGGGTTTGCTTTCTGTTGTGGGGGTGGGGCATGGCCCTCTACTTGGGATCTCTTGAGTGTATATTAACAGCCTTCTATAGTGTATAATATTAACAGTGTATATACTATATATTACAGCATATAATTAACAGCCTTTTTTAGAAGCAGGACATGGGCTGCCCTGGTTCCCCTGCTTTACATGCGTCAGTTTAGGATGTTAGATCATGTGTTGCGCTGTGTGATGGTAGTTTTACAAAGAGTTAGATTATGGATTTGTATAGGATGGTTTGGATAGCGAGGGAGTTGGACTTAATGACCTGTGGAGGTCCCTGCCAGCCCTTTTTCCTTATGATTCTGTGAAAGTCAGATATTCCAGCACCTGACTTTTGGGGACCTAAGTCTTTCTTTGAGTGAGTTGCCCCTTAAGGTCTTTATGCCTGAGAGATGCATTGTGACATGAATAATGTATCTCCAGCTCACAGCACTGTTGCAGAGCTAGACATTGCAAGGCCCTTACATACTGCAGTGATTGAGGGCCAGTACTCTAGCTGGATCATGAAAGTAGAGTCAATAGCAGTCTGTCTTTACACAGAAGCTCCTTTTGTTACTACATACATACATACTATCTGAATATCACTTTCTTGAATAGGTGTGTGGGTGAAAGCACTTGGTGTAGTAGGTCCACAGCAAAACAAATTTGCAAGTTAATACCATGTATTCATTAATTTTCATAATAAAGAACTTCTCCTACTTCGACCTCTTTTGTCGTATAACTGCTCAGAAAATACTCTTGAGGACAGGGACATTGTGCTGTGGTGTTTGTATAGTGCCTAGCATTACAGGGCCTCATTCTTGGTTGGTTCTTAGCCTTACCAAAATAAACATGATTACTGATGTTGATTTATTTTGGTCAGCATATAGATATAGGTAAAGTATTACATATGTGTACTTGAGGAATTGCCCGTCATTGTACCTGTGTTTTTTGAAATGAAATACACTGACAATAAGGAAATGTTTTCCCATGTGCAGACATTTCAGTGAGCTGATTCTGCTTAATGGGAGGGCAGCAACAAGGACAAGGCATGAAGTGCAAACTGGCTTCTTTAAAGCTAACTTCCGGTTGCTGCATGCTGTAGATCGGAGGTTCTCAAACTGTGGTCCGTGGACCACCACTGGTCCGCGAGCTCCATTCAGGTGGTCCGCAGAAAGGTTGCGGAACAATCAAGAATATCTGTACTGGTAAGGTAAGACTACTAATATTAAAATATGAGTTGTGTGCTTTTATATGTAGAACCAAAAAAAATGTATTAAGTGGTCCGCTGAGACCCTGAGCAATTTTTAAGTGGTCAACAGCAACAAAAAGTTTGAGAACCACTGCTCTAGATGGTTGTTCTGGTTCTCATGTATTCCCAGCCAATCTTAACCTTCCTTATGTTGTGCATGTGTCAAGGCTTGATTTGCAAGAGACACTCCATTTATACAGATTCCATGCTGCATTTCCTATGAGAGGGGTCAGAGTCCAAAGTACCGGCACCTCTGAGGCACAAAGTAGTCTTAAGTACTTCAGATGACATATTAAGTACCCGAGATGCCATATTTCTCATGCGGCATGCTCCACCCCTTTTGGCTTGAATCAGTGTTGCGATCTTTCCGCTTTGGCCTCTGAAAAGCCTGTATCTTCTTTCATAATATTAATTATTGCTTTTTAAGCATCTGAAATTCTGAAGCTTTTGAAGAGCTGCCTAGCCCAGTGCCATAGCTCTTCACTTTTTTCAGATGGTTCCCTTCTATGGCCCTAGTCTTTTGCCAGCCCACGTGGAGTATTTGAAGTCCCAGACCTGTTCTGTTTTAATATTTTGCAAGACCCACAGGCTGAGTGAGGGGTGCTGTCGCTGTGTAATTTGGCTAATGAACAGGCCTTTTATTTCATTACTTTTTCACAGTGGTAGGGGAGGGTGAAAGACTGAGGACTATTTTGGAGTGTGTACATACCTTCCCCTGCCTTTCCCCCTTTTTTTATATCCCTTCTTCTATTGAAGACTTGCATCTCCACTGTCACCTTTTTAGCTAAGGTAGACTGGACAGAACGCTTTGTAACCTGTCGACGCAAGAAGAATCAGTCTTGAAGAAGCATTTATCTTGGCATGCTTCCTTTGCTGTGTTCCCGGCCTTGTTGGCTTGTAGAGGAAGAAGGCAGGAATGAACCTCTGGTCCTACCCATAGCTGTGAAGAGTCAAATCTCTGTGTCTTCTGGCCCTGGTAATCTCCAGTTCACTATTATACTTGCTTTTCTCCTTTTGGAGGAAATGTGACTTGATAATAATGACGGATACATCAGCTTGAGTAATTTCTGTTTGAAGATATTAAGCGCTGTGAATACTGAAGAATATCATATCCTCAGATTTTGAATGGTTCTATCCATAATTCAGTATCCTGTTGGAATGATTTGTTTCAACTGTGGGGCTAGTTTAAATGGAACCATTTAAGCATGTATTGCTGTTTCTCATACATCAGAAAGTGAAGTTCAGTGAATGAGTTATCACGGGGTGCCATAATGAGATAAGCACTCATCATAGCTTTGAACTAAATGATAATTTCATTAAAGGCAAGAAAAGGACATTTTGTCTATAAACTTAATAACAAGAACTAAAAGTCCTGAGCAGAGACTTTTTTTTTTAAACATGCATTTAGGTTGGAAAGAGTCTTAAAGCAGTGAATTTTGCTGGGGGAGAGATGGTGAAAATTTTGCTCTGTGCTTGAGCCATGTGTGTATGTAATAGACATTTTTCCTACCACATGTACAGTTTTCATATATGTGTTTATAAAGCCTGATAATGCTTGTAGCCTAGTCCTCAAGGAAAGAGTTGTCAGATATGTAATGCAATTCCTTATTATTGAATCAATTACAAAAGTGCAGTAATTGTCATTAAAAGTTGACATTTGACAACAGAATTGCTTCTAGCAAAATTTTAATATTTTTCTCTTGGAAATTGCTGTATATTGCTTACAAAATTGATGTTTGCTAAAGACATCTCTAAGGTAGAGTTCAAGGAATAGCCCTAAAAAGCAGAATCTTACTACCATACTCATTTACATTCCATTCCAGTTAATTAACACCCACGAATGAAATTGGTTTCTTTGATTGGAAATCATACTAAATTTAAAGTAATAGTGAGACAAGAGTGTGACATTGAGAACAGGATCATAGGAAAGTAGAGTTGATGGGGACCTTATAAGATCATCTATTCTAGCCCCCCTCCTCAAGACAGGGTCATCCTTGATTAAACCATCCCAGTCAAGTATCTGTCTAACCTGCTGTTAAAATTTTTCAGTGAGGAAGGTTCCACATTAATGTCTCTAGGCAGGCTATTCCAGTGCTTCACCACCCTTATAGCCAGCCTCTTCTCTAGGCTAAATAACCCTAGTTTCAAGATGAGGAAACAGGACCTTTTGAGGTTCAAATGCTCATTCTCTCATTGGCTTCTTCAACCTAACCAAGTTACTTAAACCTAAATATCCCTATCTCTGGAAAGTATGGAAAATAATTACCTACCACAGAGCTGTTTATAAGGGCTGAGCCTTTGACGCTTGTGAAAACATTTTGAAGAAGACCATCCTGGGTCTTAACTGTTGGTGCTAGTAATTGAGAAGCCTCTTTCTGCCCGTCCTTGATAGGTCTGCTGGAAAAGCTATGTTTGCAGATGCCTTTGTGGTATGGCAGGCTCCTGCTGTGAGTGGACAATATGCAATGACCCTTTATGGCAGCAATTGAATACGAAGAGGTGTTCTGGGGTTTTTTGTTTGGTTTAAATTTCTGTTTTCATGAGAGGCATGATCCTCCATGCCACTACTGTTCTTACCCTTCCCAAGAACATTGCCTGCTACAGAGATCTGAGCAAGCAATACTGGCTATAAGAAGGAATCGGGAACAATAGTGTGGGTGGGGGTGAGGGAATATATACATATATGTATTTTGTCAGTTGTTTTAGGGGGCTGGGAGTGAGAGGTGTAACTGTCTTCTCACTGGAAGTTGTTTCTGGTATAGGTATATGGGGAAGTTGTTGCTGGGGTAGTATATGGTGCTTTTCCTCTCTTCCCATAAGCTGGTTAGTACTGACAGAGTTGGGGACCCAGTTATGTGATGATGGGCCTGTTGCATACTTAAAAGTTCAAGGAAGTAGTATCTGGTTTATGGAGAGGATCGGGTGAAACCACCCCCCAGTGCACAGCTGCAGATAAGGCAGAGGATGGACCACAGTTCCAGCACTAACAGCTTGAATCACAACTCCTACTCAGTTAAAAGGCAAAAAACACTGTCTATATCTCTGGAATATTTAGTGCATTAGTGCATTCAACATAACCAGTAATTTGGACTAATTGTTTCCAGTCACTCCTGCTTGTCAGTCACGCAGAATGAACCAGTAGGAATGAAGAGGTTCTGGGACTGGCCTGACTTGTTTCTCTGGCTTTCTCTAGACAGCCCGTTTCTATTCTGCCACCAAGCAGCACAATGGCAACCCGCTCCACCGCTATTGTTCGGTACACCTGAGACTCCTCAACAAAAGCTTCAGTGATAGCCTGGAAAAGAGACAGCAAAGGAGAGTTCTAGCCCTCTGCCAGCTCTTTCTGTACCTCTTTATTATTACGGTTTTCCACGCTGTAAAAAAGATGTAGCAGCTGGGGCTTTCGAATCACCGGGCTTTCCCTCAGCCCTAGAGAATTAAACAGTCTCCAGCCCTGGAAGCCTGACAAGGCCCAGACAGGATAAGCTGTGTGCAAGGCCAACCCTAGCTACGTGCCAAGTGTGCAGCCTGCCACAGGCCCGCAGCTTAGGGCTTCAGCTCCATCCTCCCACCTTCTCCTCTGCCTGTTGGCCCAGTCACCTCGCAACAGCAGGAGCTTGCAAACCCCAGTGCCTTGAATCCCTCTTTCACTGGATATTGATTCAGGTTCCTAAGTCCAAGAGGAACTGGAGCCTCAGAAAGTACCTAGTATACAAATCTCTTTTAACTTAAGGGTGCTCAGACTGGGATTGCCGGCGGGGAGGGCTGGGTTACATTTCCTGCAGCATTTCTTCTTGATTTAAGAGGAAGTCTTAGGAGTGCAGTGGGAAAGGGGGAAGGGAAATCTGCAGGGTTTGTGGACTTGCTGTTTTGTTTCACTTGTTTGTGTCATTGCTCTGAAAAATGCTTAGGGCCTTTTTGTTTCTTAGCCTTTGAGGGCAGAAAAGGCTGTTAGTCTCAGCCCAGACTAAGAAGTCCTGGCAGGCTTTTGGAAACGGCAGGCTAGTTTAAAATGATGTGGAGTCCTTTGGCAACCCTTTGGTTTTGATGCTTGTGTAATGAGGGCTCGGGACTGTTTGGTTTGTGTTCGGTTGTTCTGGTGCTGAGTCTTTATTTTCCTGTTTCCGGATTGAGGTGGGAGGATGAGAGTGCAGAGCCTGAAGTTTGCTGTGGTCATGGGAGGCAGTCTTGTGAGAGGAACCCGCCTGCGTGTTACTGACCTCAGCCCCTCCCCTGCTGTATACGGGCCCTAGAGAATGCAAGGTGTCTTGATGAAGTCCTTTATCCAAGATCTTTTGCCTGTTTCCTCTAGGGCAGGGGGGCAGCCCGCAGAACCATGTCATCTGGCCTATGGGGTTTCCCCCAGGTCTAGAAGTTTTGGAAGTAGGGGAGCAGCAGCCATTGATTTGGCCACCCTCCCCCCTACCAGATTCCTAAGACCTGTGCATACCCTATTCCCCCACCAGACTGATTCATGACTTCCCCTCTGGCTTCTGTATTGGAGCTGGGCAATGCCCCCTTTTCTCTCTGCACAGCTGGAGTAGGGCAGGTCACAGCCCACTTTGCCTAAGGAACCAGATTAGGGCTGGGTCACGTCCCCTCCCCACCCATGTAAAGTTAGGTCAAGCTCCTTTTCACTGTGGGGCCACGTTCAGGCTGACCTGCCCCCCCATGCCTATGCTCACAGCCAGATGGTGCCTGCACACCCATCCCTAGGGGTTGGATCAGAATCGCCAGCTAGATCCGGCCCACAGATAGATCAGTCACTACTGATATGGCCCACTGGGCGAGAAGGTTGGACATTGCTGCTGTAGGGGAAAATTGTTCCTCAGTCTTCCTTGGACTCCCTGATCAGATGTGGACCTGTGGGAGTCTGTCCATGGGTGCTATTCTTGCTTCAGAAACAACAAGGCCTCTAAACCCTTTACACCAACTTTCTAAATGCCAGTGTGTGCCTGACTACAAAGGATATAGTGGTTGTGCTCATCCATTATGGACTTGAGCCCTCACTAGTACTGCTTCAAGTCACTGACTAGCCTTCCTCCATGTTTGAAGGGCTGAGGAATAATTGATACCCTGGTAGCTTGGGTGGCCTACAGGAACCACTTGAAGAGTCTTAAATGCCATCCAGTGCTACCTCCTTGATCCTTGGCATAAGGTAGGAGGATAGTCACACAAATGCTGGTGTCCTCACTGATACTAACACCACCAGTATGAAAGAGTTGATTATTCAGCATTGGCTACAGTGGACAGGCCACTGTGTCCATATGCCTGATGCATGTTTATCAAATCACCTGTTGTACTCCTAACTTGGCCAAGGGTAAAGGACACACAGGGACCAAAGAAAATGCTTCAGGGACATCCTGGGGGAAAGCTGGGACCTGAGCAGTGCCAGGACTGGGGGAGTTCCCTGTCCCTTGAGGGCCCCTCGTGTTGGGACTGACCAAGAGCAAACTTGCTGCCGATCAGTGTCTACACATCCACTACTGCACAGTGGATGTACTGTTTTTAGGCAGTAGACTAACTTACTGCCCAGTAAATGGTGTGCACATGTAGATCGTGATGCTTTACTGTGCAGTAGATTAGTCTACTGCACAATAAAGAGTCTTATATGTTCACATTGTCTGAGTGTTAGATGCTCTTATTACATAGTATTGATTATAAACAAAATGCTTGACAAAAATCAAGCGAATGATGTTGCCTGCATTATCCAGTCTGCAAGGGAGTCTGGCTGAGTGGAGGAGATGAATGCAGCCCTGACAAATTTTTCAGGGACAAGTGGCAACATAGAGGAATTGGAAAGTCACATTGGTTCTGACTCTGTCTCATGTAGAAATTGAGATTTAAAAACCGGTTCCAGTGAGAGCACAGTGGAGGGGCCCATAAACTGTTAGAAAGTCATTAAAATACTTCATTTCATCCTTGAAATCCTACAAGAATGTTACTTGGGAAAGGTAAACTTTACAAGAGCTAGCTGACAAGTGAGACCTATCTACCATAACATTACATACTTCTGTAAAACTAAGCTATGTGAACTTTAAGCATTTAGCAGATGGATGACACTGAATTATTCCTGTTACAACTGATAAGAGCTGTAGGGAAAATTGGTTATTCAGTTCAGCGGCAAAACCAAAAATCTGAAATGGAGGTTTTATTTTGTTGAAATTTTTTTAGTTGTGGATCTATCTGGAACCAACCCTTTCTTGCTTCCTCACACATAGATTGTTTTTTGTTTGTTTGTTTTGGGAGGGGAGTCAAATACTTGGAAAATCTCAGCAAAAGATTTAAATATTTTTGGGGTTTTTTTCTTTCTTGTCTAAAAATATTCACTGAATTACAGTTGGGTTCTTGAATAGGTTTTGGTTTCCCCAAACTGAACTGTGATACAACTGTTCACCAAAATATCTTGTCCATGTCTGATTACTAGGTGAAAATTTATTATCATAAGGAATAGGTTAGAAATGGTTGTGTATAGCTAGTGAAAATTATTTTCCCAGTAGAAAATATAATGAAAGACCTTGGTAGCTAAAGAAAAATCTAACCATAAAGACAGAATGGAAAGGTAAATGAATGGCAGAAATCAGAATTGCCTGTAACAAATGCAGAGGCAACTGTAATGTAAAGCCATGGGGTCCAGGATAAGGGTGTGTGTGTGTTGATATGTGACTATTTGGCAAAAGTCTGTCATCACTCAGCATAAGCTCCAAGTACCAAAGCAAAATACATACAAGAACATACAACCAGAGAATGCATCTCCACTCAAGATAAGCAGCAGTATTTTGCAGTTAAATAAAATAATTGATCAGAGTTATTCAGCAGATCAGGTACTAATAGGTTCTGGAGCTGAGTGCAATGAAATCCAAGCAAGCAGGAAGATTACAAGCTTGTTAAAATAAGACTAAGCTAGTTTTCATGTGGCTGGCACAAAATGAGTCCATGTGGCAAAGCCACACTGGCATATCTCTAAGAGCAGATTCTGCTCAGCAGTGCTTAGTATAAGAATCTCCTGTGACTGGTTGAAAAACAGGTTGCAAATGAAGATGATCCAGTTGGTGCACTGACCAGGATGTAAAAGATTCTTGGAAGGATGTGATAAAGTGTTTTGTCATCAGGGAGGAAATAAAGGAATGATATTATAAGGCATTAAAAGAAGTCCAAAGTGTAGCACCAATGTACATGTGTCAGGCGACACATTTCTACAATGGCGGGGGAGGTGAAGCACAAGCCGAAAATGGCCAAATAGTAAAATTGATGTTGCTTCTGACTGAATACTGATATCAACTGAGTTAATAGTGCATGATTACAGACAAAATGTGTGATTTATCTGCTTTGTATATGTATATAGAAGACCTGACTAAGGCAGTGGTGGGCAAAGTCTGGCTCGTGGCTGGCAGTGGACTCCATTTCCCAGCAGCCCCTGCCTGCGTGGCTGGGGCCAGTCTTCATGGAGACCCCAGCCGCACCTGTGCTGTGATAGCGCAAGCTGGGGTTGCCATGGAGACCGGCCCCAGCCGCTGGCAAGGCATGCAGCAGGTCAGGTGGCTGTTTCAGAGCCACTGGGATCTTGTGGTGGGGGCAGCTTAGTCTAGGACCAGGGCAGAGCTACGATCTGCAGCCCGCATGCTCCAGGCAGGGGTGCACAAGCGGTGGATTGTGGCTCCGACTCTGCTTGGGACGGCCCCAGCCATGCAGGCAGGGGCTGTTAGGAAACATAGTTTGGTTGCCGGCTGGCTCTGCCATTTTACCCACCCCTGGACTAAGGCCATCACTCAGGCATGAGAGTTCTGTCCCATGTCATCAGATGAGGAAGTTATAGCTCATGCCAGTTTTCAGTTTTGTTTTGGATGAAAATATTCTGTCCGCAATGTAACATATTAGAGCAGGGGTGCTCAACCTCTGGTTTATGGGCAAATGATTCCTGCAGAGCCTTGGAATCTGGCCCATGGGGTTCCCCATGTGTCAGGGAAATTTTGGCAGCAGGGGAGCAGTGCCCATTCATATGACCAACTTCCCCCTTCTTAAACCCTAAGAGGGATGTGCCACCACCTTCCTGTGGGGCTGGGCCACACCCTGTTTTTTCCCCTGAAGGGCCAAGTCATGCCCTTCTCCCCCATGGGACTGGGTTGAGGCTGGGCTGCCCCCTACCCCTCTCTGGATGGTGCCTACCATTCCTGCCCTGGGTGCCGGATCAGGACCACCGGCAGATTTGGGCAGCATCCCATCTGTCCACAGGCCATCTGGCCCACAGGGGAAAAAGGTTGAGCGACCACTGTTTTAGAGCATAGCAAAGAAAAGAACCTTTCATTGAACAGAGCAGCACAGACTGAGGTTGAATATAGAGAAGTTTGACCAGGCTCCAAAAAGATGGAAGCATTCATACTATTGGAAAGACCATAAATCAAAGAATCCTGGGCATGCTAATATGACTAAATAAACTGGTTCCTAATCTGAATTAAGTATTCTACTTAGATTGCTGTTTCAAGACTGTACAGAACAGCAGTTGCTTTGTTGGTCAGATGAACAACTTTAAATTTTCAGAAGCATAAATATTGAAGTGTTTTGAAACTAACAGACTTAGATTCTGAGTCAATAGAAATTCACCTAGATTAATGGATATCTTTCTGCAAAATGATTACACAGGAGCACACACTTCTAAATCATGGATTTAAACAAAATTTACTAAGTCTGAAAAATAAAACGCAGGCAGTTTGGTTTTAGTCACAAATCTTTATTGGCACAAATCAAGCACATCTAGATTTTGGACAAAGCTAATGAAATTATAATGTATGGGATAGATAAGAAACTTTTGCTAGCAGACAGATGTCAAAGGGTATATAAAATAACGAAAGCAAAAAACTGCAAAAAGTTTTAAAGTAAGTGTGGCTTGAGAATCACCTCTTCTTAACAAAATTTGACCAGCTGAAATGAGACTACGAGTGAGGTAGTTTTGTAAGAGCTTGAATGATTGTGATTTGACAGGAAAAAAACCTTGGATATCTTGGAGTATAAACATACATTGGAGCCATAGATATGAAATTGATGCAGATGATGAGTTTCTATATAAAGGAAGTTATAATTCCGCAGTAGGAGGTAGTAAATGCAAACACAATATGGGTACAGAGAAGTGCGAGAACAGAGGCTGGAATGTCCTGTTCTGACCAAGTATTCATGCTGCCATTGAAGATAAGTTTGAAGTCTGAAATAAATGCATGAGGCAAAATGCAAAAACACCGCATTAAAATTTCCAGTTGGATTTGGTCCACAGTTTGCTGAGATCTAGCTGAATTAAAGAGGCAATGTTACCTTGTATGAAGAGAGTGCCACTTTTTTCTTTCTTTTTTTTTGATTGAGCTATAGCACAACACAGCAAGTAATAGTGCAGTGACATGCAGACTATGTAACTTGTTCATCATTCATTTCCACCTGAGCTAATGATGGATAATGGCATGCTATTCATGACTGACTCATTTTGGAAATCCTTTTTGAGGTACGTATTCAGTCTCCCACATCATGCCCTGACTATGCACTGTTCAGTGGGTCTGGTCTTTTACCAGAATATCTGGTGTGTTACACATTCATTACGTGGATCTTTTACTGATTGATGCTGCAAGAATTAACTGAAAGGTTCCAAGCAATGAATGGAAGGGATCATTGTCCGGAAACTCCACAGTATTTGATACTTACAGGGCTTGTCTACATGTGTGCTGCCACTTAGTATTTCGTTTTGGAAGTACTAAATAACAGTGCAGTAACAGCCTGTACTGCATCGTGGGAGGGAGCGCACTACTACGGTGATGTAGATGTGGCATCACAGTTTGTGCCTGCCAAAGCAACACGCTATGGAGACTTAGCAATGGCAAGGTAGCATCACGTGTCGACATGCCCAGAAAGTTTCACACCTTTCCAGTTGACAGGTGCAAGACCCAGAAGTGGGAATCTTGTCCAGTTGGTATTATTAAAAAGGTAGCATTTGTGGTTGGTGAAAGGGTTTTTGTTAGCCTTCAAAGAAAATCTAATAATTAAATACTTTTTTAAAAGTATATTGGAATCCCTTGTGCTAGCCTATCCAATCTGTTTTGAAGTATTTTGGGGGCAAAAAAGCCATTATTGACTTTTGGGCAATGAGGATGTAGACTCTTGTGGAAGAAAGCTGTTGGGTGGTGTTGTGTTATGGAGATCTGTCCATGCCATCTCCAAACTTTGTGCTAAAGGTTAGACTACTGGTTCTCAACCTTTTTAAACTCAAGGCATCCCTCAGAAAGTGTCAGCTTCTAGTTTTCACTCATTATTTTCTTCTAATTGATGAAAAGTAATAGAGCAATTCTTCTATTGCAAGGAACTCAGAAAGACCAGAGTAGAAGTGTTAATTCTATGGGCTTATCATGTGAATAGGGCTTATCTCTGGGCTTATGTGAATCATGTTTGCATACCTAACAGTGCTAAAATTGTGGGTGCCCTGTGAGACACCCTTGAAAGAATCTCAAGGCACCCCGTGGTGCCATGTCACCCTTATTGAGAATCACTGGGCTAAACATTTTGGGTTTTTTCCCTTGTTGTGTTTTCCCCATAGGCTTGGAAGAGAGATGCTGGTTCTCATTTTGTTTAGACCAGTGGTGCACAACCTTCTGACCTTGTGGGCTGGATAAGTGGCATGGGGTCAGTCTGCAGGCCAGATCCTGTACCAAGTTAGCATGTGGATCAATCTATGTTCCTAACCCACAAGTGCTGGATCCAGCCATGTACTGGCACAATCTTCTATGCAGAGCCATATTATCTGTCCTGGGGGAGCTCCCCACAGGTCCAGAAACTTGGCAGCTGGGGAGCAGTAATGAATGCTGCTATTGCTCTCCTGCTACCAAACTTCTGGACTTGTGGGAAGCCTTCGGATGACGTGGTTTGTGGACCGGAGGTTGAGTGTCACTGTTTTAGGCCAGTGGTGCTTAACTTTTTCCTCCTGGGGGCCAGATCTAGCTGATCATCTCCTGATCTAGCACCCGGGCAGCAGCGGTAGGCACCACCTGGCCACGGACGTGGGTGGAGGGAATCCTGGCCACAGCCTGGTCCCATGGAGGAAAAGTGGCATGGTTTGGGCTTGCAGGAGAAAAGCTTGGCCTGGGGGGGGGGCAAGGGAGCAGAAGGGATGGCCTGGCCTCAATCCAGATGTGGAGAGAGGGGATGTGGTCTGGCCCTGAAGGGGAAGGGTGGCCACATTAATGGGTACTGTTCCCCCACCACCAAATTTCCCTACTTGTAGGGAGCCCTGCAGGGTGGATTCAAAGGCTCTGTGAGTCATATTTGACCTGCAGACAAGAGGTTGAACACCCCTGGTTTAGGCAGATTAATAGACCTCTCAAATGTAGAACATTAAGCTTTCTGCTCATCAGCTCCAATTTCATATATTGAAACATGGTCCTTGCCCATGGTTCAGATCTACAGAAATTACAAGACTACCCGTTGTGTCCATTGTATTATAGCTAGTAGGTGGAGAAGCCTGAACTCCAACTTTTCTCCTTCTTTTCAAGAAAATACTGTTGGCTCCCAAACTGCAGCAAAGAGAGATCCCATGGTCCACAGAGCCCTCCTTGATGGTCTTCTTGTTGAAACCCTTTGAGAATATTTGGAAACCTTAAAAGAGAAGATGTATCAGAAGATAAAATAGTGTGGAATTAATACGTATGTGTCTGTGAAAAGGTGCCTTATGAAAGGAGAGGAATGAAAGAATTGGAGAGCCATAAATTTAGGGGGAAAGGGTCAAAAGCAAGTTGAAGTGGAACAAAAAATTCTTCAGTGCTGTACATTTGTTTCTGTCAGCCACATGGTAGCATGTTCCTCAGGACTTGAGTGTGAATCCAAGAGATGTCACTTAGAGACAAACAATGGTCACATTTTGACTGTACTGAAACTTTTCTTTTTCTAAGAAGAAACTAAATTATGATAAGGATATCCTGAACCTGATACGGATATCTGAAGCTATGTTTAAAAAAAAAAAGTAGGTATAATAAGAAATAAATGCCTAAAGACTTGGCTTGATATTGTCCCTGTTTTACTCCAGACACATTTTCAGTAGTGCGTTTCTTACTAACAAGATACTTTTTTTTTTTTTTTTTCTCTTAACTGTAGATTTGAGAATCAACTTCTCTAGTGAATTCTGCTTGACTGTTAGCACTGGCAAGGGACTTTCCTCATTTTAGAAGAGGAAGGAACTGTAGCTACTCTGAAAATGAGGTGCTTCCTGTAAAGCTTTCCCCTTTGGTGTAAAGTTCTGGATATTCAAATATAATCTTAATACTTGATTAGTGGACAGGCATAGTTTTGGTGAAGTTTCTCTAGCGTCAGTAAGAAGAACCCCAAATTGTCTTGCTTCTCTTTCTGGTTTTGATCTGTTTCTTGTCATACTAATATCTGTCCTGAAGACAGAGCCAAGTTTGTTTTGTTTTGGGGGGGGGGGCATTATTTGCAATCTGGCAACAAATCGTTGCTATTGCAGAGAGGAGGCTGTGTGAGAAGTGTGTGCCTGTTTGTTCTTGTGTCCTAGTGGAGGATAAAAACAAGCTGCATTTTTGCTCCGTGTGCACACACATGCATATCTGCATGTGCACTCGCCCTCTCCCACGTGCACGCACACACAAAAGGAGTTTGTTCTTGCTTGTGTTCAGCCAAAAGAGGCCGGACACTGCTGTCTTCAGCTCAGCAAAATTGGCAGGATCCCATCTCCTGTAAACAACAGTCTGACGTCAGCTCAGGCAGTGGTGATAGCCATACAACTTGAGAGATTTTTCAGCTAGCCAAGCTGTTGAAAGCCTGTCATTGGCTTTGATAATCTCTGGCTACACTTTAGAGGACTCTGCAAAAAAAATAGATTGGTTAATGACAGAAATAATAAAGCAATACCTGATAACTTCACAGGCAGTGGAGAGGTGGCTTTAAGTACCATATTATGGGGTATTTTGATTCTGATCTCAGCATACATAGTACTTTCTGTTGTGAATCTAGGCTCTCAAATATTTACTGCTATTTAGAATCCACGTTGTTGGTGTAGAGATTGGAGCACAGTTAAAGTACTGTATAACAATTAATCCAGCAGATGACGAAATTTGACTTTTCCATTGTGTCAAATTAAGCTCTTTCATTATGGCTTTTTTTTTTCTTTTAATGTTCGTTTTACTTAGTCCAGATGTAGTTCAAAGAACTGAGCCTGGCATAACTAAGCTTCTTACTAGGATGTAGATGTTATTTTCTGTTACCAGAATATAAAGACTCTTTCTTCCAGCTTGGATGTTCTGCTTTGCTCGTACCCAAAATTAATACACCAATGCTCAGCTGAGGCTTTAATCTTACATACGTTGAATGAATTAAATGTTAAATAGGCACTAGAGATGTTAAGTTCCAGAGAAACTCCAACTGTATGCAGTATTTTAAAAAAAAAAAACCCAGATCATCCTACACTTAAATCAGTTCTCTTTAAAATAGAAAAATGTAAATAGTTACCATAGTGTAACACTAAAAATGCTTTTCCCATACAATTAATTGAGCCTCCCTTATACTTCTAATATAAAGCCACTGATTAAAATGTATTACAAGATAGTTCTCCTCATAACCAGATATTTAAAGAGACTTTTCTATTGTTCAGATTTTTACCACTGAAAACACACTTCTATTATGAACTTACAATGTTCCTATGCCAAAATCAACAGTTAAAAATGAATGGTTTGTTGAGCTGGTAACAGCAGGAGAGTCCAAACAAACATGAAAACCTCTGTGCTGGTTGACAGAAAATCAGGACTGTTACAGCAAAAAATTAACAAATCTGCTAAAATAACTTTTCAGGATTAAAATGTTTCCCACCAAATGATTTGCAGAATATGTTTAAGGTATTTGTTTTGTGTAAAATACCAGGTTTCCCTCTCTTCCTTGTGGTGCAGTAGAGACAGACGAAAAGTATGTATTCCTTGCAGGTCCTGTAGTGAGGGATTTGTGGCCAACGTCATAGTTTTTTGAGCTAAACATGCTTAATCTGTTGGGGGGGGGGAACTATTTTATTAGGTGGTTTCACAACCATTGGGGCATAGGGTTGTTGATTTAATTCATAAATAAATCACTTGGCATGTACTGAAAACAAACATTTGAGTATATCCATACATTTTATTGAAAGAGTGGAAGATAGGAATAGTTTAGGCCTTGAAGATGGGAGAATAGTGTCTGAAGAGTGGAAGAGTCTGAAATAGCTATAAGCCAAGTTGTCCCTTCAAACCACTGTGGGTAGAAGATGGTCAGGACTCACCTGAGGTGCTTGCCATGAGCAGGATATGTCCATTTTTTACTGAAGTCAAAACTTCTGATCTTTTAGATACGAGTGGAATAAGCAAAATAGCCTTTGTTGTAGCATGCTGGCAAGCGAAAGGTGGTTGAAAAATACCTAGAAAAATCCACGCTGCTAGCTGTCTAAATCCCAAATATTCAAGTTTTTTGTGACTGGAATATAGAGTATCTTTCCTCCTTTCCATCAACCCAGAGCAAGTGAACTGGCTTTATTTTTTTGCACAGACCCTCTGTCAGCTAAGAAAGGGATGGTGGGGCATGCTGGGTATGAGAGGTCTGCATTAGTTGGATCATGTGGCATCTGCCCTGTTGTATTCTGTTGTTGGCCTGTTGTAGGGCCAACACCTGGCTCCTTCCTGATGTTTAAGCTGCACAAAGCCCTGTCGGGGCCCTCCCCCACTCTCCATCTTAAACAGTCCAGTTGAATGAGACCGCATTGGTCCCCAGTTGCTAATGTTATAAACGTGTAGGAAAAAGACATTTGGAAGCAGGTTGCCCCATGGTATGAAGCTATCTTTGACATCTGTCAACTCTCTCCCTGAGTTGCCGGGGGGGGGAGAGGGGAGGGGGGGGGTGCAAATGTGTGTTCACTTATGCCCTCCACCTATGCACATCCACAGAGGGTGAAATCCTGACCCTGCTGCAATCAATAAGGGTATTGCTGCCAACACTAGTGGGCTCAGAATACTGCCCAGTGCCTATGTGGGAGACTTAAGCAATGTGAGGAGCCTCGGGGTAGACCCTGTGCACCATGGATAAACTCCTGGCCCCTGGGAAGAACCCCACCAGCTAGCAACCCAGGAGTTTCGGTTCTACATGACAGTCTCGCCAAAGATCAGATCTTGTACTCTGCTTTGTAAGAGTAGGAGAAAGGAAGGATTCTGTCCTTCTCCTTTCCATGGATAAATAAACGATGCTGTCTCTTCATGCCCGAGTAACCGGCCAGTGTGGCACGGTTTTACAGGCATATGGGCTGCTTGCCAAGAAGTGTGCCCAGCCTTCCCTCCCCTCTCTGTGGGTAGATATGGCACGTATGTTGTCAGTGGTGAATGCTGGCCAGTCACCAAATAGCAGTCCTGCTCCAAGGAACACAAAAAGACAGTAAATTCTGTTACTGCTTTAGCAGCAAGGCATAGGAGGATAAAAGTGCCTTTGCATCAGCTGCTGGGGTTTTTTGGAGATTGCTCTGCCCCCTATTCTGGGAGAGCAGAATAAGGACAGGGCAACTCTCGTGCGGTCTTTGTGGCCTCTTTCTGCCCAACGGCTGCCTCTTTCTGTAATAAAATAATTTGCTTGCAAATATCTAGTTGGTCTAATAAATGAGATCACCTCTTCCACAAGTTTTGATTCCTTTTGCCTCTAGACCAGTACAGCTACAACCTGGATACCTCCCTACCCCTTTCTGCCTGATGACTTGTAGAAAAAGATAATTATTTTGTGGTTTCTTAGTTGGTCTAATAAAAGGTATAATTTCTGAACCAACAGTTCTAGAGTTTTGCATTTCTTTTTATCTCGGACCAACATGGCTACCAAATACATACCTGCCTACCCCTGTGGCCCTTTTAATTGTGCATTTGTCCTTAGTAATTGGGATTGCCTTCATACTGGGCGACATGCCTTACTGAAGGAGGGGAGCAAAGGAGTCTATTGCACATCTAGGGGACTGTCCTTTCGGCTGGCAGTCAGTCTTGTCCTTGATGTTGCCCTCAATCTGGAAAGGATCTCCTTCTTGCTTGCCTCCTGCTTTATCCTTTTAAGGGCAGTGTCAGGCACAGGAAATATACTGATCTCCCCATGAGGGGAAGCCACAGAAGTCAGACAGGGAGGAAGAAGTCAGGAAGGCACATGAGAGGGTGGGGAAACTCATGAGCTGAAGGGAATGGCATCTTGTGGATTTATGCCACCTGAACAGGAATGTGGGTGTCATTGACAGCCAGGTGAGTTACGTGGCTGCTCGTACAGCTGTATATGCCTGCTATCCATGGGGCCCTGCGTCTGTCTGTCAGAGTGGACAGAAGGCACTGATTTCAGGCTGACCAGCAGCATGTAAAAAACAAACAAAAAACCCCCTCTTGTTTTCAGCTGAGTCTTGTCACCTTCACAGAGAAGCACTTATTTCTGTTGTAAAAAACCTCAATCGCTTTGATTTTAAAATGGACAAAACCTGTTTTGTTTTGGGGTTTGGTGTTTTTTTTTAATAATAAATACATTTGAGTAAAGGCAGGACTTTCAACCAGCGCCTTAACAAAGGCAATTTGCATGAATAATAGATCTGAGGCCAAAAAAAAAAAAAAGCTTCCACAAAGAAAGCAAGTTGCTGCCTCTTCAACATTTTTCTTTCCCTTTCTGTGAGTGACAGGGAGTAAGCGGCAGTAACAGCTGCTGGCCAAAGCTGACTTCCTTTCCGCAGTACTGGGAGAGGGCCCTGCTGAGGGAGCCAGAAACAGCACATGCATCGTGCCAAGCGGAGGGTGTGGCTTCGCGCGGCCAAGACTTCAGCAGACAGCAACAGAACTGCATCTGTGATAACAGCACAGCCGCGCTGCGCTGCTCCTGGGCCCTTTTATTTTGTCCAGAAGTGGCTTCTTAGCTCTTCCAACATGTTGAACAGAAAGGGGTTAAAAACCTGTCGGACAAACATGGGGATTTTTAAAGAGGGTTTTCAATTTTAAAAAACGCCAAACAAACCAATCTTGGTTGTAAAAAATACTAAAAGTGAAAGATCAGAGGGATTCCCCCCACCCCCAAATGTGTGTTGTGCATTTTGTAAGCACATGGTGTGTAGCTAGTTCCAGTTTTGCTGTGTCCAGTAGCATTGCTTGTGTTTGTTGTTTTTTTTAATGCAGCAATTTACAACCAGATTGTTTGGTTTGTTTTGTTTTTTTTTTATTTAGAAATATTGTGATAGTAAAACCACCAAAATTGACAGGTGACCATCTGGGCAGCTGCAGAACCTAAAAGTAGGGGGGAGGGGGTATGTGACCTACATCTCACCCATTTAACTCCTGGTAAAAAAGTGTCTATTTGTTTTGGCATAAGGATCCAGCCTTTTCAGCTATATCCTGAGGCTTGACTTGCTTTTTTTTTTTTTTTTTAAATTGCATTATTTTCCTTTAAAAAAAATAAATATACAGACCTGATCATTTAACGTTGTAAAATTTCAAGCTGGTAGGAGGTAGTAGTGCACATCTGAGGGCAGAATTTATCCCAGGCTTGTTAATCTCCGTACTGGTTTTACTGCCCAGCCTCTTGCATTGAAAATGCCAGGGGAGCATTGTGCTTCAACCCCTGATGTATTAACTTGTATGATCTTGGATGAATTTTTTTGTAAGTGTGTTTGTGCTTGCTTGTTTTTTATCATTTATCGTACAAAGGCAGCTTTTTTTCAAACTGTGCCAGAATTTTAGTCATCTCTCCTCCTGCCCCTATATTTTGCCAAAATTACCTCTGTACAATAATCCAGTTATCCCTTTCTTTCTAAACACGGGCAGACCATGAGTGTGACAATGATTGGGGACCTACAGTTTTATGCAGGAGGGTTGTGGATGAGGGAACTGACTGGGTTTGATTCCGTTTCTGGTTCCTCATCCCCCATCTTACCCCGTCCCCCATATTCTCATGGGTCATGTGTTGTAGCAGGGTAAGTTCTTTGATAGACTGTTTGCTGCACAACCAGCGGAAAGTGAAACTGGAGTTTCTTACAGTGCTCTTTATCACTAGTTCTGATAGTCTAAGAAGGAAAACAAGCCAGCGGACTGAAAAATTGAAAACGTTAATTGATAAAGTCACAGATAATGAAAATCTGAAGTATATCCGCAGGAAATAGTAATGAAGGAGAAGCTAAGTCTTATGTGAATACCCTCCCTCCCTGCCCCCAAGTGGAACATGAAATATAGTTGCTTTGAGTCATGTAGGAGTAACTCTCTGAACACTGCTGACTAGCTGAAAGTGCAAAGATTAGAAGTCAAGTTGTTATCACTGCTCTGTGTTTCTCTTTGGATGCTCTCTGTAAATGTTTAATGATCAATGTTTAATGTTGCCTCCCTGAGGGAGTCCCATTATTAAAGCTTTGTGACTATGAAATCATTTTGCCTCCATGAGGTAGATGCTTGAGAGTTGTTTGGGGGTTTAGTTATCTGATGCTCAGTAGCTGCTAAAACCCTTGGAAACTTCTTGTAAATGGATTGCAAGTATATATACTGCATCGCAGTTCAAGAAGATTTTACAAGGAATATAGAAATGAACATGTGTACCCTAACATGTTCTATAAGCATGACCATTTTACTAGACACTCAGGACTCCCATAAATAAAATAATTAGCTTTTGCAGCAAGTTTTAGATCTTGTAAACAAACCAGAGCTGGTGAATTACCTTGGATGTTGTATTTGTCTAGTTTACAGCCACCTGATTCTGTTGCTTGTAGGTGAGTTATGTTGGTAACTTTTTAACGCAGGTATCTCAACAGTAGTACACGCTTGTGATTTGAGTTCATCAGGAAGGATCCTATTGCACTTTGTAAACTATTAACATACAGAAAGTTTTGCTTACTGACAAAACGTATTCACATTTAGGCTGGAACATAACTTTTATTTTACAACACAATTACACGAGATTAGGACAGGAAGCGGGAAAGATTACTGTATCTGTTTGAAATGAGGAGGAAAGTAAGTAAATAAGTAATCCAAAATGGAAGGCAGTCAGAATACCAGAGCTCACTCTTCTGCAAAGACCCTTCAATGATCAGATGGTTGAGACATATATATTTTAAAATGAGATATAAAAAAAAGACTGTCAGTCGCTGAATAATAATGACTTGGGTTTTGGCTATAGAGGAAGAGTTCACGTGCAGAAGCCAGAGTGTGAATTGACAGTGTTCTGATTACAGTGTGCCTTCACTAATTCCCCATGTGGATGCATTTAGTGGGTAGTAAGGGCGAGATAGCTAACTCCCCACGTCAAAAAGGGAAGCAAGGCCTTTGAGTGAACGTTGAGTGTCCATATGGAGAGCTGTTGCAGGTTCCCTAATGTCCTGTAAATTCACGCCCTAGCTTACTGTGCGGTGATGTCCCTTGAAGACAAGTTGGCAAAGAGGAACGTGTTACTACTGTATCACTATTAGTTCCACTTCCTGCAACACCTGAAATTTTTCCCTGGGGTCTCTCCCTGGTGTATTGACTCAATCTGACCCTGTTTAGCTTGCAGAGCTGACTAGATCATAGCCCAAGATGGTATGACTGTAGGCCACAAAATGTACGGTCTGATTTGATTGTATCAGTGAGTGAGCGAGGTTTTATATGTTACATGCACTTTTAATAAATGCTGCAGCCAAACCTTCCCCTCCTTCCCTTTTCATCTATTATCAATAAAATATATTTATTTTGAATGCAGTTGGTTTTTAAATGACTGTGAAAGGAGCCAGATTAACCAACTGCTCTGAGCCTGAAGCCCTCTGCTTACTCACAGAAGAGGTGTGACAGCCCGCAGTTGTGCAGACTGCCCCATGGTGTTTTGCCAGCAGACCTCTACCTTGAACTGAAGCAGCTGTCTCTAGGGATGAGAGTAGCTTAGCCTTCAAATCCATTCATGCCTTGGTCCCTCTGTTGTTTACAGTGCTGGCAAGACTGGCTGTTACTGCCAATTGGAAAAGTAAATTTTGAAAAGCTCATGGGGACCAAAGTTTACTTTGAATATCCAAAGATAAAGCCAGCATCTTGTGTTTGTCCTGAGTCTGTCTTGGATTTAAACAGGTGATGCAGTGCTCTGTAATGCATCCTGGTCCCCTGACTTAGATAACCCCTTGGGCTTAGTTTACGTTTCAGCTTTGTAGTTGTTTGAACTTTGCAGATTGGATCAAATTCTACTCTTGGTTAAAGCTGTGCTATATTGGTGGGGCTGCTTTGGATGTAACCGAAGGCACAGGTTGGTCCTTTTGATTTCCATTTAGACATGGTCCAAACCAGGGGTGTCGGACCTTCAGCCCATGGTCCCGATCTGATCTGCGGAACCCTGCCATCTGGCCCGTGGAGCTGCCCCTGGGTCTGGTCAGACACGCATGGATCACGGTGCAGAGCTGATCCACGGGCCAGATTGGGCCCACTGAACACCTTCCCCTCTGCCTCCCGCAGCATGCCTTTCCTGGAGGCTGCTTCAGCAAGTCTGGAACCTGTGCTGCCTCCAGCATGGATTGTGGAGTGGTCAGAATGAGTGTCCCATGTGGTGCAGTCCAGATGCAGCAGCAGCCATGCTGCATTATGGAGGCCACCCCAACCAGACTGTGCAGCACAGACTGCCTGCTCATGGATGTTCTACATGGTGCCCCCTCCAGCCTGTCCAGGACCTGTACTGTATGTGGCGCTCACAGGTGCTGCCTGCAGTGCAGGCCCCAGACTGGCTGGAGCAGGTGCTGTGTGGCACAGATCCTGGAGTGGCTGAAACAAGTTTTGTGTGCAGTGCAATCTGGTCTGGGCAGCCTCTGTATATGGCAGCTGCCACTCCAGCCAGACTGCCATGCTTGGCACCTATTCCAGCTACTCCAGGATCTGTGCCATACATGATGTGGGTCCCAGACCAGCTGGAGTGGCCACCAGATCCAGTATGCTGGGGGATGCAGAAGGGAAGGAGGTCTGTGGATTGGCCCCATGCCACGCCACACCAGTCATCTGGCCTGCACTGCTAGATGTTTGACACCCCAGTGTAGAGCTGTGGTTTTCAAGCAGGGTGCAATGAATGCCTTAAGATTCTTTCAAGGGTGTTGTGGGGTGCCACACAGTGTTAGCTCAGTTAAGTTTGCAAATATGTTTCACAAGATTTCAAATAAGAATCCATAGTGTTAAAAACATTCTGACCTTTTGCAGTTGATGACCCAAACTGCTTTGTAAAATTCCAGCCTCATGAATGCTTCTTTGCAACAGAAAAAATTGCTCCATTATCTTTTTTTGACTAAAGAGAGTGAAAGCTAAGGGTTAGCATCTAATGAGGGGTGCTTGAGTCCAAAAAGCTTGAGAACTACTGATGCAGACACAAGAATATTTTTAGTGATCTATATGCCCACTTGAAAAGGCACAGTCTCTATAAAACACTTAATTGAAGATTAAGTGTTTTATAGATTTTAACAAAACCTAAATGGAACACATTCTGTTGCAAAACCTTTTGCTTCTCTTGGAGTTAGAGAGTGACATGGGGAGCTTTGGCAGTGACTTGAGTGAACCTGTGGTTAAACAGTGTCCAGTGTCAGACCAAAACCAAGCAAAATTCAGCTCTGCATTCAGGTTTTGGCTCCTCTGAGCTTGCAGGCCAAAGCAATCTTTGGTTTTTCCTGAAATTTTAGTGCATTTTGGGCAACCTTTGAAATATGAGCTTCCCCTAAACATGATGAAATGTATAGCAATGTTTCTGGGGGTGGGTCAAAGACAGGGTGAAAGCCAGTCCCCTTAGAAATCTGTTTGACTGTTTCACTGAAGCCAGGATTTCACTCAATTTTCGCAATGCCTGGAAAGGTGCACTCCTTTAGGGGTGTCTGCCTGCAGTGCTGCTGCTTCCTGAAGGCAGTGACTTGGGATAATTATCCAGGAATGCCAAGACGGAGAGAGAACATTGAGGCCCTACCTATACAGAATAGTATGCAAACAATATTGCAATGAACTGGTAATTCTTGTTACAGGTAGTGACTCTGCTGGTTTTGCATGGTAGAAACCAAGTTTACCGAGGTGTGTTAAGTTACAACTCCATAGTTTTCCATGCACCTTCCAGATAAATAGGAAAACAATAAATTTTACGTATTAAATAGCAGATTTTAAGGAGGGGGTTAAACTGGATTCTTCTATCCTTGAGTTGCTTTGAAACCACAGCACAAAGGGTGCTTTTACTGTGTGCCTGTGAAGGCAATTTTACGATTTTATAAGACTATCACCAAGTACCTGCATTCTGCTAATTCTTGTCAAAGGGTATTCACTTAGTTGGAAAGTTAGAGAAGCAAGTGAAATCCTACATGTGTTGCATCTGATAGTCAAACCTGCTGTGTAAGCAGCAACTTGTAGTAGCCTTTTGCATTAAGACTATGTTATTGTTTCCAAGAAACTCCCGTAAGAAACAAATCTCTGAAAAATAGCACTTCTTCATTAGGGGGTGCTCTAAGGGGTATTAAACTCAGCAGACACCATGGGCCACATAAGAAGCGTGGTGCTGGAGTGGGCCCACAGACTGACCCTGTGTGCTGGATCCAGCATGGGCATCGCATGCAGTGCGTGTTCTGGATCCACTCTATGCACCACATGCAGCGCATATGCCAGTTCCAGTACCATGTGTAGCATGTGCCAGGATGGCTCCATGTGCTATGTGCAGGGCTGAGGCCAGCACTTGCTGCATGTGGCATGCAGGGCTGGTCCAGGGTGCACTCATTGTATAGTCCAGAATCTCAAGCAGTGCTGTGAGCTAGATGATAGAGCTCTGGTGGCTGGATCCAGCCAGTGGGCCATATCGTTGACACCCTTGCCCTAAGATATACCCACAGCGTCCTTTTATAATTGTAAATTCTTGATGGATGGATTTATCCTGGGGTTAAAGGACCCCTAGGTTGAAGAGCCTAATTACTTGGTAAAATTCCAGCCTCGTGAATGCTTCCAGGCCTACCTGTCTGTGAGCTAACCTCTGACCTGGCTGGCCCACTAACCTCACTAATGGTAATTGCTTTCTGTATGGTATTTTGCACAAACTGTTGTGCAGTATTTAAAGTTGCTGGTCTCTCAGCAAGAAGCACTGGGTGTTGATTACAATATGCCTTCAGATCTGAGACGTTCTTAGGCTTGTTTTAAACTAAACATACAATATTTAATGCTTAGTATGTAAGTTTGTTTCTACAAAGGGCAGTGTCCTTTTGATGTTCCACATCGTACTGAATTGTAGATTACTCTCCATGAGTTGCTTTCTCTTCAACACTGTATATGCTGACATCTTTATTTTTATTGTCTAAAACATATATATCTTGATAGATAATAATAGTTATGTAGGCAGAAGGCTGGGAAGTACAGTTTCTTTGCTTTCAAGTAAGACTCTTTTAAGGGAGAAATTACCTTTTGTTAGTTTTTACAACATCCAGAACAGGCACCTCACAGCAGAAATGAGAGAATTGGCCCTTGCCTACAGGAACATATGTAATCTGACTGAGAAAATAGAGAGGAATGATGGTCATTTACTTGCTGGCAAAGGGACTATCCTTGGTCTGGGTCTCTAATGACTTGAATTCAATTCCTGCCCTGCAACATATTTGCTGGATGTTCTTGAGCAAATTATTCAATTTCTCTATTTCAGTTTTTCTACATTAACGTTCCCTTTTTCTGATCCTTGGCCTTAAACACACGGATCAAGTTGTTTGGGGTAGGGCTTGTGCTTCAGCCTGTGTCTGTACCGAGCTCTGTATAGTAAATAAGACACTGAATCTGAGAAATATGAGGGAGGATGGGGAGAAGACGAATGCAATGAGAACAGGATTCTGCAGATACTGCGATTGTGTTTGCATGTTGGACATTCCACGGTATGCTGCCTGCCTGCCTGCCTTTAAGATAACCGCTCATTTTGGGAACTAGAAAATACACTCCATGATAAGTTGCTGCAAAAATATATTCTTGGATTGCGTAGCTTCCTTTTATCTTCCTTTTACTCCTTGGGTGCTCTGTGTCTTGTTTCTGGTTGCTATTACACGTGCATTTGAACTTAGGAGGGGGTGATCTCTGTGTGTAGTAAATACTGGGCCTCAGAGGTACTTTTTGGATTGCAGCTTTCTGATGGGAGTTCTTGGGACGTGCTGAGGCACCAGAATCAAAATAGCACAATGTCCACCACCCTCCTCTGCTTTATTGCTTTCTCAAAAAATACTTTCCCCTTTTGAGGTGAGGTGTTACTTCATTCTCCCTTGCTAAAGGGCTGTTTAGTAGGTAACTTGCTTGCTGCAATGCTTTACTGGTTGCTGTCTTTTCTGGAAAACTAAACCTCTACTGAACATCCACTATTTCCAATGTATTGCTGTTAGCAGGGTGTTTTCTTTTTTCCTTTCTCATCTTTTCTGTCTCTCTCTTTCTTAACTTCCAGAGTTCTGTATATATCAAGAATATGTACCTTTTCGTTCTCATTTTCCTTTACCCACTGTCACCAAAACCCATATTACATGATACCTAAGCATGAGGTGCGGTGAAGCGACACTAGTCCCAGCCTTGGTAGCTGGCAATTGTCCCCTTTTTACAGCTCTGATAATGAGAACAGATTAGCATGGGAAGTAGACTGCACACCGCTTTGTGTCGGTTTACTCTTATGCACTTCTGTTTTCCATGAGCCTTGCCAAGAGAGTTTCCTGGCGGTGGCCATGTCATTCACCGTTCTCCCCCTTCCCATCCCCACCCATTTCCTGACATCACTTTTATTTTAAGTCCCTTGGTAGTACTGGTCAACTTCTGTTGGGCATGCTCCACCCAGGGTCCCCAAGTGTTCTTCCGAATCCAGTTAATCTTTTTGACCAATGTGGATTTGTAGGCTGTGAAGGCCTATGACATCTCCATAACTTTGTGTTGTGCTTTTTTTGTTTCTTTTAGGTATTTTTCCTAATGAACTGTGATTGAAATTACACATTTGAACAGTGTTCTCAAATCCTGTAGCCTTCACATAGTGGTGTTTGGTTTTAAAAATATATATATGACTTTTTGTTAGTTTTGGGTTCCTTCAGTATTCCTCTCCCCATCCCCTGTCCTAAACGGTGTAGCATAAATGGAATTCACATTGTTTTAAAGGTGGTCTGCTTGTGGTTACTATCTCCATGACTTCTGCAGTGCTTTCTCTGTCAGGCCTCTGATGTGGAAGGTGCCTCATTCCAATATTAGAGTTGTTCAAGTGCGTGCATTTGGTGTGTGACACCTGTGATTATACTGACAATCTTCACCCTGTCTCTCCCAGGCTTTATATGCCAGTTACTAGAGCTGGGGGCCACTACTGTTGTCACCAAGACCCAGTGACCTGAGTTCTCGTGACTTTCATGTCAGTCATAGGGTGCTCTCTCATGTGCGACTGATTTCTAATCATATAAGCAAATATAGTTTGGATCTGATTTTCCTGTGGGTGCTGGGAATATCAAGAAATGTAACACTTCTTCCAGCTTAGGGTAAATGCCTTCCCATCCTTCTGATCAGGCAAAGAATTTACAGGGGTGTTCTGCAGTTGGAAATGGATGGATCCTATGGCATTAGATCTGGTTGTATTGTCTGGCCCAGTGCATTTAATCCTGGAGCACCTATTGTCCACAACTATTCCTTGTCTCCAATGGGCCTCTTGCTCCTTTATCATCTTATCAGCTCCAAACAAGTTACCAATTAATGGTGACAGATGAAGGGGAAAAAAAAGAATGGTTGGAGGCCAGGTATTGCAGACCAGGATACTTTTGCTATCATGTGTCATGAAAGTATGCTTGTTTGAAAAGTTCTGCAGGACTCAGCTTTGCCATCTCTGTTATACATACATGAGGCTCTTATGAGAGAGAGAGAGAGAGAGCACAAGTAGTGAGGTCAGTGTTGTTTCTATACTGATGATATTCATCTGTCTCCTTCCCATCAGACTCAAGTTCAGTTTTTCTTTGTTCCCCTAATGTCTGTCTGGAGCACCTGCCATAATAGTGTGGTATCACAATGCTGGGAATAATGCTGAAGATCTGGTGGGAGTTGACTTGCGTAAACCCAGTTGGCTTTGGCGTGTCCTGGAAAAAGGGAATTGAGGACTGTTGGCAGTGGAAGAAGTGTTGAAGAATCTGCAGGGTCATTTGAGGGAGGCCTATTCCTACAGGTGAGGTCTTTGCCTGCCTGCAGAGTAGATCAATTTTGTTCTTTTGGTTTTACCCTCCATAGTGACCTGCAAAACATCCCTTTTCATCTTTGGTTTGCCAAGGTTTTACCTCTCTTCTGTCACACACAGTCACCACTTCCTTTTTCAAGACTAGCCAGAGTTAAATCTAGCCCTGAATTATCATTCTTATTGTAGAACACACCTGTCCACCTTGAAAAGAGGGCATATTGGCTAGAGCATGTTATACCTGTCTTCTGTGCTTTCCTTTGGCTGCCAAATTACTTCTGGGGGAGAAATGCAAGGTAGGGTTGTTCATGGTCAGCAAAGTGTTAGTAGTTTATAACCTAGCTGTCTCACAGACAGTCTTTCCCACTGTCCCTATCCCAGAACCTGTGCTTAGGGATATTTCTGCTGTGTCCGTTCCAAGATAAATGCTCACAGAAGCTGGGCACGGGGTGTTCTCAGCAATAGGCTCTTATTAGAAATCCATTTGAGGCCAATTTTGACTGCATTTAAAGAGTGGCAGTGTCCTGCATAGGAATTTTGTGACTGCTGTCTACCCCCTCCTCTCCTTTTGTCTTGTGGTGTCTGGCCCTGTAAGTACAGATGGACATGAAAAAGGGAGTACATGCTCTGTTATGGTGGGAATGTCTCCTTGGTCTAAATGATGTAAAATGGGTCTGGATACCATGGTGATGGGCATACCTTTTTATCATTCTGTGTAATAGCAATAGTCTCATCACACACACTCATGCTGAATAACCTTGAGAGCAGCCTCTCTAGCTGCTCCATGAATGTTCACTTTAGAAGAGCAGTGTTTGCTCTAATAGGAGATTAGATTCCTGGCTACTGATGCAGGGAAGTGCAAGATGCAGATTCAAATCACACTAGGAGGTAAGTCTATTTCCTTCACATCCTTGCAGGCAGGGAACAAGAGCATTTGGGTGACTCTGTGCTAGAGGCAACCGTTCTGTTTCAGACTTACTTGGGCCTTACTGCAAAGATGTAAGGGGCCTTACTGCCCCTTCAGTGTAATCAGGAGCTCTGGAGAGCTCTCGTCCCATACTCCTAGTGAAAAAGCTTTTGCACAGTTTGGAACACATCTTTTAAGAGTTTGCTTTCTGGACCATCTCTCCCCTGTCCCCCTGTTCATGTCGTGACTACAGTACTTGTCCAAGTGGTAAAGTACGATAATGTAGGAAAGGGTATTTCTTTAGTAGCTGTAACAAGGGGTCTGCCTAAGGCCGACTTTTTTTTTTTTTTTTTCCCCCTGCGGCCCGCCCACCTGTTTCTGGGCTAACCGCCCACTTCACCTGGCATGCCTTACTGTTAATTAATTAATGTTAATTAAGTGGGAGGCTGCTTATTTCTTGCCCTGATGTCAAGGGGTGCTATTTGCGGCTCTGTTCCTCCCTTACACCGCAGCCCAAGCCTCACAGATGGCATCCAGTTGTGGTCAGTATCACTGGCCCCCACTCTGGGCCCCAGAATCCTGCTCTTTGAACCCCACCTGGATCCCTCCATTCAGGCAGCCTATTCCGCCTTCATTCTGGGCAGCAGAGCTCCCTGAACTGCTTCCCCTTTTGGGTGTGGTTCCCCCGGGATCTTTGGCTCACTAGCCCTGGCCCCCCTTCAGGCCAGTCGGAGCCCCAGGCCCTCGGCTCTGGGTGTTGCTTGCGGTGGGCCCCGGCCCTTCAACCCTTCCAGTCCTGGCCCCAGCATGGACCAGTCAGAGGATGTCAAGACAGGTTGAGTCTATGGCCCCGCTCTCTCTCTGGGGTCCCCTTTCCAGACCCTACAAGGGGGTATCCCCCCCAGTTGTGGGAGTTAGGGGTTAAGGTGCCCCGACCCACCTTTCACCAGGGTGGTAACTGGGCTGGCATTTCCTGGGGGCTGCTGCGCCACTGGGAGCCCCACTCCCAGCAGGGTGCAGTTCTAGGTCATGCCCAGGACGAGGAGCCTCCTGACCATCCCCTACAACTCCTCCCTTACCTCCAGATGATACCAGCAGCCAGGCAATGTTGTTTCCTGGACTCCAGCAGCAAAATGCCCTGATTTATATGGGCAGCCCTAGCTTCAAAATGGCTGCCCTCATCAGGCACCTACGGGCTGCTGTCTTCAGGCCCTTAAAGTGGCAGGCACCCGCAGTGCCCTGCCACAGTAGCCTTCAACATGGTAAATCTGTAAGGTGGGAGTTTTGCTCTTGCTATCAGCTAATGGTCTCCTCACCTCCTCTCATCTGTTCTGTTGTCTCTCCTCTCCTGTATATACTTCTCTGCTGCTTGATCATTTTCTTCTTTTGGTTCCCTTCTTCCCCATCTTCCTTGAGAAGCTGCCTGGCTTTATCAAGTTGCCCAGATCTAAAGGGCATCATTTCCTCTAGTTCCCCTAAATAGATATGGGATTTGTTGGACCCTTTTCCCCCTGCATGTTATTCCTTTACTGGTGACTGACAGTTTTGGGTAGGGCTTAAGGGCAATACCTACTTCCTGTCCATCTCCTTCCTCACTGGAGGCAGCTAATCTAGCTTCTCCTCCTTTTTCTCCAGCTGCTTTTACTGCTTTCCCAGCTCTTTCTTGGCACTGGAGAACCTTGACATCTGTAGAAGCAGCTGGAAGCAAGATGGGAGAGCCAGCACTCTGTGACCAGCCAGCTCTCCACAAACAGCAGTTTGGGCACCAACAGCCGAGAAGGATTCCTCCCCTTCAGTGTTTAATTCAGCAGGCAGGCCTTTATTGCTTATGATTAGTTTGTATCAGGAGCTCCCTGTTTCTCACCATACTGACAAGTATAGGCATTTGTGCTGATCCGGGCAGATCTCACTGAAGTAAGTCTCACATGCAAAGCACCTACAGTGATGCTAAAGTCCCATGACTGATCAGAAGAATGCATGCTTTTAAAAGTTTGTAGGGGAAGAGGAGGTTAAACCAGTTTTAGCCCCCTTCTGATTTTTGGCCCTCGTTCTTTAACTGCCTGCATTTTCTAATGGCTTGGGAAAGCTGTCACCATTAACCAGTCATTGGCCTTTATCAAATGATCATTGCCCAATTGTGCCACTAATTCATTTTGTCTCACTGAGGACCAAGCAGAAATAATTTGTCTCCTCCCCTTCATTTACTGCCTGATGTAGATGTAAGCCTCCTTCTCTAAAGCAGCAGTTCCTGATCTGTGGTATGTGTACCACTAGTGGTACACGTTAACAGATTTATTATAATTACTTTATATGGCAAAAATTTGCTGGTAGTGCTTAAGGTTGTATCATTTTAAATTGGTGGTGGACAATCTGTCAGAGTTTGCGAGCCTGCTGTAAAGGAAAGTGACTTGATAGGCTTCAGATGAGCAAACAAGTTCTTCTCCCATAATGACTATTCTTTTGTTCTCCTGCAGTCCTTGAGCATAAAGGGATGGGCCTTGCAAAACCACAGAAGGGAAGAAAGGTGCAGGAAACTTGCTGCTTCTCCTAAATCTGCCTTGCATTATGACACTGAAATCAGCAGGATGGTGAAGATGAGTCCCTGAATGAAAGCCTGTAAGTTAGGTTGCCATCAAAAGCCTTCCAGCGTGTGTTACAGGATGCAAAATGCTTGGCAAATAGTATAATTGTTTAATTGAAATCACTTATAGACAACGCTCCGCTAGAATGTTTCTCCTCACAACCATGTGAATATGCTTGTACACTTCACCGATGCAAAATAACCCTGTGGAAGCCAAGCAGTTGAGAATTATATTGCAAAGTACAGTGACTGTTTTGTTTATAGGTAGCTACCTCTACTTTCTTAGGCCATTAAAGTTGTCAGTCATGTGATGGAGGCTGCATAACAAGGCAGTAGGTACAAAGATGCCTTGATTTGCTTTAAAACATATATATTGAAGGGATTTAAAAAAAAAAGATTAGGGGACAGTGTTTTAATAGGGACTTTAATGCAACCTCCCATTTTACTCTTGCCATCAACTGCAAGGAAAAGTTTGCAGAAGCTTCTCTTGGCAATGAAATTGGCAGACTCCCTGATTTGCAAGAGTAAACAGCTGGTGGAAACTGTTTCTTGAAATGCCATTATTTGCACCCACAAAATTATAGCTTGTTGATGCAAAATGGGGAAGCCAGTTTTAAAAGTGTGGCAATGCAGGGAAGTTCAGGCTTCAAACCATTATCTTTCATAAAATTGAACCATGGCCAATGTGGTTCCCATTTTCAAAAAAAAGGGAGGAAGGAGGACGCAGGAAACTATAGGCCAGTTAGTCTTACTTCAGTCCTGGGTAAGCTTTTTGAGAGAATTATCTTGGTGCATGTCTGTGAGGGGCCAGCAGGGGAGATTATGCTTTGGGGCAACCAACACGGGTTCATTAGAGGCAGGTCCTGTCAG
>NW_017728943.1:38110454-38141564 GCF_001723895.1 Crocodylus porosus
TGTTCAGCCTCCACAAGAGAAGGCTGAGGGGGGACCTAGTGACCTGTTACAAACTAGTCAGAGGGGACCAGCAGGCATTGGGGGAGTCCCTGTTCCCCCAAGCACTGCCAGGAGTGTCAGGAAATAACGGTCACAAGCTGGCAGAGGGTAATTCAGATCAGGAGGCGCTACTTCACGGTCAGGGCGGCTAGGATCTGGAATCAAGTTCCAAGAGAAGTGGTGCTGGCTCCTACCCTGGAGGTCTTTAAAAGGAGGCTAGATGAATGTCTTGCTGGGGTCATTTGACCCCAGTACTCTTTCCTGCCATGGCAGGGGGTCGAACTTGATGATCTGCTCAGGCCCCTTCTGACCCTAGAAACTATGAAACTGGTAGGAGAGAGCACTGGGCAACCTCTCTGCACCATAGAGCTGTGTGTATACACACACCACTTCTGTCAGGGGTTAAAGTCCACTGTAAAACAAATATCATAAGAAAGTAGCCCAGATACTTTTTTTTTTTTTTTCATCCCTAGACCTTTTCTGTAAAAGAGAAGCTCTCACATTTTCCATTCCTAATTCAAGAGCTGGAGCGATCACTGAGGCCAGGTATCATATTACAACAGAAAGAGTGAAGACATTTGCTTGCAGCTTCATCTGCACGCAGTACAGCTACACAGCCATTTTTGTCAGCCCCAGAGCCCACATACAAATGATGAAAGGAAAATAGCGCATCTTTCCTCTAAGTCTGCCCTTGGGAAGCCTGGGACCTGAGCTGGAAGTTCACACCAGACTTCCATGGAGTTTTGAGGCCCAGCACAATGGCAGCGTGTGAGTGTGTGTGCGTGCGGGGGGGCAGCTTTTTTTTTTCATTTACACGGGCAGCGCAATGCTTTCTGGAGTCGATGCTTCTGCAGCATCCAGACTACCAATAAGAGTACGTTCGGTGAGTAAAAATGGTCAGTTGAAATATTTTGACCTGGTAATGTGTGTAGTTTGAAGCAAGTCAGTTGGTCTGTAATACTATTCCTTTTTTTTTTTTTTTTTTTTTTTTAAATCAGCCAGCTATGTTGCATGCCCTTCATAGTGCTGGATGGTTTCTCAGGGGCATTGTTAAAATATCTGTTTTGGAGGGAGAGGGCCACCAATCTTGATCTGAATGTATCTGCTGAAGCTCTCATTTTGGGCCCTGTATTTGTCATGTTGTAGCCACGAACTTGAATGGGAGTGCACCTGTGTAAGAGAAGGCAAAAATATCTGATTCTGCCTCCTACTCTCCTCTTCCTCTTCTCTGAACAGGGGTGTATTTTCTTTTCTTTTTTTTGTCTAGCTAAACTTTATTTCCTTTTTGTTCTTCTTTTCTTTTTCTATCGAACCTTTTCTCTTATTCTTAACTTCACCATGTTTTCTCTTTCACTCTACTCTCATCTCTTTTCAAACCCTTCACCTGGTAGGTTTACCTTACCTTCATTTTCATCTCTTTTGCCTCCTTTTGGTCTTTCCTCCACAGTCTGGCTCTTTGCAACCCTCCCTTTCCTCTGCATTTTTGGCAGTATTGAAAGACTAGAAAGGGCAGTAGCTTTCCCTGGATTGCAGTGTTCTTGTAGGGAATGCAGAGCTCTCTACAGACCTGAATCTTTTCCCTCTGTACCTTGCTTTGAGGGAGATGATGGCAAAGTCCTCTTTCTGTGTATAGGTGGGCGAAGGGAAAAAAATATGTAATACAGCCATGACAGCTTTGATAAGAGCAGACTGGTAAAGTCTAGCTACTTATCTATGTGTATTGTGTACAGCCTACATTTATTTCTGCAAGTGGGCATTCTCTGCACAACTGAATTTGCTGCTAGATGTATTATGGGAACCCAGTGAAGATTTTCTGGAAGGGTTCTGGGACCCAAGTTCATTAACTAACTGTTAACTGACCCTTAGCCTTGGGGTCAAGACCCTCAATGACTTGGGAAGGAGGAAAGGAGTTTGGTTGTTTTCACAAGAAAAGATGTCGGGACATTTTGGTTGTTTTTTTTTTTTTAAATGAAAGTTCAGATTAATGTAAAATATTTAGAGCCCCAAAAGCCATGAGACTCATGGCCTAGTACCTCAAAGACCAACCTTGTGCATGGCTAGGTACCCAAGATACCCAGGGGGGTTTCAGATCTAAAACTGCATGTTTTAATGTCACGCTCTGTTGGTGCTTAGTTGCACACCTTTTTATGTGGCAGTCATTAGCATGTCCCTACGCTACCGTGGTTCACCATGCCTGACCTGTGTATTGAGATACTTTGTAAACCACATTAACCTTGAATATGAAATAAACACGCATAATGTGTATAAAAATGTAACCTTGATGACTAGGACAGGTTTTTTTGGCTCTTACCTCATCAGCCTTTACTTCTCTTTTGAGTAACAGAGACCTGTTTTATGTACGTACTGGATGTGCAATATGTAGTATGCACAAACTATATTATTTCACAAAAAATGAAGATGTACTTGTGCTGCTTCTGTTTTTCTGAGGGACCCTGGCTGCTAGTGTGGTCAAGGGCTGAATGAAGCATACAGCACTCCCCAGAAGAAAAATCAAGGGTGAGGTGGCATTCTGCCCTCCAGGACTAATTGGATAGATTTGTATCTGTATCTGGATTGAAGCAGAAACAGATTGGACCTCTCAACTACCTTTAGTCTTTAGTGGAATGGATTAAAGTTTGGAGAAGTTTGATAAACTTGCCTAAGAGTGTGTTTATCTTTATGCATATCTGTAATCCCTAATTCCTAGTGGCAGCAATGGTGATTAAATACCAAGTAGAGGGGCTCCTCTTGTGGGACCTGTGGTCTGAGTGAAATCCAGGAAATACCAGAAAGCCCATGAGAGAATCTCTTATTGGGAAACTTCCATTATAGCCTGGCCGAGAATAATCTTTAGTAAAGAATATGTTGAGGATGGGTCTCTTACTAAGAGTTATGCTTCAGTGAAACAGAACTTACAGGCATATGACATTCAGGATGTCCTATTAAATGACCATTATGGTCCCTCTTGGCCCATCTATGACTGATGCAGGAAAGCCAGACTGTGATGGGTCTGTACAATGAAGGGAAGCACAAATGGTCTTCCCACTTTATCCACATCCCTATTCCACTGCAGCCCTTTTTGTTCTGTAGATGATGTGTCTCCCCAATCCCATATGATCCTGGGGTCTAGAAGACGTGAAACCATGACCCTTATACACTGGACTATTGGGGGAAGAACTGTGTCTAGGATACATGGGCTACATTGTGTTTCCCGTTGTGCCTGGATGGCACACAAGCAGTTACATAGCTGCAGTTTTTGGCACTTCCGCAAAGTTTGGGATTCAGTTCTGTGTATGAGCCGGCATGTGCTCACTGAGCATGCTTGCTAGGGCTGCATAGTGGCTAGGTATCTGCATGGCAAAACATGTGTAGGTTCTAACATTTTAGTTGCAGAAAAATCTGGAGCAGTTAGTAGTGAGAAGGAGTAAGGCCTTCCCACCACTTACCCAACAGCTGAGTGGTTAGGGCACTTGCCCAGGGGCAGGAGACCCAGGTTCTAGCTCTACCCCACCCAAAGGGTGAGAATCTGTAATGCCTGTTTCCTTGCCAAGTGCTGCAGCCCTCCTCTTGAAGTAGGTCCCCCAGACAGCCAAGACAGAGTGAGAGATGCATGGGCCAGTTTTGCAAGTAGGACTGGTGCAGGAACTGGGCACTGTCTAGCCCATTGCCTTGGTGGTTACAGCCCCTTTCTAGGAAATGATGATACATGTTCAAACCTCCTCTGGGTCAGGAAGGGTTTTAGATCTTAGGGCTCCTGCTTCGTAGGCAAGTGCTTATCTATTGGGTGAAGAGGTGGCAAGGACAACTTTCTCCTCCTCACTTCTGCTAGCAGATATACTTGAAGGGTAAGTTATAATTCACCACAGGACAAAACAGAATCCCAAACTACCTGTATATTACAAAAACTGCAGTTAAACAGCTGTATGCATTTCTTTAGGGCCATAAAACAATATTATTTAGCCCTCCACCCCACATCTTTTGCTCTTTTTCTAGGCAGAGCTGCTGTGCAAGAGTCTGGGGCAATAACTAAAAGATAGTTTGGTCCCAGACTAGTGAATGGAGCTGGTATTGTGAGGTTCATGGTTTATTTCTCTCTTATTTCAGTATCCAGGTGTGCTCAGTTTACAAGAAAATAGCCCTACCCTAAGCATTTAGAGCAGGGGCAGGCAATTATTTTGGGCGGAGGGCTGCTTACTGAGTGTTGGCAAGCCATCAAGGGCTGCATGATAGGCAGTCAGGGGTAGATAAATATTTCCTAAACTTTTAGGGGCCCCGTGGGCCAGATAATCCAGCCTGCCAGGCCATTCTTTGGCCACCCTGATTTAGAGAACCACTATTCTGCCAAGTGGCAGTAGTGATTTCAAACTGCCAGCCCTTACACTTTCACCATAGGCTCTGAAAGCCATAGTAAGCTCAGTCTCTTGCCAAATCGGTCCTCCATTGTGTCTTGTTTCTGTTGGGGTATATAATAAAGACAAGATAAAAGCACTTGAGTTGGTAAAGTCTGTTGATGATGTATATTCATTATAGAGTCCAGCTTATTTTCCTATAGCTGTCTTGGCTGGGCAGCGATAGCAAAAAGCCTACCATTGTTGAAGTGATCAGATATGACACATGCAGCAGACCCATCTGTTGAGTAAGAAGGTGCCATTCTTCCATAGTCACTTTTTCTATGGCAGAACTGTGTTGTTTTTTTTTTTAGAATTCAAAAATAATTTTGTGCATTATCCTGAGATGGCTTCCAGAACATTGTTTACTTAAGACACCTTTAAAACAACAGCACTGCGGTCACAGTCTTACTGTCACAAACAGCCATTATTAGTCTCTGCTCATCAGGAAATTGTAAAGAACACACAGTGCCTGGACTTGGTCTGGGGGCAGTAGTTCTGAAACAAACTGCTGAGATTTATCTGGGGTTTAACTCTCTGGAATTTAATGCGTATGTGTGTGTATGCATACATACGTACACACACAGACACACACATATAGATATATAATTTAAATCTCTAGACAATAGTTCACTGGGTTGCAGGGAACAAAGCCCTCTAATGAATAGTCCATTGTTTGCACACATTTGAGTCAGTGTTTCTTAGTTGAAATAATGCCATGAAACATGGCTTGCAACTTTGACTCCCCTCTCTCCTCCCCCCTTTGCCCTCCCCTCTACAATAGCGTTGTTGCTAAATCCTGATGCAGTTTCTCTACAGTTTCCAAACTCCCTTCATTCCTTTCTATTCCCTCTGCTAAACTTCACGTCCAAACTTGATCATCTCTTGCTTCCACTAGTACAACCTCCCCCATCTCTGGCCTCTCAGACTCTCTCACCTCGGCCCCTTTTTAATCCATCCACAGCACTGCTGCAAAAATCATCTCTTGTTTCCTGATGCTCTAATCATGTCTAGCCCCTCTTCAAATCCTTTCACTGGCTTTACCTCCCCTTACATGCAGCCTTGAGCTGCATGCTCTGGCCTTCAAGCCCCTGCCCTGCTTAGCCCCTGCCTACCTCAGTTCTCAATAGTTTGCTTCCTCCTTCTGCTTGCTTCTCTTGGTGTGCACAATGCACCTCTCTCTGCTCTGCACCTTCTTCCACGTGACCTCAGAGTCCAGAGTCTTTGATCTGGGTTAAAGTTGGATATTTCCTTTGTAGTAGGAGGCCTGTAAAATTCTTGTACTCCCCTCAGTGAGGTGTTAAAATAAACTCAAATAATCAATCAAACACAAACGCGGGAGAATACTCTTGTACAGTATCTCTCTCTCTCTAGATTATAAACTCTCTGCCACAGAAACTTTGGCCTACTATTTGTCTGAAAAGTGCCTGCTGATTGCATGTCTTCCCCCCTGCATAAATAAACTCAAGTCAGTCTGTTGCTGCATTAGAGTTTGTTTCTGCATGTTAACACTGCGGAGGAGGCCCTTTCCACTGTTGTTGGGGTCTCTTAGCTGTTTGCCTGCGTGGCTTGTTTTAGCAATCTCTTGACCTGAAACATACCGCTATGGGACCACATTCCCCTTCTCTGCAACCCTGATTTATAGATAACTAGATAAGAGAGTTGTTGGCTGCCCTGGTTGAGAACTATTCTGCTACAGGAAAGCTTACCTAACAAACACCCGATAAGGGAACAGTTCCATCCAGTTCAAAAGCCTTCTGGCTTTTCTCTTAAAAAATGCTTTCCCTTTGAACACCAGCGCCCTCAAATTCTGGATCTAATTTCCAAGCGAAGTGGTGCTGGCTCCTACCCTGGGGGTCTTTAAGAGGAGGCTTGATGAACACCTTGCTGGGGTCGTTTGACCCCAGTACTCTGTCCTGCCATGGCAGGGGGTCGGACTAGATGATCTGCTCAGGTCTCTTCCGACCCTACCAGCTATGAAACTATGAAATTCTTCCTTGAGGGACACAGCACCCATTTCTTCAGCAGCCTCTTAGACACAGAACCGGTACAGTTCCTCTGTGCAGAGGAGGCAAGGAAGAGATGGGTATTCTGGCCCCTACAATGTAGCACACACTTACCACATGGTGCAGGTTACAGCTCTAGGGCAGCAGTGCCCAAACTCTGACAGATTGCACATCACCAGTTTAAAATGAGACAACCTTAAGCACCACCAGCAAATTTTTGTCCTATAAAGTAATTTATAATAAGTCTAGTAATGCATACCACTGAGAGGTTGTCTACGTACCGCTGGTGGTACACATACCAGATTGGGAACTGCTGCTCTAGGGTTTCCCTGGGCAGATGAGCAGATTGGGATAGGCCATTTACTGGGTGGTGAGGATAACACCCTGCAGATTCCCCATGTAGAAGCTACAGAGCAGTGGGCTGAGCAGTCGGGAGGCCAGTTTAGATCTTCTGTCTCAACTCCTGCCCTTCTTGCCCATGAAGATGCAGTGGGACCAAGACAGACTTCTTCTGCTGCCTAGTTGTTGCGTCCCTTCATGTGACAACCTTTGACAGTGGTTGTGTCCCACAACACTCTAGCACTGTTATGGAGATGCCTAGTTGGATATGAGATCCTGGCTTTGGACAGAAGTCTGGCCTCACACATGCGGGTGTAACTTAAACACTCTACAGACATGACTATTGCCTGGCTCCCTACCTCTGGCAACAAGAGTCGCTCTAAGAAGCTGTGCAAAATTGGCAACAAACAGCAGGGGAATGAAGGATGCTTTGATCCATGCCAAAGAAAATCCCATAAAAGATGCTGAAAATTATCTGTCAAATTTTCCCACCTTGCATTTGCCAGGAAACTAATTTTGTTGTGCCCATCAGATGTTTGGAGTGGGAGGGGGTAGGAGTGAGAGAGAGAGAGAGAGAGGGCTATTTAAACAAATATGCTACCTGTCAAAGAAATCAAGCCGCACATGCCGTAAATTTGTTGTTTACATGGGGTTCCAGGATCATGTCTGTTGAGTTAATAATATGCCCTGGGATAGCTCATAGCAGTGCTGATCATAGCTTCACCAAATAATGGCCAGTTGGGGAAAATATATTTTAGAAAAAAAATTGACTTTTCAGAAGGCACTTGCACTGATGGAAGAAAAGCCCCAACTTGTGGCATTAACCCTTACACCACTGACTTCACAGGCTGGTTATGAAACCACAGTCTGGGTGGGCCTGGGAGCAAAGGCAACTATACAAATGCACCAGGCTTGTGTGGCACATTCCACTTTTAGCATCCATTCAAATTGGAATGGAACATTTGTTATGCGTAAGGGGGCTACCCTTGTCCCTGTCATAATGTCAGATAATCATCCCAGATGGAGTTCCCAGGATGAACTGGCTATGCATCCTTGATTTTGGATTTCATCTGCATAAACTAACTTGAGACTTTTTCTTTGCTTTGGTTGTGGCATATTTATATTGCAAGGGAAGCTTGTGCACTAGTATTAAATTGAAGACCCGTTTATTTTATCTTGAAGGTCTATCCAATTTAACTTTTGATTCCTGTTCCACTCTTGTGTAGCATGGGTGGAGCAAAAGGAAACCATGTTTTTGTTTCCTTCACTTGCATCACAGGATCACTTTCAGCTGAGTCCCTTATTATGCTTGGTTCCTCCCCGTCCCCCCACTCCTGAGCCTGAAGGCACATCTACACGTGCACTTTAATGTGTGTTAGTCTATTTAAATTTGCATTAAAGCATCACTAAAAAAGTGCTTTTTATTTAATGCACGTTAGAATAAGCTAACGCGCACTGAGTGACACTTGAAAAGCATGTTTTTTAGTTTATTGTGCATTAAGCCAAGCTAATGCTCAGTTCACAACAGCGGGTATTTATACACATACATTTGTCTGCTCTGACATACCAGAAATCCAGTGCATTGGAGCAGACTCGATTAATCGAGTCTGTTCCGCATGCAAGTTGATTCTCCAGCGCTGCATCATATGCATTTGTATAAACTGCAAAATGTGCATCAGTGCTGAGAAAATGACGATGGTGCGCTTTTGAACTAAAACACCTTTTTTGGGTGAAAAGTGCACTGCTGCCATTTTTCTCAGTGCTGATGTGCATTTCATCATTTATACAAATGCATGTGATGCAGCGCTGGGTGCTCTTAAAAGCACCTGGTGCTGTGGCACAAACATATGTATAAACACCCAGAATTACTATATTTAATGTGCATTAACTAAAGCACATTAATGCATGTGTAGACACTCCTTGAGTATGCTGTGCTTTCAGCATGGTCTTTTATTCCCTCCTGAATATATATTTTTCTACAAGGCCTATTAAAATGTTGGTAGCATTAGAATTATGTTGTAGCTGTGACAGCTGAGAAATTATATGCAAGGAGCAAGGACTTCTTTGGGTAATATCTTTTATTGGACCAAGTGCATAGTTGGGGTACAGTTAAGACAAGCTGTCAAATGCAAGACATTCATTTGTCTTTAGGTGTTGCATTTGAAAGCTTGTCTTAACTCTATCTAAACTATGCACATGATCCAATAAAAAATATCACCCAAATCAATCCTCGCCTCTCTATTAAAATGTTGTAATTAATGTGACTTTGTTTCTTGTTACCCATTCAGTACTCCGCCCTTTGTTAGTATGTAATATTTCTAGATTGTACATTCTTTGGGGTGGAGACTTGGGGTTGTCATCTGAATTACGTCTAGCTAAATTAAAGAAAACAAGAGTGGGGAGGAAATCCCTGAGAGATTGAGGCAACATAAAATTAACCTTGCTCAGATAGATACCAAATTAATGCTGTTGTCTAGAGCAAATGGATTTGGGAACAAGCATTGTCACTTCTATACCAGTTGTTTATTTGTTTCTGTGACACGCAGTGGAGGACTGAAATGTTCTGCAGGTTCTTAGTGGAGCAGCAGCGTGTGAGACTGCTGCTTGTCACAGTGCCTGCTGTAAATGCATGCAGAAATGGGGGAGAGGAGAAAACCCTGTAAAAAATTTAAGTATCATATAGCTCCACTGGTGCATGTATTTTTCCAATGGATGGCTCAGATGATTGATAATAGCATCCGGAGGTTGGCCATCCCTAGGCTTGCTGGTTCAGATGCAGCCCCGGGTCAGCTCACTGATGTGCATAAAATGAGTTGTTGGTCTCAAGTCTTTTCCAAATGGACAGCTGTCCACACCACTAAAGGCCACCATCACAGTTGGCAAACTTATTGTGAGACTCAGCTGAGGTGCTGTCGGCTTGCATAGCAGGGAGACCACATTAATAATATTTTGCCCTGAAACAGCATTTTTCATCTTCAAAGTGCCTCACAAGCCTTAATCCATGTGCTCTTGTGTAGTGAGTAAGAATATATCCTGGTTTTGCAGATGGAGGAGGAGGGAGGCTACGAAACAAAGTACCACATTTTTTAGCCAGTTGTACCACTAGTGTAAATCCTTACATGGACACTTTGCTTGAGAAGCAAGCAGGAGAGGGGCATAAAAAGCGGGGTGAGGGACTGTGCCCAGGATGCAGTTTAGATGTGCCACAAGTAGGCACAGTATAAAACATCTGGATAGAAAGATGAGTTTCAATTTACCCAGTTCCTCTCCTGTTCATTTCACAGCCTACAACTTATCACATTCAGCCTACAACTCCATAAAAACTTGGTTTCATCCACTGTTGCCCAGTAATATAATGACAGTCTGACCTACAAGTAGCCTCAGAAAGGAAAGGACAGTTCAGCTGGGTGACACTATTGCACATGCAGCAGTTATCTCTGTATATCTACAAGTTTTCTGAATGCTTTTTCAGCCTTCCTCAATGCCAATGTATATCTCTGAAAACCAATGCCTGCTTTCTCCCCCCCCACACCCGCCCCCCCTCCCAAAAAAAAGTGGTTCTCAGCATGGAAGATGACACCAAAGCCAGGATTACAATTTAGTGAGTTCCTCGCCCCCAAGTCTGTGTTCAGACTGCTGGCCCACTGGTTCTCAGACTTTTTGGGTTACAGCCCTCAGAAAATGCTAGGTCCTTGTTTTTCACTTATTTTGTTGATTATGGAAAAATACTATAGCATTTTTTCTATTGCAAGCAACTCAGAAAGATTACAACAGGTCAGAGTTTTTTTTTAACCCTGTGGATTCTTTTTTTTTAATTATTGGGTTCATCTAGTGAAGCATGTTTGCACACCTAACAGTGCTAACATTACGTGGTATCCTGTGGCACACCTGAAAGCATCTCGAGGCATCCCAGGGTACCATGACCCCCTGGTTGAGAATCACTGTACTAGCCTTGTGCTTTTTGTAGATGTGCTGTAACTTGGGCTTTGTGATGACACTTGTACTGCCGCTGTACCTGACTTGTCTGCTACTCTTGTAAGCAGTAAAGTCAATTTTGTCTTGAACAGCAGCTGAGAAATATACCCTGTTCCGGGGAGAAAAAACAAGTTTCATTTTTACTCATTACTCTGTTTTAGTTAGCAACTTGTGGCTTTATTATGGCACCATTTCACACAACCTTCCTTCAGCCTTACAAGCCTTACGCCCTGAAGGCGGTGTATCTGTGTGCTCTCTGGACAGAAAGTATCCTCCCAAACATTAAAGGACATTCTGTCAGCTTCACACTACAGATATGCCACCTATTTTTAAATTTACAAAATGTTAATGCCAAAAAATTGGGGGGGAGGGCTTAATTATGCTTTTACAACTTAATCTTCTATTCAGTGTTTGTATAACTGTAAATTACCTGCTACTTAATACCAGTATTTTGGATAACTCTCCAGAGCCAATACACTGAAAACCTTCAACCCTAGTGGGTATTTGTACTACAGCATATTTAACAGCCGTGACAACAATTCAAGAATTGTATGGCAGTCTCCCCTCCCTGTCTGAGTGTTACAGGCACCAGAGTGTCTCCATTGGAAAACCCCTAAACATACAGTTTCAGCCAAAACTGGTTTAATGATAGTCTACCAGAGCTTGACAGGACTTTGGAAAAAAAGGCTTTATTTTCTCCTGCTCCCTCTTCCTTCCTCCCCCCCCCCCTTTTTTTTTTTTAACTTCTCCCCTTCCTTTGAAAAGCTGCCACTGTAAAATACGAGGCAAATTAAAAAATAAATTGCTTTAAATTGCTTAACAGGCTTGATGAGACAAAGACTGGTGTGTTGGAGTGGCTGCAGGGAGCTCTGCGGCTGCTTTTGTATGATTTCAGAGGTGAATTTAGATGGCTGGAAGATAGATGGGTGCCAGATGCAGTCTGACATAGATTCAGGCAGCTGCTCCTGTGCTAGGTTTCATTAGCTTGTGAGCTAGCCAGCAGAAGAACTCCGGGGAGGCCTCCGAATGACAGCAAGAACAGTGAAACAATACAATATTCGCTAAGTGATTTAATCTAGGAGATTAAATGACACCCAGTCATTTCTAGACTTTAAAACCAACATGGTATAAAGCTGTTAATGGGGTAAAATCCAGCCAGGTCCTTGTCACATATATTTAAATTGTAAACCATTTTCTGTGGGGTGGTGGATTCTGTGTCGAGTCAGTCTGTACCTCTGCACCCTCTGTTTTTTCCTTGTAATCTTATAATATTTCTTGTTACAGTTCAGAAGACATTGCCCCCCAGTTCTGCTTCAACTGAACTACTCACCTGCTCGTGTTAAGCATGTGCACAAGTGTTTACACACTACAGCCCTAATCTTGTAAAGAAAATCTCTTTAAATATAAGATGTGACAAGAGCCTTTTACAAATCAGGTAGTCACAAGTGCTTATTCTTTTTCTTTTCTTTTTTTATTTAAAGAAGTAGATAACTTTCACCACAAGGGATTAGTTATTAAAAATGCTAACGGATTGCAGCCTAACAGTCTATGCGATGCTCCCGTATTCAGAAGCCTATAGAGGGCTCAGCACTACATCACCCTGGATGCTGCCATGTTTGGCCCTGGGTGTAAAAATAATTTTTAGGGGTGTAGGTTGTAGCCGTGTTGGTCTAAGGACATAGGCAGACAAGGTTCTTTGGGTAAATCCAATATTTTTTATTCGAACAATTCAAATACAATTCTTTTGTACATTTCTGATGATTGTAACAAATAGGCTTCACTTGAAACAGGGAGGAGGGGCTCTGCTGCTTTCTTATTTTTTGGGGGGGGGGTTTTCTTTTTGTTTGTTTATTCCATATTCCCTTTACATTTATTTCTGTTCCACAGATGGACTACCTCTCTGCCTGCAATATAGAGCTGTTATGTAACTGCTGTAACTCTTTAGGAGTCATTCCAATTTGCTCAGCTAGAAAGCAAGATTAACCAAATGCACAAGTTTTGGGTTTTTTTTAATTAATGTACAAGGAGATGGTATGTAGTTTCTCTTACAGGCGCTAACATTATTTGTGAATGTTACACTTCTGTATCTTGATTGCTTGGATAAGTACCACTTAGTTTCTGTGCATGACTTCAATTAAGTTGCTTTCTATATTGAGAAAGTGTGCCTTTATTTAGCTGGGTAAAGATATCTCCCTTACATCAGTTTGTTCACCAGTGTGTTGTGACCTAATCAAGTAGGGATGCAAATGATTTCATGAAGAGTAATTACCAAAAAAATAATAATAATAAAAAAATCTTTGAAAATAGCCAGTAGTAAGTTGGCTAATTAGACTCCATTTTGAAAGTGGCAGATCAGCAGATGGGAGCTTGACTTCCCTTGCCGACTCCGGGTGAAGGAAGCATGCACCGTTTAGGACCGCAGAACACTGGGCTACAATCTTCTCCATGCCTCTGTGCAAACTTGACTCCCATTCATGTGAATGGGATATGCACGTGCATAGAGAGAAGAATAGACTCCATTGTGGTGCAATACTCGTAGTGCTTTGCTTAGCAGTAAAGCTATGACATTCCCTATTCAGAAGTCTTTGCTGAAAATGTTGTGGCAACAGTTTGAATGGGTTTGAGGCTGCATGCGCCTTTCTTTGGGGTTAGTCCTCACTAATGATCAAACTGATTTTTCGTGGTTTGTCATGTGAGAAGTCTCTCGTAGCTTGGTTAGACCCTGGGCAAGACATAATGCAAAGTTTGGCAGGGGTGCGTGGGGGAGAATTTGTTTTATCTCTACTGGGGATAACTTGCGACACTGACTGAGCAATTCTTTTTCTCTGCCTGGGCACTTCTTGTGGGCACAGACTGATGATCCTGCCATATTTAGCTAAGCACTGAGGCATCTCCTTCATTCTCCAGAGTAGCCCAGTTGAGAACTGTAAACCCCATTATTAGAGAAATAGGGGGCTAATCAACACGGCCCCACTTTGTCAGCTCAACCCAGGGAGGCTGAACAGAGGCTTGTTTTGATTTTTCTGATCTCTAACACTTGAGGAAGGAGGGGGAGAGAGGGGAAGGAAAATCCCCATGAATTAACATTATTTCCCTGGTGGGTTTTGCTGCCATCTTATCTAATTACAACTGCTGTTTTCCAGATCGCATTGTAAGCCTCAGTACAAAGAGGTCTTCCACTTTACCTTCTTGAGTAAATTAAATAACAAAGATTCCTTAGGCTGGGCTGACAGCACAATGCATTACCATACCAGAGAGCAACAGCTCCCATACCTTGATACAGGAAGAGCTAAAATAATGAGGAAGCAATGCTGTTTAGTTCCTAAGGGTGCTATCCACACTTTGGGCCACTTTAAGAGCGTCTCCCAATGAGTCTCTGTGTACATAACAGTCACGCAGTACAAGGGAGGGACATGTGGGCTCTTGCAGAGCCCGCAGGGTGTATACACGGAGTAAAGCAAGTGAAAGACATGATCCTTGTCCTGAGCATCTTTAAAATCTGGTTTATAGACACGGAAGGATGGACTGTATGAGGCGGCTCTGGAATACTAGAGAAGTCTGAGCTTCACTGCCAATTCTGCTACAGGCTTGTGTGGCTGAAGGCAAGTCAGCTAATTCCTCTGTATTTTCATTCTCCTGCCTGTAAAATAAGGCTAGCATGTCCTGTTATCTCTTGGGAAATGGCCTGTTTGCTTCTGTGTTTGTTCAGGGTCTGGTGCAGTTATTCCCAGTTGTTGTGGGGGCTGTTCTTCCATTCCTGTTGCCGCCATTTTCTGAAGCCACCTTGGCCTAAGCAGCATTTGCAGAGCCCAGAGCATGTCAGACTCCAGCTACGTCCTTTCACCTACCATCATGTGGTATCTAACCAAGACAACTGAAGGTTGCTACCAAGGCAGCTATGGACATTCTTCCACTTGCTTTAAGGATTTCCAAGGGAGGGATAAAGGGAGCTAGGACAAATGAACATCAGAAATAAAGAGCATTTTCTTATAGCATCGGAGTGTTGTCGTAGCCGTGATTGTCCAGGAAACATGTGAGAGGCAAGGATTTTTGGGGGCGATATCTTTTGTGGGACCAGCTGCATAGCTGTGAGACATCTTGGACAAACTTCAGGGCAAAAGTTGCCCTTCATGTGAGGAAGGGTATGTATGCTGGGTCAGTCCGACAAGAAGCCGTTTGTTGGGGGAACAAGGGAAAGTTAATGCCCAGTAGCAGGCTAGTTGTTGGTCCCAAGCGGTGCAATAGGAAACATGGGAAGAAAATAAAAGTCAGACTCTCGCCAGTCTGGGGGCTTCGGCAGAAGCAGGTAGAGGTAGTGGAGGGGGAAAGCAAGGCTTGTGATTCCTCTGATCAGCTCCCTGTCTGGTTTGAACTGAACTGGGCTGCTGTGAGCAGCCGCACAATTTTGGCTCTGCTTCTGGGACACAGTGTTGCAGGCTTGGATGGCTCTGCCTGCCTTGCAAGCTTTCTGTGTTGGGTCTTGGCACGTTGGCCAGCTTGCTCATCCCAGCAGGCATTGCACTCATGCCTGTCAATCACGTGCCCAGCGGAAGCAAGCAGGCTGACAAACTGGGAGGCAGAGCTGAATGACAACTTAGTAAGCAGGGAGAGGAAGAGGGCCCCTGGGCAGGTAGGGAACCTAATCTCTTCTTTGGCTGACTAGTATGCAGCCCCTTAGATCACGGATGGGAAAGCAGCAATGTGAGGTTTTGTGAGTGGTGTGGACACCTGCATGGATACTCGCATGTGCATGTACACACGTGCATACTCTGACACTGACATGCAGCATCCCTGTAAATGGAGGGCCTAATTTGTGTCATCTTAGTTTGCTGCAGTTGTTTTTTCAAATATAGATCTGCCCAGTCATCTCCATGGTCCCCAGCTCCATAGCATTCAAGCACCTTCTCTCTGATGCATTTTTTGCTGCTAATTGCCCCTTCTTCCCAGTTTCCTAACAGCTGGGGGAAGGAAGGAAATCGTGCAGCCCATCTAAATCAATATTAAGGGAGGTGAGGTGACTCATTCTGTTCGGGGGGCCTCCTGCTGCTGCAGAGAACATGACTGACCTTTTCTTTTTTTCTCTCTCCCTCTTTTCTTCCTTTTTTTATAAATGAAAAACAGTTGTTTATTTCCCTTCAAAAGTGGGTGGCAAGAGGGATGAGAGAAATGGGAAATGTTGGCACAGGGTATAAACGGTTTCTAAATCGCACATTTATTATTGTGCTTAAGCATCTCCATTCTTGTGTAATTCTAGAGGTATGTTGTAATGCATTTCTGCATCTGAGGTATATTTCAAATGTCAGTGAGATAATGAGTTTTATCAAATAAAAAGCTTGTCTTTTACTTCTGTTCAAGCTTGGCTTGATGCCTCAAAAGAGTGGAATTGTAGTTCAGAAGTGGTCTGTAATCTATATCACAATGCCACCATATGTGATGCATAGTGGCTGGCAGCATCTGGATGCAAGCAGCCTATGTCTGAACTAGTAGGGGGGTTGCAAAAACTCCTGTTCTTAGAACAGTCCATCTAGGGCAGAGGGCTGCAGTGAGTGCTCACTGCAAGGCTGTTGTGGGAGAGGGCGATTGTGACAAAAAAAAAAAAAAAAAGTAAAATCTTTCAATATAAACACTCACGTAAAGTCTGGGTCATAGTGCATGTTTCAGATTGTATATGTTAAGTGAGAGAGAGATGAGCACAATATGGCTGTAATAATAGTATACTATGGAGTGACTATTTACATTAGCATTTTTAGCTCCAGAAAGGTGTTAGAAAGCATTTTAACAACTCGCTGCACCTTTATAATCATCATATGTAAAAAAGATTATGCATATTTTATTCATCAAAATCTTCCTTCATGCATCCTTCAAGCAGGTAGGAGGGTAAGTTGGAGGTGGATGACTCTGCTTTGTGGGAGCTTCACTTAATGCAAGGTGGGGGCAGAGAAAATGAAGCTAAATTACGCACATTGTGAAGGCACATATAGCATGCCACATCACTTGTGAGCATGACTTAGAGCTGAAGATGAATCACAGCCATTTTAGACCTTGTATGTGTCAATGCATGTGGGCTGAAATATCACTGGAATATAGTACTTCAGAAGAAAAATAACCCACTAAAATACTTATAGTATTTCATCCAGAAACGCAGAGTTTGTAAGCTTTTGTGCATTTTCTGTTTGATAATTGTTTGTTCATTTTTTTTTTTTTCCCTTTGGAAAGTGTAGAAGTGGGGACCTGTCCCTACAGCAGTGACTATCAGTGCTGCTCTACCATAGCAACTCCTCTATCATCTCCTTTGTTACTATACCTGCTTTTGGAAGGGTTTGCAACACTGCCATAAAATCTATGTTGAGATTAGGTTATAATATGGTATAATCATGCTGGGTATTTCGAAAGAGAAATGTTTAAGATATTTAATTGTGAAAAATGGTTTCTAATTGTATACAGTATCTTATTCCAGAAAGATGGTTACTGCAAATTATAACTATGTCCAAAAGCCTAAATGCTTTGCTAGGGGAGAGCTGATACATGATTGCATATGCCTTTTAAAACGATCAACATGTTTGCACAGTAGAACTATTGGTGCCAATTGATCATTCCATTTTTCTTTCTCTTTTTAATTTTTGGAGTAGGTCTATATTCATTTTTGTGCCAAAGCTACAACTTTGCTCATCTCTGTTATTCTGAATTACATGAATAGTTCTGGGAAAGTAAATGGGACTAGTCATTGAGTAAAGATTAGATTGCAGGAGTGGCTCTTTAAATGTCTGATCCTGCCATTCTCATAAGTGAGTACTACCTTGTTCTGTGAGTAATCTAATGGATTTCTCACAGAGTAATGTACCACTGCATGTGAATAAATGTGGTGGAGTCAGCTCCTCCATCCATAATACACATGTGTGTTTTAAGGTCATGTGTTGGGTTTACAGTCTAGAGGCTCCTATAGACATGTGGGGAGCCTGCTCCAACATGCTGGAAATCCATTGGGTCAGAGCAGACTTGTTTAACTGAGTCTGCTGGAGCACGGAAATTGTGCACTGGCAGCCTTCTGTGTCATGTGTCCCTGTGCGTCCCCACGCTGAAAAAATGGCGGTGGGACGCTGAAATAAAATACGTTGGATGAGTTTTAGTTCAAAGTGCCACACCACCATTTTTTCAGTGTTGGGATGCTGATGCATGTGACACATGGGTGCTTTTAATTAGCACGACTCACTAATTAAAGCACCCAGTGCCATGTTCCAAAGCACATGTAAAAATGCCCTAACTCTTCTGAAAAGAAATTTTAGCTTAAAACGTCTTCCAGGGAGTGCAAACTTTTCTTCCTTTTTGGAGGCTAATATTATACCCTCACAATTTACACTGAGTAAGATATGCGCTTATGCCCATATCACAGCAAATACCACAGCCAGACCTAAACAATATTAGACTCAGTAAATGAAAAAGTAAAGACTTTTTAAAGTGTGAATTGTTGATCCAGTTTTCTTTCATGTTATAGAAGTTGATAGCTTTGGATGTGTATTGTTCCATACATTTCCTAGATACTGTAGACTAGACACAGGGAACTCTTGCAACCTTGGGCCGTACTTTTTTCATAGCGCTATGATTTGTTATAATAAGAAGCTTGTTATGCTGAATCCACCCGTATGCATTGGTGGAGTAGCAGAGTTGTGCCCCCCCTTGATTCCTCTTTTCAGGAGCATAAGTAAAGGTGGGTGAATGGGACACAAGCCTCAGATGCAAAGGAATGGAGGCACAGGGGGTTGAGGTTCCAGCTGAACAGATTGGAGCTGGGTTAGGAGTCCCGTCCTCAGTTTCCTGCCTCCCCTCCTGTGGGAGACACCTTCTGTGGTGAGAGATGTTAGGTCGATAACGTTTTTGGGCAGAGTGCCAAAAACACCCACAACTCTGATTTGTAAGATGTTGGCATTCCAGGGGCAGACAGCGGAGGAGCTGTGATGGGCCTGATCTTTTGTGGCAGCGTGACCGTGGCCCCTTCCCCAAGGTGTGAGTGCCAAGCAAAATGCCTTTGCATGCCATGCTGTGGCACACGTGCTGGGGGTTACCTACCCCAATTTAGATTAACCCTTCCCTGGCTCTGCAAATTTAGGGCTTTGGATCTTTGCTTGCCACGTGAAATTTTGGCAGTTGCAAGGCCAAGGAAGGAATAACCTGGTTGTTGCTAGCAACATCTCTCTTGCATCAGTGTCCTGCCAAAGTCTTGAGCCCTCTGCCTCCACTGTGGCGCCCAGGTACAAACCACATAAGGTAAGAATCTGCTGTCCCACATGCAAATTTGGCCACACTATCTGCACACACATCTCTCCTCTCTTGGCCCCTTTTTGAAATACTAGATCCTCTGGTGGTAATCTCCACCTTTATGTGATGTGTGAAGATTTTCCTTTCTGAGCCCGTCAAAACAGACAGTAACTGTTCGGCATGGAAAGGTACGTCCTTCCCTTACTCTGTCCTAAAGGAACTGAGCGTTAGATGAGCAGCACACCCCATTCCAGGCAGAGTTGGAAACAGCAGATCTCAAACCAAGGTCTTTTATGTAGTAATACTCGCCACTGTTGCTATTGGATAACTGGGCTAAGCTAAATTGGATTTCTTTCACTTGGTCCCTCACAAAGAACTCTTCTATTTCAGTGGACTCATTTAAACAGGATCACTTTGTCTGTGTTGTTTTACAGAGTGGCTGAAGTGGAGCCTGGATTGAGTGGGAACCTGGAGGAATAGTGTCAATGTGAAAAGCTTTCATTCCTGTGTACATGTCTGACTTGTGGAGTGAAAGCAGGAGTAGCTCTTCAATCCAGACTGGCTAATCTGATTTACAGGAATCCTGTGTTTTATTTGGAAATGTTTCCTTTTTTCCCCAGAACATATAGACTGTGCTTTCTTTGTACTGTTGCTGGTGTTACTTGTCCTATTGTAGAGCCAGATGTTGGAAACATGTCATCCTGTTGACTTCAATCATGCAAAAGTGAGCAAATGCCTAGAAGCATGAACAGTGTTGGGCCTATAGTATTTAGTATGATTTAAAAGTGGATCAGTCTGGATATCAGCCTGAGTGCGTGGTTCGTTATGCCTCATTTTTAAAGGGCAGGTGCTCTCTCAGCACTCTTTGCAAATCAGGTGCTTTTAAAACATTGCAGGCTGAGAATCTAAAAACCAAAGCATCCAAAATGACTAGTCCCTTTCAGAAACCTTCTTTGTAATATTTGAATTGTGCCACATCTTCCTCTATTAAATGAAAGATTAGGCATAGTTTTATCATTTCCTAATTCTTAAGTGTGCCTATTTTTGGAGGAAGGAGAGCAAGAAAACTGTTTTGCAGCAAGAAAAAGGTTTAATTGCTTTGAAAGAGCAAGAACATGTTCTGAAAAGTAAAAATTTTAGACTTAATGTGCATGGAACAAAAGGCCGTTGTGAACTATGTACAAGAGTTGGTGAGAGTTTGTATTCTGCCCTTTTTTCTGTGGGAGTTATTTCCTGTTGTTGACTAGAGTTCTTTATTTAGAACCACCTAGCTACTGAATGACTGCTAGCTAGCAAAAATGGTGTGATTAAAACTTTTTAAGGCTTATTTCAAGCAAATTCCTTTACTTCAATTTATTTAAGATGAAGCTTCACTCAATAAAAAGTTCAAAACAACAAATGCATTTTCTTCTCATTATTCCTCCCACGTCAAGAGAGGCAGCAAACAAAAGGCAAATAAAATGTGTTGGAGTTTGAGGGTGTTCACCTGAACATCTTGTTGAAGACAAATATATATATCTTTTTTGAAAGCAAAAAAAATAAATAGCATTAAAAAAACAAGAGCATTAAAAAGAATAAAACAACAACAATCGCTACGTTGCCCTTTTCAATTATAAATAAGCTGTCTGGAACATTAAGGGACCAGCGAGTACCACCTGACATTCTTTGGAGACAGCACTTCGATTGACAGCACAACTACTTAGGGTAGAAATACAGCACTTGCACTTTCTGAATCTCAGTAGGTCAGCTGAGAGATGGCTTTCCTGTGGAGGAGCTGCCATTGAAGAAAGAGGTTTTTGACCACTGACCTGTGTCTGCGTGTCGGCATGTGTGCCCACATTGAGAGGTGGATTATCAGTACTACAAGGTCTGCACTGTGTCTATCATTATCACTGTGACCAGGGTTGAACATTTGATCTGTAGAAGAGAATAGTGACAAAATATTTAGGCGAAAGGGACTTAAAAAGCATAGCTACGTGAAGGATTGACTATGCTGTGGCAAGGAGTTCCACATATCGCTGAATCCAGGAGTTTTTAGGAGGATTTGTATAGAGTTTATACCGGAGTATGTAGATGTGTTGCTAATTAGAACATCCACGTTCTGTGGGATAGGACATGGATTGTCTTGCATTGGGGCATTAACTAGGTGCTGAGTGACATGGTGCCAGAAAGAAAAGGTCCTGTAGGGCCAAGTTTACTCTATTACCTATATGCCAACACCTTGCTAAGAATGAATTGGTCTGTGGTACTCAATTAACAAGTTCCCCCACCCCCAAACCCTGCACCACTGAGCAGGGCAGATCTCATTTCCCCACTAAAAATATTCACGGGTAGAAATTGGCTTGTAACATTAATGTACCAAAGGCAAACAAAAATAGTTGATGAGCTTATGAAAAAATAAAGGTTTAAGGGTCCAATCATGCATTTCGGTTGGAAAAGTCCAAGCTAGAAGTCAAGGAAACTTGTTCTACGACTCCCCTGGCATAAGTGCCTTCCCTTGTCATTGGCTTTTTTGCCCTATGCGTTTAAGTTTCTATATTCTTTCCCAAACACAGGTGAAAAACAAAAGGAGGCAGCGAATACTGTTTGAAAGCTATGTGGGTTTCAGCTCAGAAAGTCACAGGGCTCAAAGAGGAGTGTACCACTTGCAGCAGCTGCCTTCTAGCGCTATGCTGTCCTGCTTCCAACGGATCGCCTTTCCTTCCTGCGAATCCCCAGTCACATGCTGTGAATGAAGCAGGGTGGGGACAGCCAGGCTGCTTCACGCCACTTCCCCAGATTCTGGTGGCCTTCACCTCGGTCATTTAGCACAGACGAGCAGAAAGGAGTACAGGGCCCTTTGGGATGAGTTTTTGGTTCTCTGCATCTTTTTTTTCAGTTTTGTATTGTATTCCTGCCGTGCCTGAAATACCTGTGATCTTTAGGAGTAGTGATTGGTGGAGCCCTCAGTCTTAGTCTTATTCTCTGACTGCTATTACTGTAAATGAAGAGTTGGTCCCTTTCTCTTAAAGTGAGGGAGAGGAAGAAATTCTTAAGAGAAACTATACAGAGGATCTCTACATAATCTTTTTTTTCTCTCCATAATGTAGTCTTTAACATACTTATGCTGATTTTAAGTAGTTCTGGGAGTACAGAGATCACTCACACTGTCTTATTTAACTGCATTTATACTACTGAATTTGTCTTATTCTCCCTCCCTAACACAGCTAAATCTAACAAGGTCAAATGAGTCATTACTAGGCCATAATAGGTAGAAGAATCCTGACATGTTTCAGTCATGTTTTGTGTTCTCATACAGGTTTTCATAGCATTTTACTGTCAGAGACTGGACATTTTCTTTTCTTTTCTTTTCTTTTTTTTAAAGGAATGAGAATGAAACATTTGCAAATGGGTTATTGCATTAACTCAATGAATTTGGTTTCTATATGCTGTGCATTTATTTGTAATGAAACAGAATGGAAGTGGGAGTTTATGCTACATCTGATGTTCTTGTGCTACTTACTGCCAGCTTTTTTTTTTTTCTTCTAAATTTGGTAATGTAGATTCAACTTCTGTTTTTTTGGGGGTTTTTTGTAAAAGGAGAAGTTGTACAGGTCACTCACTGTTTACTTAAAATCAGACCCTCAGATAACTGCATGTTTGAATGAAGGGTATAATTTAACCTGGACAGATGTTTTGTGTGTGGTTTTTGTTTGTTTGTTTGTTTGTTTCCTTTTTCTGGGTGGATACAGAAGGATTTTATGGTTGCTAATTTGTATTAATAAAATTCCCATATTTTATTTGCCTGGCACCACTTGCAACTGTACATTTATATAGCTATAGACACTATTTTTAATCAAATGTTAAAAACTCAGAATCACTGTGGAAGCTTAACCTGGTGTAACTTTTGGTATTCTTAATAGTAGAAGAGAGACTTTCTTCCCTGGGAATATTTTTATTCTCAACAATGTCAATGGCAAAATTTTTGCTGACTTCAGTCGCATCAGGCCTATAAAACATTACAATAAGGATATATATATCAGTGAACATGCTGCTGGGCAGTACCGGATATCTGAAAATTTTGCATTGTGAGTGAAACTTTCAAGATTAGTGTTCTAATCAAGTCAAGTAAAATTTTCAAAAGTTGTTGAGCCCTGTGTTCAAATTAAAGGGTTAGGGTTGGCAAGCCGGCTAACTGACTTGTCAAAAATATGCAGCCATTTGACAGGTCAAAGATTGTAGCAATTTTATAAAAAATAACCCCAACATTTTTTTTAAACGGTTTTCCTGACAGAAATATGTTTTTCTTATTGTTTGTTGACACATTTCTTAATGGAAAACGTGTGCTTTTTCTGTGTGTTACTTGAAGCTGTTGGCAATTCTTTATAATTTTTGATCGATATTTGACCGGTCAATTGACCAAACTTTATTTGACTGGTCAAATGGATCCCTGGTCACATAAATTGCCAAGGCAGTGGATATGAGACAATTATCAGGAAAGAAAAATGCAGTATACATGAGATGGATTATTAGTTGCTGAAGGCTTATGTATACTCATGTTCACACAAATGTGAGTGCAATATATTCTTGGGCACTCACACCGTGTTGTCTTTTAGCAGATCTAAATAAGAGCACGTTGCATTTGTCTACATTGATGCTTTGTCCCTGTCATCACTATGACCAAAACTATTTTACTAGTAATAGTGTTTAAGCTGCTCTTAAAGCTAGCAAATCTGTGCAGTAACATTCTCCCTATGAACCATGCTAGAAAAATCTTGTTTATGGCTATTTATCTGGTGCTATCAGTGCTACAAAATCTATGGCATTTGAACACCATTTAAGGGTAATGGCTTAACTATGTTATAATGTGTTGGGGCTTGCCTGTGTAGACCAGACCAAACTGGGTTAAAGAATGGTGGGAAGTACATCTACAGAACAAAAACCATATATATCTTACAGAAATGTTGAATTGACTTTAGTGCAGATTTGTCTTTCCAAAGGGAGCTGCACTGCATACAGGGACTATTGTAAGCTGCATTACCAAAGTTAGTTTCCTATGATTTTGAACCAAAAGTAGATAGTGAATCAACAGACCTGAATAGCAATGACCCTTTTATATGCATGTGTGTGGCTTTCTCATATAGTCCAACACTGTTATGTTTTCAGCATACCCTGGGTACATCTACATCTACATCTACACACGTGCTTTACTGTGGAGTTGAGTAATTAGCTCCGCAGTAGAGTGTCACCATCTATGTGTGCACCTATATTAGGGTGCAGTAATTTAATTAACTCCACTGTAGGCTAGTACTGTCCAGGACAAGTACTAACCTACCATGGAGTCATTTAGTATGCTGAAATGCATGTGTAGACAATGACCGCTACTGGCTGGGCATGAGGGTGCTACAGTGTGGGGGCTGGTTGCCAGCCGGCCCCACGCTGTAGCACCCTCAGGACCCAGCCAGCTTCTCCATTGCCTGGCACCACCACCCGGAGCCTGGGGCTGACCCCCAGACCACTGCCAGCCTGGGGCTCCTCTGCCCTGGCTCTAACTGGTGCTGTTGCAGGTGCACATATATAGACTGTGCCCGGGAGCCATTAACTCCAGCCCAAACTGCTCTGGAGTTTATTTCTGCATGCTAATTGTACATGTAGATGCACCCACTGGGTCTAAACGCAGAACTACAGTTAGTGGCTCAACCCTGCTAGCTTTAGTGAAGTTACACTTATTAATTGGTCCCACAGACTGACTGCTTTCTTTGGTGTTTTTCTACCATGTCTATGTTTTTAGCAAACATTCTTTGCTTCTGCCATAGCAAAACAGTTTTCAGTTATGTTCTCTGAAGCCTTTTTTTTTCTGCTGACCTACCCCTAGACTCATTGCTGAATTGATTTTTCTTTCACTTTTTTCAAAAACAGAAAAGAAGCATTTCTTAAACTTTGTGTTTTTAATATTGTCTAAAATCCTGTGAACTGAGAAAGAATAATGTCATATTCAGCTCCATAAATGAGGCTTGCTTGTTCTAGGGAAGCAAAAAGGGGTTAGTTTTGTTGAGGTGTTTTAGGCGTCTATTGGCTACACCTTGGCGATGGCTTGGTGAGCAGCTTGGTGTTGGCTACACCTTGGTGTGAGCAGCATGAACTGCATAAAAGATTAATCATGTCTTGTGGGAAATGGGGCCTTAATGGGATCTGGGAGAGCAGGGGTGTGTAAGGACAGGAAAATCTGATATCGGTGTTGGTGGGCAGTGATAGCTGCTGGTAGAGGATGGATTGTTTTAGTTGGAGTGAGGATGTTGCACATCAGTAGCCTCAAGAGGACTGAGAGAGCACTGGGAATTTTAAGGAGAGGGAAATGTCTCTGTGAATAACGGTTGCAGCAAGCCTATAGGTAAACTATTCTGTGGATAGTGCATTGCATTTCCTGATGATAGGTGACAAGTGATCAATATCCAAAGTGCCACTTCCAGGTGAGAATCAGATACCCAAGTGACTTTTGAATATGTTACATGATACAACAATTAGAATACTAATCTGCTAAATGTATTTGGGATGTAATATTTTCAGACAACGAATTCATCATCTTGTGATACTTTCTAGTAGCTTGTCCTGCAGTACAGGTGTCCTCCTTGCTAGGTTTTTCTGGGTATGATCCTGCATTATTGAAGGCAGTAGAAGTTTTCTGTCGATATGAGCGAGAACAGGTCTTAGATTAGAAGTTACAGGAAATATTTAACACAAGTACACAGCAGAGTTTAATTTTGCTTAGAATATTGATTTACAAGTCTCCCTGTTTTTTTCTTTGCATCTCATTTTACCTAGAGGAGGCCAACTGGACACAATGATTCTGAATAAGGATTTAAGGCGGTGTTTGGTTGTAATAATTCAAACAATTTCCCACTTGTTTTCTCCTTTAAAAAAACCTAAGAGTTCATGAGTAATAATTTTATGTGTTCTGGAGAATTTGTTTTTCTTCCAGTTTCCCAAAAACATTAAGGAAGAAATAAATTTAAGGAAAAAATGTAAGTTGAAATTGGAGCACAAGAGGGCCAGCCTTGTCCTCTGGTTTTGACAAATACTTTCTATATGTTAGGAAATTCATACTAGCTGAACTGCATTGAGGCACATACACCAGCACAGAAACATAATGGAAATGCCAAGCACCAACGCAAAAGCCGCAGTTTTCACTGGCATAGATATTAATACAGTGGCATCCTGGTATCAGTTGCTCTAGTGACCTCTGCATTTAGCGTTTGTGCCAGTGTAATGAGACCCTATTCTTCAGAGATGTCTTTCTTTAGTTTTCCCCATTACCACTTCAGTGTCTCATGAGCCCAGGGATTTCTATTTGTGAATAGTTGCTTGCTAAGCAGTTAGCATTAATGATGTGTACATACAAAACTTAAGACTAGTATGAACACATCTGAAGAGGGAGCCAAAAAGTATAGCAGTGCTTTGTAACGACATAATACCTAGTAAAATCTTACAAAATACTGAAAGTGGTTACCGTTAAAAAAATAAAATAAAAACACAGCTAAAAACATAACCTGTTATTTTTACTGTTCCTTTTTGAAAATATAAAAGATGCAGATGTTCAACCTCATATTCCAGCTTGAGTGTTGCTATTGTTTCCTAATTGACACACATCTTGATATTCAAATGTCATCTGACAGGTTGCAATGTATTTAATTCATTACTTGGAGAAAACCAAAAAATCTTCCCTTTAACATACAGAGATCAGCTTGAATTCTGAATGGCATACGAGTGATGGTCCTGCTCCTACAGAGCTCTCCCAGGCAAGTATTGTCTACAAATGGGAGTTCAAAGGTGAGCGTTATGATAGTATAATCATAGTAATACTTTGCTATTAAATATGTTAAGCCTAAGACAGCGTATTCCTTTCTGCAGAAGTGTTTATTGTTTCAGACCATGGAGTAAGGCTGTGGTTAGGCTACCTTGCTCACTCAATTGTATGTAATCTGTGTTATTTAACTTAGTTGCAGAAAACACATTCAGCTCCCTTCACACAGTCTTAGATTTATTGTCATGTCCTGCATCCTGTGCTTGGTCAGGTTAGTAGAATTACCTTCAGGGCATGCTGTGCTTGCACCATTCCAAACTGCGGTGGGTAGCAGGTGATTGCAGGTGGCTCTCAGGGAGAAACTCTGTGTGCCTAGGAGAATTTGGAGTGTAGAGGTCAAATTTCCCAAATACTTACAGATTCTGAAAGTCTCAGTCAACAAATTCCTCTGGACATCAATACGTGGTCAGATGCAAGTTGTTTCTGTACTTCCCAACAGGTTTGGGTAAACTGCTTTTTGAGCTTGTAGGCACTTTTGGATCAGACCTATCTTGGAGCAGCAGAGTTTGTTTGTTTTTTAGTTACATGGCCTGAAGAGGCCCCATTTATATAGCACGCAGGACAATGTGAGAAATGGCTAATGTCATGCTCATCTGACTTGTCCAGCATAACTTGTGTCCTGACAGGACAGAACATCAGTTGTGTTGAAGTATAGGGAAGTGCCCAATGTTACATACCATGATTTGTTGCAAAATTAGGGAGGTAGTTATCTGTGTTAATCTGAAGCCAGGCAGCGGGCAGGGTAGATACGCACCTTACGGATTAACTAAATATGATACATGAAATAAACTCAAATTCCTGAAAGCTTCTGCTCTGTATATGTCTTATTTAGTTAGTCTGTAAGGTGCATATCTTCTACCCTCCCTTCTTGTTGCAAGATCTATAGTCAACTGAATGACTTCTGTGTATGGATGCAGATGGTACTAAAGTCACCATAGAAGGGAGAACTGAGTTACAACATGACCACAAAATTGCTGTAGAGAGAGACTAAGCAAGGTTACTCTTAGTAGTTCGCAAAGGGAGAAATGGTTTATACCAGTATAAAATGAGAGTAACATTGAAGTCAGTAGCATTTTACCAGTTTGAAATTAATCTGATGCAGACTCAGGCCGTATATTCCATAAATGCAAGATGTAGATATCAGTACCAAACCCAGCTGCTTATTTAGTAAACATTTGGTTGTGCCTGTAATAATGTTAGTAGCGTCCACGCTGAAGTGCAGAGACTGTAAGTTAATTGTAGGCTTAGAATTCAGTGATGCAGGCCTTTACAGACTGAATGCATAATATAGACAGTGCAGTCAGGGCCAGATTCTGCCATGTTATGCCAGTCTCCATGCATCAGTAAGGAGTAAATTCACTAACTAATGGATTTTCTCCAGATTTTCATTGGCATAGCTAAGAATTTGGCCCAGTGGAATTATTTCAAATGTACACAAATCCAGCGCATATCAGTCTGGTCTCTCATTTTATAAGGAAGGCGTTAACCACCTGGTGTAGGAGGGGTATCAGCCGCTGTGGAGGCACCCAATAACTATATGCCTTGGGTTTTTTGTAGGAAAGACATAAGACAAATATATATTTCCAACAGCGAACAGATAAGTTAGATTTAACAACACTGCAATTACTTGAGGATCAAATTCAACTTGGAAAGACATTGATTCAAATCCACTGAATTGCAGAGTTATTCAGAAAATATCTACGGTCGCATCCAGACGAGCGGGAATGTGCGTTTCCCCAGGCACAAGTAGCAGTGGTACATCTTGCGCTGCTGGTGCTTGTCCCTGGGGAATGCCCATGCCATGCACGCTCTGGTGTGCAGCAGGTTACCCTGGGTGCGGTAGGGGAGGCTGGGGCCAGCAACTGTGCTGGCCTCAGCAGCCTTATCTGTGGTTCTGGAGGGTATCGGGGCCACGGTGCTCCTGCTGCAGGGAGCCTGGCTGGCACTTGGAGCATGGCTGTAGCCAGCCAGGCTCTGGTTTTGTGCAGTGCATGCTACTACCATCTGAGCTGCCACACTTTTTTTGGCATGGATTTATTTTTCACCCTGGGATCTCCCAGGGTTAAATCCTTGGGTTAACACCCTCCCCCCGTGCTGCAAAGTAGCAGCCTGGGGAGTGCCTTCATGGGGAATGCCTTCGGTGTGGCACCTACACATACCACACATTTGCACTTGTTTGGATGTGGCCTATGGGTGTAAGTGGGAGAAAAGTATATCCTGAAAATTGAGTAGACAAAGCAAGCGTGAAATTTATTTTAAAATGTGTGTAAAAAAATTGAGGCTTTGGAGAACACTAACAATTGCCAGAGTCTCTTCTACGGCGCAGTTCAGGCCTGCAATAAAATGAAACTCACATTTTAATTTCAAGAAGGGACTTATTTCCTTCAAGCATGCAGAAGGACCTGCTTTTGGTACCCTATATGCCAGAAAGAATCCAGTCACCAGAAAGGCTACTATTAATTTTTGCCAGGTTCTGATCAATTCACAAGCCACTTATCAAAATTCCATAAAGTGTTCATGAATTGCTTTGCATATCTTGCCTGGGCAACTTTTGTATCACAATAGATACAATTAGAGCTCTTATTTCATGTATGTCCTAAAATGAGTGGCTGATAATGAAAGCAGAAGGGGAAATGGAGCTTAAGATAGGCTGAGGCCGCAAAAATACGCAACTCTGGTAGAATTGGACCAAAATCAATGCTTTGTGGGGGGGGCGGAGATTTTTTAAAGATAGCGAAATAAAGCACCAATCTAAAACTATAACAAAGATGAGAAATTTAAAATATAAAATAGACCATTTCTTTTATATTGTAATTTAAACATTCATGAAAGCATTGCGTTAATGTAATCAATGTGATAAGAAATACATTATGAAAATGCCCTGACTTCTTAAATTTCAGGGGTTTATTGCTTCTGGGACTTTTTCAAAAGTATACTTTTTTTTTTTTAAACAGTGTGATTTGAAGATGGGATTTAATTGCAATAAGACTATCTATTTGATTAATTACAGATCATTACAGAACATGTTGAACATAGTAGCTAGAGGTGTCACAATATTAATGACTAATAATCACCTCTGTTAAGTCTTAAAGCTTTATTGTCCCTCTGTTACAACTAATTTGGCGGACCATTAAAAGCCAAAATGATCTGAGATGTTTTTTGGGGCTGCAGCCAAACTGTTAAATTTCCTAGTACTGCCTGGGATTGCACTCCATTTTAAAATGCAATCATTTAGGTAACTTAAAATAATAACACTCTTCCCTTTCAGATAACACATGGCTCAAAGCTTTTCCTCCCCCTCAAGTCTTTAAGGCACTAGAACACAATCCATGTGGCCTAATTTTGTGCCTGGGTTTATGTCTGGGAAGCCAAAATTAGAATCGAGTCTTCTGTGGAGGGGAGAGAGATTCCTGTCAAAACTGATTTTCTAAGTAAGACAGTAATTTTGTGCCCGAGGGGGAGAGGATGAGGGTGCCCAACATTTCCCCCCTACCCTGCTACTGGAAGCAGGAAGGGCAGTCTTTTCTTGGAAAGCTGGCCAGCGAAGGTAGAGGGGAGGAAAGCTGGACTGGAGCTGGGCTGTCACTGGAGAATGAACCCCTGCTAGCCCTGCTGCCTGCTGTTGCCTTCACCTCACTGAAGTGTCTCCTTCTGTAAAATGGGTACAGGAATCCTAGAAAATGAGGGTTAGAAGGGACCCCAGGAGGTCATCTGGTCCAGTGCTCATGGTGACCCAAAAGCAGGCCAGATGGATATACGAAAGGGTCTTAAACAAACTTGAAACATGGATGGGCAGACTTTAAAAATGGGTTCTCCTTTAAAGGAGAAAAACGTAGCTTTTTCTCTTGCAGGCTGGCAGAGCCCTAGCCTGCAAGGGGCTGCTTGGGGGGCCCCTATGCCCCACACACTGGGGGGGGGGGGGCACGGGGTCGGGACTGGCCAGCAAAGTTGACAAATGGGTCCTGGTGCAAAAATAAAAAGCTGAGAACCACTGATGTAATTCCCACCCCCCCTTCCCCGAAGCAGGACCATCCTCATCCCTGCAGGATCTTAACCCCTCCGCAGCCTGTCCCCTTGTGAGGTTGAGGAAGTTTTGCCTCGTGCCTAACCTCCACTTCCCTCGTCCTGCCATCCCAAGAAGTCCCTGCCGCGTGTGCGTGTGGCAGGGAAGGAGGGAGGCGGGCGAGTCCCGGGCTCCCCGCGCCGGGCAGGACGAGGTGGTGTCGCCCGCCCCCTCCCAACCTTACGCAAGCGCCCGGAGGGCGGCAGG
>NW_017728943.1:38141664-38185677 GCF_001723895.1 Crocodylus porosus
CGGGCCGCCCCCGCCCCCGCCTCCACCTTCACCTCCACCTCCATTGTATCGTGTATAATGCTGCGTGAGCGCCGCCGCCGGACGGACGCCCGGGCTTCAGCGTGCCCAGCCCCGGCCATGGAGCGGGCGTAGAGCCGGAGCTGGCGCCCGGCGGGGTCCCTCATGCTGTAGCGGCTCCGGTGCAGCTGCATGTGGTGAGCGCAACTCCGTGCCCGGGCGAGGGGGGTCTGTCTGTCTGTGTCTGTGTCTGTGTCTGGTGCGTGTGTGTGGGTCTGCGTGGTGTATGCATGTTGTGTGTGTGGGTCTGTATCTGGGTCTGCGTCTGTGTGGGGTGTGTGGGTCTATCATCGTGGTGTGCGTCTGTGTTGGGGGTGCGCTGCACACCCTGCTGCCCCCAGGAGTTGCCGCCCCAGCAGCCTGCCTGGCAGCACAGGCAAGGTTGGGGGTGCGGAGGAAGCAGAAGAGGCGCTGCCTTGCCCTGCTGCAGGCTGCAAGTGTGTCCACTGGTGGGGGAGGCCATGGCTTGCGGGGGAGCAGCCAGCTGCTGCTGTTTTGGCTTGGGTGGGAATGGCGGGGGTCAGACAGCAGAGCTGGACTCCTCTTGGAGGCAGTAGTCAGCAGCGAGGAGGCTTAGCTGCTGCGGGGCTGAAGGAGAGCAAGTGTTTTGAGGCTCTGTCAGGGGGCTCTCAGCTTCTCAGAGGGACTGGAGTCTCCTTGGTGCCCCTGGGCTGGGGAGCACAGGAACTCCCAGCAAGCTGGGAGGAGGGGAGGCATCTTGTCTAGAAATAGGGAAAGTGGCAGGCTGGAGGTGCCCAGGAGATGCTGCCATGCCTGCCCATGGGCAGGCGGAGGGTGGTACACCGTGGCATTGGGATGAAGAGCATGGGGGTGCCAGGGGACCCAAGAGGAGCTCCTCCTTGTAGGGGGTCCAGTTACAGAGCAGCTGATGACACAGGCACTGCGTTTTTGCACCAGTCTTGCCTGTGCCCTGAGGGGTGACAGGCTGCCCTTGCAAAGCTGTCACCCCAAAACTGCAAGCCATTGTATGCATCAGAAAGGTCCAGGATTGTCCAAGTCAAGGGCCTCCACGTGCCTCTCATCTAGGGCTGGATTCAGCAAAGTCCTTTTCCATGGTCACTGCAGGCCACTTGGCTTTGGACTCCCCAGAATCCTTCTGAGGCTCACAAGGTGGAAGGAAAGGGCTCCATTCTTCCTTTGCACCAGTTTGACTTTCCTGGATCTCCAATTAAGTAAATAGAGTTACCTCTGATTTGCATGGGTTAAAGTGACAGAAGAGTCAGGTTCATAGTTTCCTTTTCCGCACGCACAGATTTACCTGCATAAGCCCTCTGTACTCACGTGAAGTTGTATATCTTGGAACTGAATGCACTGAGCTCTTGGGGGAAGGTGTAAAAATGACTGGAGTGTTGTGGTGCTTACTTAGCTTTCCATTCCACAGCTAGCAAGTCTTTCACATGGTAAAGTACCTGCTTAATTAACTTGCTTTTTAATATACATATATGGCTTTAGAAATTAAGCATTTGATTAGATAGGCCAGTTTCAAGTAGCTTTTCCTGTTCCAAATCAAAAGAGAAAATTTGCCTAATAGTAAGGCATGATGGGTACCTTGTGAACCTGAATTAACTTTATGAGCTAGTATTAACACTGTCACTCTGTTTATTAGAGATGGAAGGAGGATTAACAGCTTGTGGTGCCAGACAGGTACATTAGAACATGTATCCTAGGGAACATTTCCATTGTCCAGGCAAGTATTGCAGCATATAACGTAACAGCTGCCGAGTTTCCTCCTTCAGAGGGCGATCTGACTTCCATTTAAGTCAGTAGCAGAACCCCCAATTGTTCTCAGTAGAAACCGCATTGGACGCTTAGGAAATGAAGTTATTCTTTGAGCTTATTAATAATATTCCTACAGTTTCCTTGTCAAGCTGCTTTCTTGTTCACTCTGAAGCTGATTAAAAAACAAACAGAAGAAACTTGCTAGCCTGAAGGTACTTAGGTTTGTCTTATTTAAAGCAGTCCTACACAGCATTAAGTAGACACATATGCTGATTTATTATGAAATCTAATTGTGTTCCTTACATACCTGTTATTCTTAGCCTGATTTATGGAGAAGATGAAACAGTGAGACTGTTTGACAGGGTTTTTTTGTGGAAAATAATATAAATAATCCAGAAGACTCGGGTATTGAAACTGACTGCCTGAAAAGACATCAAGCAATTGAAAATAAGGTATCAAAAGCAATCGGCATGCAAATTCAAACTTTGTTGTAGGTTGGTGTTTTCTTTTAGTGAAGTTTCAGCGCCATCAAATCCAGCAGATCTTATGTAATATCTATTTAAATTACTTTGCCAGCAATTAATGGGCTGCTTTTCTTTTCTGTGAATCATTTATTTGAAAAACGGCTTAGAGCTTTGATATTTTTCACATTTATGCTCAACACTTTGGCACAGTTCAGAATGAGTTGTTAACACAAGGTAGGCAATTGTAGGGGTAACCATTTTTTGCCTTTATTTGTCTGAGGGTAGCTTGTGAGGAAAGAAATGCACCACTTTTTAAAGAAACCCTCGGTAATCCACTACTTTATTATGAGGTATGTTTAGTGCAGTTATGCTTTCTTGTAACTTGTAGTCCTGGTACAAGAGGAGACAGCTCCAGCTGAAACAGTTTCTTCAGCAAAAAAAAAAAAAATCTGTGCCAGAAACAGCAGACTCTGATTACTGAGTCCAAAGATCATGAATGCACTGAGGAAAAGAGAGAGCAAGGTCCAGTTTAAATTGCCTAATGGCAGTAGGTGCAGATCCCAGTGTACCTGATCCTCCCACTAATTAGTAGTTTATAGAAAATGGCATCTACAAATCCAAGAATGAGGGGTGGCTTCTGGTTTTTGTTTTTTGCTTGTTTTGTATAGAAGTTACTTCTATATTTTATGCCAGTAAGTTGTTTTAAAAGTACACAAAGTGAATAGCAACTGGATTTAGCTGCTGCTGAAAGAAGTGCCTGCTTCCCTTAGATGGAGTGAGACCTTTCATGTGTTTTAGGTTTTACTTTTTAGTAAATTAAGTCAGCTTTAATATTTGCCAGGGCTGAGGTTTTCACTTATTTTTTCCCCTTATTTGTTCATCATTAGTAATGTGAGAACCAGAAGTGGGAAGTGGGGGAGAGGGGAAAAATCTGTTAATTCTGTCAAAGTTGCAGTTAGCTGCTCAAAAGTTGAGAGAAGCCAAATTCTAAGTGAACATGCAGCCTATATACGTTGCAAGTGTTTTGGGGCCTGTTGTTCTCTGTGCAGCACCTTGCAAAAGGGGCCCTGATCCATGTGAAGGCTTGGTAACAATGCAAAGAAATAATGTTCTCGTAAGCACATTACCTGACTAGAGTCTGATCTCTCTTGCACCATTGTAAGTTTAGTGTAACCCGCTGAAGTCTCTGGACCAAATCCTCTGCTTTATGCCACTTTGGCCAAAGCTGGGAGCTCTAAAGCTGATTTGATTTGGGGCAGGGAGATTCCACCAGCACAGGGGATTGCCTGTGTGGTATGGAGTTGGCCTGGGGACATTCCCAGGGGAAAACTGGAATGGTGTCTGGGGGCTTCAGGCCACTGCATAAAGTCAGCATTTGTTGTAAAACTGTCTGAAAGCTCCAATGGAGGCCAAGCTGGCCCCTGGATGAGGGGTCCACAGAGGCCCCCAATGAAAAGGCAACTTTTGCTTTCTCCACCTCAGAGTGGATTGTTGCTCAGCAGCTCGGAGAAGTCAGTGCAGAAACTCCTTGTCTTTGGAGTTACTCCAGATTTACCCTGGTGTAATGGACTCATGCCTGCAGTCTTGAGTTACGTGACCAAACAAAGGGCCAAATTCTGCCTCGTGCTGCAGGCACAGAGCACACAGACATTATGTGCATTCACAACTGAGGGCATAATTTTGGTTCTGTAATGCCTAAAATCCTTGTCTGCAACCTAGCTGAATTTTTGGAGAATAAAGGTGGATGGGGGCTGGGAGAAGTTTCTCATTTTGGAGGGTGGTTTTTATATGGCTTTGAGTGACAGATGTCACAATCTGAGTCATCAGTAGGAGTTGGATCCTACTTACCTTCTTCCTGTATCAGTAAAATGAGCTAGATTTGATCCTATAGCCTCTGCATTCAAAGTGGGCATCAGCACAGGAAACGTGTTAAGATTTATTTAGGATATGAAAAAGGTATTTTAATGTTAATTTAAAAATCAATGCCATTAATAAGCAGTACAGTGTAACACTGGTCTTTCTTCAAAGAACATGTGGATGCGATCATTTAGACCTTCCCTCCATTTGGTATGCATTCAGTGCTGCAGTATTTAAGTAAAGGATTTCATTTGCTCAGATTTAATACCTGCCAGGATTATCTGTAACAAACAAAACATTTTTCTTTTGATCCAGGATTTTCAATCCACTGCAAACAGTTGTGTCCTAGGATCCAAACAAGCTTTCTGCAGAATGGTGGTTCCTACTTACCACACTATTTGCTTCCTACATACTAGCTTTTTCTTATTAGCTTTTCACATTGGTCTTCTAAAACTCCTTCCCTCGCCAGGGAGGCAATAAGTCTGTTGAGTAAACTGCGCTATAGAAAGAAACGCCCATGGTTGGAGGTAAACTATGCGGATATGTGTTGGGGTGGGGGTTGGAAGAACTGCGAGGGCATATTTGAAACAGACTGTGCAACTGCTACAGCAGGTCTGACTAGTTTTAAATACCTAGAGGCGGCTTTGTCTTAACTTCAGGTAGCTGCAAAATGAAGTTCTTAAATTAATTCATAAAGTACAGCAACGTTTTTCTGTCTTCATAAACTCCATATTTTTCATGTATTTGTAAGGGAATTACTACCCTCCCTCAGCATGCGCATGCACTTATTTTCCGCCCCCCCATATTAGATTTTGCATTTTTACAAATAAACATTTTTATTTGACTAGTGTAAGTCAACTTAATGTATCATTGGCTTGTCTGTGGATTCCAATTGAGTGTTTTGAGTGGTAGTAACATTTTCTTCCTTATCGCCCTGAAAGGGGTGGAGGGGCGGGGGAGAGAGAGAGGGAGAGACAATAGCATTTAAGCATTTATTATAGTGTGATTTGCTGCAAATCAACCCTTATCCCTTTGCCCCTTCTCAGGAGCAGTGACCTAAGTTATGTCATGCAATACTACAGTCAGAAGGACTTTGAGCTGAGCCTTTTAATACCTCACCATCCCATGGGTACAATAACTTGGCTTCTGTCTCTTCCTGTGACTACATGCATGGCCTCTGTTAAACTCCTCCTCTATCTGCTTGGGAAGCTGGTGCTTCTAAGATAACTATCCCCTTAAATACACACCCCTCCTCTAATCAGAGTGTTTATTGCATAAAGTACTGTGAATGAATAGGAGGGATAATATTATATTCCCTTTTACCTTTTCTTTTCTTTTTTTAAAAGCCATGTGTTGTTTGGTTTGTTCCCCTCAGTTATGAGCACAAAAAGGCATACATGATGCACATGCTGCCTTGGGTTAGATTTTTCTCCCCCCTAGTCACTGTAACTGCAGGAAAACTAATATAGAACTTGGCTGTGGTATATGATTTGTCTGGTTTAAAGGAGAAATTAAGTTTAGAATGCTTCCTTCTGTTCTGATCAGTTTTGGGGAGGGGGTCATGAAATGTAGATTGACTTTTCCACCAACACAAATGTACTTACTGTGTCTTGGTTTAAATTAAATTTTTTATGTTAATTGACTGTGCCACACAGCCTTTTAAATATGGAATTGAGATGATATATATACACACAGATGGATAACTGAGCGGTGGAATTAAAGAGCATGTCTGAAAAATAGGACAGTTGGTTAAAACTGCATGTCTAACATGACAGATTTGAGGATATTAGCACTTCAGGTATTGGACATTACAAATTATGCAGCTTTAGTGGTTAATATTCTTAATTATACTATTTTTATAAGTCTGCTTGGTTGTTTTGATTGTGGTATCAGATACCATGAAAATTAAATCTCTCTACCTCTTGCTTGTAGTTATGGGTTCACTGTAGTTCAGTGCCAGCCAAGGTTCCCTTTATCAGCTTTCAGAAGTCTCCTTCAGGAAACAGGAAAACATGCACTGCATTTCAACACTTAGATAACGTTAGAACGCTGGATTGAAAGACCCAACAGTTGTCCATTTACCAAACATCACATAACTGTCTTAGCAAACTTTCATGGTACATCTTCACTATTTTCCTGTTCTTACGTGTGCTGGGGGCAGGTTAAAACTTTATCTTCCCCTTGGAATAATTGATAAATCCTACATTTCTCCCTGTGTAGTATGAGAATTCCTAATAAAGAAGCCGTGCATTTTTGCACTTATCAAGAGTCCTCCATTAGTGGTACCTGTTCTTGCCAGTTACTTCTGAGTTGATAATGTGTGTACTAGAGCACCCTGGCAGAACACATAAGGCATCTTGGAGAGCTTGACTTGCACCCAGGGTTACCGTCAACTGACCCAGCTGTGTTTAGGTACCTGTTCATTCAGGCTGGGGAGTCAAGTTGGACAGATGTGATGCTGTCGCTCCCCTACAGGCTACAAAAGCTGTAAAACCAGCAATTCTGAGGACTGCCTTGTGGCATGTCTGTTTAAGGTTCTTGGTACTGTGTTCATTACCTTCATGCTGAAAAAAGCTAAAAACTACTCATAAGTATACAAGGACAATTGCTTTATAAAGAATGCCATGGAAACGCTTCCTGTGAGTTTGCTCAGGTTTTTTTCCCCTTAACTTTCAGTGGCAAGAAACTGGTTAATAAACACAACCTACAAGACTAACTAGAATGATTTGCCATGGCTGAGATGTAGTTTGCATTTTTCATTGTGCTTTTCTTTAGGAAAAAAGTCTAGTCGCTGCTTTTCAGTTAGACTGCGGTAATTTTATTCAGTCCTCTGTTTTCAGAGCAGTGGTGTGCTTTTTTGGCAGCCTGTACATACAGCTCTGTTCTCTGTAACATGTTGTTTTGGGGTTGGGTTTTTTTCCCAGTGTGTTTATTAAGGGTCTATAACGTGAGGGGAAAAACAAGGTCTCTTTGGGGAAAAGGCATTACAAAAGGGTTGAGAACAAGAACTCCATCCAAGCAATTATAAAATACCTGAGAAAAACTGTCTTCTGTTATACACAGGGGGGTCTGGGGATGGGAATGCCTACTCTCCCTTTGATGCACACATAGCTCCGATTAACCTTTATGCGAACTGCCTGCATCCAGGAAAGAAGAGACTCTGAAAACTTCGGAGCCTTAAATATGCTAAATATATCAACCAGACCATGATATGTATGTGCCACTAAAGACGTCTTGTTTAACCAGCTGAATATGACACAACACGGCGACAATGTTTTGTTTAGCACAATAACAAAATTGCAGAAGAAGAGAGAAGTTGGTAGGTGTGTAATATTTCACCTTCACTTTTAGATGGTGGCATCTTGCCATTGCAGGTTCTCTTGACTGTGAAGGCTTTATGTTTATTTGTTAGTGCATGTCACTTGCACTCCTGTCTCTACTAGCACTTTCAGATGGCTTTGTATTCAGATTACAATTGAACTGCCCCTTCCCAGCAGGCTCTGAAGCCAGTGGAACAGAGGGAAGTCAGCTCTTCACTGTATAGGGCCCCAAAGCAGTACACAGCCATCTTAATTGTTGCTGCTTCACTGCTTGAAGAGATTATGCCCTGACTTTTCATGGTAGAAATGTGTGAGCAGACTCCTGCACTGTGCCTCATTGATTTCAGTGGGCAATCTGTGCAGTGGTTCTACTAGCAGGATTTGGGCCTAAATCAAGGATTGACTCCCACTTATTCTCTGACTTGCTGAAATAATGGTCTATGGCAGTGGTTTTCAACTTTTTTTCATTTGCAGACCTCTGGAAATGTTGATGAGAGTTGCGGACCCCTTGATTTGTAAGTGTGGGTATTCACATGCTCTTAATTGATCATAGTTCTCTTTCACGTTCCCCTTAGCCATAGTCTGTGGGCTCCCAGGGGTCTGCAGACTACAGATTGAAAACCACTGGTGTAGAGGCTTCTTGACTAACTTCAGCCCCAGAGGCCCTCTCATGACTAGGCCCTGTAGCATATCTTCAGGTAACAGCAAGCATCATTTGTTGGTTTGTTCAAATAGATAGATTTTTTTTTTTTTTTTTTTTTTTTTACTCCCTAACATCCATGGAAGTGAACTGGGGATTGTGTGGTTGCTGCAGTTCTGTTTCTCTACTTCATCAGATGTGTAAGGTTCCAGACCATAGACCCTGAGGTACTGGATTGGCAGCAGGTTACTGGATATTGGCAGCAGAATTGCTGTACCATATGTCTGAACCATGTGTACACAGCATAATATAATTTGACTTGTGCTTGGCAGGTCTGACAACTTCCTTAACGCTGCCACGTGGAGACATAAGTTTTGGAATAACCTTGGTGTCTCCCTCTTTGGGTTGGCTGAAATGGGAATCTTTGTAAAACTGACCCTTATTCAGCCAGGGGACAGAAAACCCTCTTGCTTACTCTAAGGTGCTCCCGGCTGACTTGGCAGATTCTGGAAGCAAAGGCCTCTGTCTGCATAGCTTGCGAGAGCAGTGGTTCTCAGCTAGGGCGCTGGAATGCTCCGCTTGCCTTTTAAGGGTGCTGCAGGGTGCTTTGCAGTTTTAGCAATGTTAGGTGCCCAAATACCTACACATGATTCACAAGATAAAACCAGAATAAGAAAAAATAAGAATCTATAGTGTCCAAAACATTTTGCCCTGTTATGGGCTTTCTGAATTCTTTGCAACTGAAGACTTCCTCTGTTTTTTTTCTTGTAGTCAAAAAATGAGTGACAGCTAAGAGCTGGCATTTTCCAAGGATGCCTGGAGTCTGACAAGGTTGAGAACCATTGGTACAGAGCAGTGATTTCTCAACATTTTTTGGACTCTAGGAACACCTCCTTAGCTTTAAGCCACACAGTTTGTCTTGTAAATCCTGTTTGCAATGCCTAACAGTGCAGACATGTGGCACTCCAATGCACCCTTGAAAGGATTTCCAGGTACCCCAGAGTGCCACAGCACAGTGGTTGACAATCATTGGCATAGAGTGGCACAGCTGTTCTATGGAAGAGGGTAGTGAGGAGTCTAGACAAAGGTGACATGGGATTAAAGCTTTGTCTATGTTCTGGCCCTCCCTCTCCTTGCCTTTCCCCCAATATTAGTGCACTGGTAGCAAGGGTGTAGCCTGGCTCTGTAGCACAGGCTTGTCTGATCTCACTCAGAACAGATCTAAATGATGTCAGTGATTAAGGTGGATCCATAAACACTAGTGTTTTGGTGAGTGGGGTTGAGGCTGTGCCAGGAATGCCAGGGTGCTTCTTTCTGCATGGTGACACCCCTCCCCACCTCTCCCACACACTGGGTAAACAGGACCAAAAAGGGACAGACAGGACTCCTGTGACCCTGGTCACACCTGACTGATGCCTTTGGTCACTGTTGCAAGGAGGCAAAAGGGAAGTTCTTTGCCCAAAGTTGAAATTGGGAGTAGTGAGTTTGGCTAGCTAGGCCTCTGACATAAACCAAATGCCCCCAAAGTTCATTCTTGCCTGGAAAGGAGCAGGTTTGAATGCTTCCCCATAAGCAAATGCTGTCTTGTTTCAGTAACTGTTTTGTGCAGATTCATCCTGTATTCTAAGAACACATTGTTTGTCCTTTGTATCAAGGAAGAGAAGGTCCTCTTTCTAATTCACTCACCTGTCCTGTCCTGTCTGTGCTATTGGATTTTGATTTCTTCTTAAGAGGGCATTTGAAAAATACCCAGACTGCCTTCCATGTGGCACCTATGTAGTTGCCAAGACCTTCCAATTTTTTAGGGTAGTTTTTAATGGTTTAATAAACTACCTCTGGTTAAGTCCAATTTAAGCTTGTATTAGTGTGAGAGAACTTCACAGAATTTTTAATATAAACTTGTTCTTCCTTTGAAATGATTATTTAACAAGGTAGCAATTTATTCGAACTGATATTTAGTGGAGCCCATTCCTGCTTTATCTGACAGTTCTGTTTGCTGGGTGCCATTTGTCAAAAACATTGAGGTTCTCTTCTTCCAAGAGAAAAGGTTATACTTAGTAAACTGACAGCATTAGAAACTGTTTCTAATTCAATAGAAGGGTATGCTTCCTGAAAGAGTTAGCAGACTTCAAGTAAAGAGACTGAGTTAGAATGTGGCTTTTTCTTTTTCTTTTTTTTAACCCAGTAAAAACTTGTTGGAGTTTTAAATTGAGAGGAGGGTGGGTTTTGTGTGTTCGTTTTGTTTTGTTTCTGCTTGCTTCAGTATTTCAAGAAGTATGCCGCCTGCTTGGGTTTCAGTAGTCTGCAAGTTTAAGAAACTATCGAGAAAGCGGAGTGGGCGGCACACATGCAGCTCTCAGTTGAAATGCAGTTTCTGATCATTAACAAACAGCAAGAGCTTGCTTTGCCCTCTGGGCCTCAAATAGTACAGTATGCAACAAGGGAGTGCAGGCGAGGCACGAGGATGGAAACAGTAGTATCAGATTACAGCTTCAAAATATCGCTGGAACACGTTAGCCGGCTTTACACTATTGACTTGCTTTATAATTGCATTGCTTATTTGTTAGGGAAAGGCTTCACCTTACTTTCCAATTAACATGGATGTTTCTGTGGGGACCTCAGAATACCGGGATGTGTTTTTGGGCACGAAGTAAAGCCACCTAGGTAGCTCTGAGTGTTCTTCAGCTGAGACTCTAAACTTCCTCTGGTGTCCCATCTGCAATTGCTGTAAGCCTTCACTATGCTGCTCCTACACTAAAATCTACTTAGGACAGCTACTGAAAATTTCCCCTTGTGGTTTTTGGGTTGGCTTCAGTTTATTTTGAATTTAACTGTTGTTTTATTTACTGGGTACCTGGGCTCCATCAGTTAAGCCTGAATGCTCAAAGTTGGGTGCCTCAAGTTGAGGGCATTAACACAGCGGGGTTTTTGGTGGCTAAATGCCTACCACTGCCATTCATGTCTATGGCAGGAGTGTGCGTGCTTTGCCCCTCTGAATGTTCTGGTCCCGTTGGCCTCCGTGGGGTGAATTTTATTGGCTTTTCCAGTTTTAGAGTTAGACCTGATTTTAATCCTTCCCCAAAAGCAAATGGGGAGCCTAGGTTCATATAAAATATGTGCCGGAAATGCCTGCCATTCGCTAGCCTTGCTGGCACTGAGGGCTTTGGAGAGCAGGTTGGCAAAGCCGAAGTGATTCCCTGTGCTCTCAGATGGGAGAGCTGCACAGGAGGTTGAGGTTTTATAGCATTCAAAAGAGAGTTTTGTAAAAGCTGCTTTAAAATTATTCCATTAAAAAAAAAAAAAACAGAATGCATGTAAAAATAACTGCTGGTGTTTGGAAAGAACAAACCCTGTAAGTGAGAGAGTTTAGTTACCTTAGCTGAGAGGAGCCTTCAGACTGTCCCTTTCTGAACACCTCTTCCAGTCTTCTGTCTTTTCTTGTACCCTTCACTTGTATGTCATCCTTGGGCTTGATTGTTCAACAGCAAGTTTGCAAATCAAGAGCAACTCCTTGGGAGTCAGCCGGGTCAGGCTCATATGAAATCTACAGACGAGAGATCAGAATCATGCACCAAGAAGCCTTGCAAAAGCAGCTAACGTCCAAATCCTGAGCCAGCTGCAGCATATCAAATCTAGTCGTGCAGAACATGCTGTACTGGCTTCCTACCATGACACTGCTATACCACGATCTAAAGGCTCCATTGTACTAACAAACGCAAATCTTTAAATGAGGGTGTGCACATGCCTGTGTGCGCATGTATTTGGGGAGCTTTGGTTTAGGTTTTTTAAGTGAGGTATTTTTCTCTCTCCTTTTTTTTTTTTTAATTTTTTATTAACTCAGTTTATTCTGTCAGATATTTGGGGCTAAAACCAAACAGTCCTTTTTAAAATGGACACTAGACTGACATTCATTTTCCCCAGCCAGAGCAGAGCAACCTCTTTTCGACCTCTGGGAATTACTCTTCCTTTTCCAGCTTCAAGTCATTGCAGAAAAAGGGATGCATTGCTCCTGGAGGGGGTTGGAGGGCTGCTCTACATAGGCCAGTTCAGTCTTCACTCAAGGACTGGTACCACCAGATGTTGACTTTGAGTCTGTCAGGAATATTAAAGGCCAGATCCTAGACCCTGCTCTGAGGGCACACAGCTGGTAGGTGCTTTCCAATAGCTTAAAGGTGCCATGTAGCTTTCAGTTTCTATCTCCCATGCCCCTGCTAGACTGACCAAGGCAGAGGCAGGTTGAGGGGTGCCACCGCCTCCCTTGAAGTCACAGGTGATTGGCTATAATTTAAGGTTAGCCCTTAAGCTGTTCTGACCAGCCCTGTGTGGGAGTTGTAAGTATAGAAATGGCTTCTAGTCCTTGTATTGAATGCAGCTCAGGTGGGTCTAGAGCAGGGGTTGGCAATGTTTTTGGGCAGAGTGCCAAAAACACCTGCAACCGCAATTTGTAAAATGTTGGAGTGCCAGGGGCAGACAGAGGAGGAGCTACAAGGGGCCCAATCCTTGCTGTGGCAGTGCAACCCTGGTCCCTTCTCTGCCATCTGCCCCAAGGTGTGCATGCCAAGCAAAATGCCTTCACATGCCATTCTGGCACCCATGTCAGGGGTTGCCTACCCCTGGTCTAGAGACTGGGGCCATGATGTTGCCAGCTGGCATAAGATACCTTTTCATTATGGTTTTGTGGCAGTCCATATCAAATCCTGGCCTCTCTGAAGTCAGTAACCAACCTCCCATTGGCTCCATTGGAACCTAAATTTGGTCCTAGGAGACATGGTATTGGGGGGCAGGGAAAGGAAAATATTTCATGTGACAGGCAATGCAGGAAGTGCTTGAAAAACGTACAGGATACAATCTCAGAGGAGCCGAGCAGAGGCATGGTTATACATGAGGGTTGGAAAAGCCATGGTTCCAGAGATAAATGGCCATATTACCCTGGATTCCCTTTCTACTCAGCTGTGTTTGAGCTTTAATATTTTTCCAGGAAAAAGAAAGTGAAATAATGCGGTGTTTTGTTTTGTGCTGTTTTGTTTTGCTTTCTTCCCCCCCCACTTTAATTTTTATTTAAGTGCTGTGGTTTCAGTTACCCAGGATTTCAGTCAGGAAGCAGCCATTGCCAGCTCTACTTTAAGCTACACTTCACACAGCAGCCCCTCCTAGATTCTTATTTCCTTAAAACTCTAGATCCACAGGGACAGCTTGTTGCCTGTGGATGGTTGAGGTTGATGCTAGTGCCTTTTAGAAAAACAAAACAAAACGGTGTTTGTTCTCTAACAGGGTCTCAGACCATTTGGCCTTTAAAATGGAGTGGTGTAAATCAGTCCTTCTCACCCCTTTTAGACCTTGGTCACCCCTCATTAGACTCAGAGCATGGCTTGGAAAATGCCAGTTCTTAACTTTCATTCAGTTTTTGACTACAGAAAAATAATAGAGTTTTTTTCTGTTGCATGGAACTCAGAAAGACCATACTGGGTGGAACGTTTTTGACACTCTGGATTCCTGCTTGAAATCTCAGGGTTTATCTTATGGATCTCTTGTAAATGTTTGAACACCTGACATTGCTAATATTCTGCGGCACCTCATGGCGTCCCGGTTGAGAGTCCTTGGCATAGATGAAAGGAGTAGGGATGTGGCTTCTTGGATTTATCCAGTTCTGTAGATTCTGTATGGGCACTCCGTCTTGTGCTGCTAAACTGCTTTTTTGACAAGCTATTTCTGGCTTCTCATTTAGCAGCAATGCCTTCTAACCTCTGGAATAAACTTTCAAGAAAGGTACCTATGCATAAGATGTATTTAACACTAAACTGGACATAGAACTGCTTTCTATTCTATCTAGGGGCAAAATGACCCAACTCCCTTCTTCCCTCTTCCTTCCCACACACACATTGTTATGAATTCAGTCAATAAAGACTTCAGCAGAGGGTCTAGTAATAGGAAATACCGCTGTAAGCAGGACTGAGAAGTAGTTTTTCAATGATGTGTATGTGTGGGTCTTTGTTCCCTGGAAAGTAAAGGGCTTGTTTCTCTAACCAGGACCAGGAATCTTGTAGGCGGACATTGTACAACCTTTCCTGCTCATGCTGATCATCTTACTGTTAGCTTTAGAGAACCACTTTTGGTTGGTTTCTTTTCTGTGAAACTATCCAAAGCTGCCAGAGCTGAGGAGAAGGCAGAGCCAATAAATGCATGTACAATGAAGTGCAGAAAAATGGATAAACAACATGTTCTTCTTTTTAATTTTAAAACAAACAATCTACACATCAAATGACACCAACATTGCCCTTGTATTTCCTAATCATGCTAATGGTCAGAGGGCTAGAAAAGAATTAAGTCTTCATGAATCAGAATGGAATGAGAGGCTTTTGTGTCTGGTCTTCCAAATCTGGAGCCAAAACAGTTTGCTTTGTGGGTGAAATCTGGAAAATCTCAAAGTCGCTTTTCTACTCTGAATGAATTAGTCAATTTTGCTTTATCTCTCTTTAACTCCAGTTCAGTTATGCATCCAGCCATAGCAAACGGGACCCTTACAAACAAGCCTTAGGCCTGATATAACACATAGCTAAAGAAATATATTGAAAAGGATGACTAGAAATGGGATATACATACCGTGTTTCCCCGAAAATAAGACACTGTCTTATATTTATTTTTCCTCGAGAAGACACACTATGGCTTATTTTCAGGGGATGTCTTATTTTCGGGGAAACACGGAGGTGCCGCCTGTGGCAAGGGAGCGCGGGCGGGGCCGGGGCCGGGCGGTCCAGCTCCACGGACAGGCTCCGCACGCGCTCCCACAGCATGGCCGCGCGGGGGCGGGGGCGGTCTTATTTACCGCTTCGCGCCGGTATGCTTAGCCACGCCCATCACTATGGCTTATTTTCGGGGTATGGCTTATATTGCGCAAAACCGTAGAAATCCTGCTACGGCTTATTTTATGGGTATGTCTTATTTTCGGGGAAACACGGTACTTGTAGAAGAGGTCCTGCGGTCACTGTAGGCTAGTCCATAATAAACTTAGTAAGTCAGCAAGTTGTCATAAAGCAGTACCCTGCTGGCCTTGTCACAGCCCTGAGTCTATCCCTGGAGCTGTTTATTGCATCCCACCAAGGCTGTCTGATTCCATAGGCTTCCTTCATTTGGAGGGTAGGAATATATTCTGTGTTATATTAATTTTTGCCCTTTGCTTAACCTGCTCTGTAAGTTACACTTCCCATCAGACATCTCACTGAAAAAATAAAGAAGGTGTGAGAATTGTCCTTACCAGGATGAGTAGGATTGAGTTGGAGCAAGTTTCTGAAGTAGTACAAACTGCCCAAATAACTCCTAAGTTGGTCAACACCTTAACAAGGTAAGATGCACAATACTGAACTCTCAGATACAGGGATGAAATTACCAAATCATTTTTGTACTATGCAGAACAAAAAAATCTCTTTTGTGCCAAGAGAAAACAAGGTCTTAGAAAGTTAATGTTTTAATGCTGTTCATTCTAGCCCCCTTGTCAAAGGCATATAGGAACCCTTTTATTTGGACTCAAAGTATCTGCTTTGCAGATTTAGGCGTGCTTGATCAAGGGGGACAGACAGGAGTATGTTTGTAAAGTAGCAAGTGAAAGGATGAGTTACCTGATCGATCTTTAAAAAGGACCCCACTATCACTCTGTTTGAACTGAACTACACAGAGCCTGCATGATACATGAAAGCTAGACAGTCATGTGTGCAGGAAGCCTTGAGTCATTTCTGAGCTTCCTGGAAAACAGTGTATAGGAGTTCTCATTTTGTTTACTGGTGATGAGCCTGTCATTACTGTTGGTCAATTTTAAAAACCTAACTCAGGTCCCGCAGTCCTTGTTCTTGAATGAACCAGATCAGCCAGCTCAATTGGGGGGGGGGGGAGAAATCAACCGTAACTTGCTGGTCAGCCACCCAAACTGCCTGCTTTCTGGTTAGTGGGAAAAAGAGTTTGTTTTGTACAATAAATGCTCTCTAATTTCAAACCCTTCTCCATAGGAGAAGACTTTTAACACATTTCTTAGTCCACAAGGTATGAAAAAACAACACAGTTTCTAAAATTGCCAAGCTTAAGGATACATATTTAATATACCCTGTGTCTGTTAGCCTTGCCTTTTTGTTCCTGGCTTTTTCCATTTGAAGGGAAAGAAAGCGTGTCACTACAGAATATGTAAAAATAAAATTAAGAAAAAAGGCAGAGCAACTGAGCGTGAGCACATTCCATGAAATTGGCACTAGGGAGCAGAGAAAAAGCAGACTTCCATGGGGTAGTGCTAAATTTCAGAGTTCTCGTTCACCCGAGATTCCAGGCACAGGGGTTCTTGGTAGCCAGCCAAGAAACTTGGATTATAGCCTACTGGTTCCTCAGTTCCTCTGCGTTTGTTCCCCCCGCTTCTGTTTAAGAGAAAAAAAAATATTACTCAAAGATCTGGATTTGGTATTTATTTCTAACCAAAAAGATTAACTTCCCTAAATTGGTTTTAGGCTTCACGTTAAGCAAACTTCAGAAACGTGTTGCGGTGCTCTTGGCACTGTTGGCTAGACCTCTGTAGCCCTTTTGCTTTTCGAACTGTTTGTGGAACGAGTATGGGCGTAAGGAGAGAGGTCGTATTGGTGGTATCAGTTGGTATGTGGGATGCACAGCTGATTAGTGAGCAGGCACATGTGGGGCAATGTTCCTCAGGCCTCACTCCCATTGGGTGAGCTGGGAATCATGCTCCAGCGAGGACAGCTGGTTTCGTCTCTCCGACATGTCTGGCTGCACAGTAAATATCGTGTGAGGAATCGGGTTTGGGGTTAAAAATCTATTTAGACTTCTGTTGTGATTTCCCTGCTGTGCACGTTGAGCTGATCTCATCTATCACTCCATTTTAGTGTGCAGACTGAAATTTTCACCCCTTCTTAAATATGTTCTTTAATAGAAATGACAAAACTAGAGGAAGGGCTGAGCTGGTCCTACTTAAATGAGGTGCTTGCAAGGCTTCAACAATCCCATTACTGTTGTTGAGGGAGGGGATGAAGGGAAGAAATATCCCCCCCAGGCCCCTTCCCTCCACCCCAGCAGCTGTGGTGATGTTGGATTGGAGAAGCAGTGCTTGGCCCAACCTCCCAGGAAAACCCTCCAGCTGAACTTGCTGGAGGGAGGGGAGTGGGCAGGAAGCTCATTGCTGCACTACAGGGCTGTCTTTTTTGCCTTTCTGTCTTACCCTTCGCTCCCGACATCTGTTGTCAGTTGGAGGCTGGTGCTCTTACAGAAGGAGAAAGGCAGACTCCAATCCCTTCATTGTTATCCCCATGTAAAACAATGGAGGGTCCCTGGGGAGTTTGCCGCTCTGCATGTTCTGCTTAATCCCCCTCCCCCTATCCCAGCAAGTGGGGAAGTGTGGCAGGGAGCCAGTGGCTGCACAGCTTCTGGGTGTGAAGTGTGCTGCCTCTGGATGATGGGAGCCTATTGGAGGCTTTTCTGTGCTGATCTGGCTCCCCCTCCCTCCCCCCTGGGACCCATATGCTTGCCCCCTCTGAGTTTGCATGGTTCCCGCCCCCTCCACAAGGAGCTGGTGTGTTGGGAATGACATGCAGCAAGCAGCATAGTTCCTCCCTCCTGTAGGATTACCCCAGGCTGTATTGATGGAGCCCATGGGACAGGCAAGTGAAGTGTACTAATGGCCTCTATTCTCTCCAGCTTAGATTAGATACGATAAAACATCTCGTCTAGTAAATTTGCTCCATGCAACCTAATGGCGGGGGTGGGGGAATAACAGAGAGACCGAAATCTCACAAGCACCGAAAGAATATCTGGAGGCCATCTGTAGCAGAAAAACACATTCTGCAGCAGGAATTGGAATCTGTTCTTCTGAGTTAATTAAGACTCCAATAAAACCCAGACAAAATAAATTCTACGTTTGCTTTCAGAACTTATGCAAGATGCGCATTAAGAGGGAGGTAACCTTTTTTGTTTGTTTGTTCCTTGACCCCGGTTATACACGCCAGTGTATAGTATGGGGCATTGCTTGTCACAACCTGAGAATTTGCTCACTGGCTTAGTGCTACGCATCTCTGGTGTGGTAATTTTTCTGCCACGTGAGTATTGCCGATAGTAGTTTGGTTGTACTTGTACTAGACTAGCTAGTTTGGGGAGCACTTCAAAGCCTTTTTCAGGTGTTCGTTAACTTTCTGGAAGAGAACGTCTGGACCAGAAGAACACGAGGTTTTATTTTTCGTAGCGCAATGATTTATATTCAGGAGAAAGCTTGATAACATTCTTTGTTTCCTTTCTTACTGTTTATCTAAAGCATTTATGTTCATGTTGACCACTTAAAAAAACAAACCAAACACACTTTAACTGGTATCTCAGAAGTGCCTTTAAAGCACTTCTGCTTTAAAGCATGGATGTGTTTGTTCCTCAGTGAAGAAACTGCTTTCGGATATTGCTTTTCTATTGATAAAGATACCCAGACAGTGGTCAGTTATCAATCTACTGAAACAAAGGCAGTTAGTATTACTTCAAATAAGCAAGGTGCAGTTGAATAAAGAACTAATGACAGCATTGCTAGGAAGTATTTTTGGTTGTTGGGCTGAAAGTGACGCACAGTACTGTAAGCTCCAGTGGTTAATATGAAATGGAAATTCAAGGCTGAGACCATCCGAAGGATTTAGGTGTCATGACTATTCAGCATTAGGTTTAGGCATCTGAGTCTTACTGACTTTCAACACCTTTTGACAGTTGGATTGTTTTAAAGCATCTCAAAAGTAAGAGATCCAGAGTGACTAGTCCTCTCACAAATCTTGGCTGTTGCTCTTCAGCCATGCTAAACAGCGGATTGTGCTCCAGAAATTGCCATTGGCAGGAAGATGGAGTGAATGACTGGAAAGTTTTAGCTTCATCCAGAATGTATCTGTGTTTGAGATGTGAGACTATTGTTAAAACTGCATTTCCTGCTCTGGTAGCTTTTTTCACATTTGATCATTTAAATAAAACCACAGGTTGCCGTATAGAATAATTGAAAATGAGGGTTGGAAAGGACTTCAGGAGGGCATCTAGTCCAACCCCCTGCTCAAAGTAGGACCAACCCCAACTAGATCATCCCAGCCAAGGCTTTGTCTAGCCAGGCCAAAAATCCTCCAAGGATGGAGAGTCCACAACCTCTCTGGGTAATGGAGAGTCCACAACTGCTCTGCATGTATCTGGAATGCCAGAGAGTTAAATCTACAGGCTTAAGGCAGGATTTTCTTTCAGTGTAGAGTTGCTTGGGTCCACTCCCCCCCCCTTCCCCCCCCTCCCCAGTTTAAAATAATGAGGGAAATTTAGTACAAAACTCCCCAGACTACTACAGCGTTACTGTCAGGAACATAAATGCAAAGGTCAGGAAATTCAAGTAAATTGTTAATACAGCACCTGTACCAAGCATTGTCTATTTATGTGTAGATATACGAAAGCATACAAACGTAAGAGTGCAAGACACTACAGAGTTTTGACTGCTAGTTGCTGTTGTAGTTTTACCTGGAACTTAAAACTCAATTTTATTTTCAGTGGCAGCCTGGTGGTGTTAGGGTTGGTGTTCTCTTTACCCCATTTTCATTTCTAATCACACCATTGTAAACCAGGAGCAATTTCACTGATGCAAATGGAGTTTTACTGGTATGAAACAGCACCAGTGCAGTTTGAATAAGATCCGTCTGCCTTGCTGTTATGTTGAGCAGCTAGTATGTGCAAACTGAGATGCCTGTGTGAAGACAGGCAGGCATTTTGCTGTAAGATAAGTATTTTCACTTGGCGCTCTTTTTTAATGACTTCCCCATCTCTTTTCCAGATATATGTTGGGGAAAGGAGGAAAGCGGAAGTTTGACGAGCATGAAGATGGGCTGGAAGGCAAAGTGGTGTCTCCTACTGACGGTCCATCTAAGGTGTCTTACACCTTACAGCGCCAGACTATCTTCAACATTTCCCTTATGAAACTTTATAACCACAGGCCATTAACAGAGCCAAGCTTGCAAAAGACTGTTTTAATTAACAACATGTTGAGACGAATCCAGGAGGAACTCAAACAAGAAGGCAGCTTGAGGCCTGTGTTCATCACCACTTCTCAGCCTACTGACCCTCTTGGGGACAACTTCAGAGAGGCCCAGCCTGCGTTCAGCCACCTTGCCTCTCCGTCAATTCACCCCACTGACTTTGTAAGCACTACACCATTGGAGTCTTGCCTCACCCCAGCCTCTTTGCTTGAGGATGACACTTTTTGCACTTCCCAGACTGTTCAACATGATGGTCCTACAAAACTACCACCTCCAGCTATCCAACCTGTAAAGGACAGTTTCTCCTCAGCCTTGGATGAAATTGAGGAGCTCTGTCCAACACCTACCTCTACCGAGGCAGTCGCAGTAGCAGCAGCAGCAGCAGCAGCAGCAGCAGAGGACTCTAAAGAAAACTCCAGCGAGTCTAACATTCAAAAGCCCGAGGGAGTCCAGGAGAGCAGAACAAGTGAATCTAAACTAATGGACTCCCTACCTGGCAATTTTGAGATAACAACTTCCACAGGTTTCCTCACAGACTTGACCTTGGATGATATTCTGTTTGCTGACATTGATACTTCTATGTATGATTTTGACCCTTGCACGTCTGCTACAGGGACTGCCTCAAAAATGGCTCCTGTCTCAGCAGATGATCTCCTAAAAACTCTAGCCCCTTATAGCAGTCAACCAGTAACCCCTAATCAGCCTTTCAAAATGGACCTCACAGAACTGGATCACATAATGGAGGTGCTTGTTGGGTCTTAAAACAGAGTGACTTTCTGTACCAGTATATTCACTTGGTAGTATTTTCACAGTCCCTGCCCACCCACTGACCTACCCTGCTGCCCCCGATTCACAGCACTGTGCATGCGTCCTTGCTTGCCTTTTTTTAAAAGAAAAAATCACACTAGATTTTGCTTCAAGCAGAGTTGGAGTGCCTTCATCCACGTATGACCACTTTTAATGTATTTTTTTTTAAAGTGGTTCCTCAAGGAAGACCGAATATCCCGGTGTAGAAAAGAATACGTATTGTAGACAATATTACTATGTTATTACAACAAAAAAATTAAATTGTAAAAGCTAAGCACAAGGATTATGTTGGGAAAAGCTGTAAATTGCATGTGCATATTTGTCTATTTTTTCTATAAGTTTTATTGCAAGAGGTAAAAATTTTATTATTTAGATAATCTCAGTACCATTTTAGCCCTGTATAGGTTGACTTAGCAATTCAGCCTTTTGGAGGCATTAACTATTCCTCTTTAAGTGTTGCATTTACATGGCTGTTTAGAAACTGCTGCCCAAATTTATTTTATATTTTTGTACAGATTCTGCAGTTTATGATATTGTTTTTTCTAAAAACAAATGCTGTTTATACACACAAAAAATAGCTATTTTGATAGGATTTGCTCACATAGTTCCTGCATAATTCAGATGTACAAGAACCACTTGTACTTTTATACAGAGTTGTAATGTTTTATATGTGTATGGTGCAAAGAGAAAATTGGATCAAATAAACCTGCAGTTGGTCTCCTGAATGCAAACAAAAGTGCTTTGAGAGAGGGCCGGGGGCTGTTTCACAAATGTTTGCTCCCTGCTGTAACCACCTGTGCACTACTGTGATTTCTAAAACTTAGAGCCATGTCTGTTCCAACACCTATGTTAAACAGTTGGCAGGAAATAGTTGTGAAACTTCATTGGAAGTGGTGTCTTGTGAGATCAAGGCTACTGGGAGCTTAATCTTAATGCCAGTATGCCAAGCAAATGTCTGTTCCTTTTTAGAAAGTTTTATTTGGAACATAACGTTTTTCTTTGTTCCTTGAACTGCGTAAGCATTTTAGCAGTCCTGCGACTCCTTAGCAGAAATGACTGCAAACAGTTTTAAGGGGGAACACATACACTGGTTACAAAAAAGATTTTGCAGTTTTTATTGCATCCGTGCTCTTTGCTCCAATTCATTTGCATTCAAGATTCCACTTGCCCTTTCTTGGAGCATTTTTCCCCTCACTGTGTTGATAAGTGCTGAAAAAGGCAAGTTCAGTATTACTGCAGTGAAGCTCATCTCTTATCTGCACTGGATGGACTTAATTTTAATATCCATTGCTGTTGAAACTGGAGCCAGTCGCATTACATCACTTGGCATCTCCTGTAGGGTTGGTTTCTTGTATCAACTGTGTTACCTGCTTTACACTTTATAGACCTGTTATACAATGAATATACAGACACAGCTTTCTATGCATGTTTCCTTCCCCTGTAACACCTGAGAAGTCTTCTCATTACTGCACCAATAGCATTTTTTAACTCATTGTGGTGTACATTTAATTTAAAAACGATTTGCAATGTATCATGCCTGTTGCTGAAGTTGCTATGGCATTTTAGTTTTCCAATGGTACTTTAGCTGTTGAGTGCAGGTTACAACCTATATTGTCGACATGCCTATGGCTTCTTTAGGAATATCTTTTATATTTATTTAAGAAATTTTAAATTATGTTTTATGTCATTTGGCAATATTCAGCCAGTTCTGCTCACTTCTTGTCATGGATAAAATTGGGTCTTATCTGCCTTTTAAGGAGGCAGCTTTATAAATTGGCACTTTAAAACAGGCCATATATATTTACTACTAAATGAATAATGCATACAAATGCAATACAAAGCAATGAATTTCAGATATTGCAATGAAGGAACTGCTAATCTGAATTAAATGCGTTGTGTACAATTATGGAATCCTTTGGATTCTAATTAATCAGCCAGCTACAGTTTGTTTTTAAAGACTAACTCAATGAAGCAACAAAATGTTGATGAACTTGCAGTTGTTTGCTTGCAAGGACTGTAATAGTATTTACCACTTCGCACAGAATGCCATCAACCAAGTGTAGAATTGGGGGCCACTTTTAACAGGGGGAGGCGTAAGGAATAATTGTTCCATTTTTTTGCGTTCAGGAGCTTGTGGTTATTGTTCATCCTGCAGCTTCCATACCTTGTAAGAGAATACTAGATGATCTCTTGAGGTCCCTTCCAGCCTTATTTCTCTGTGATGATAACCCTGGCACAGACTCTGCAACTTTTAGAACTGGAGGAACCAGGAAAATTATGGCCCTGGTGTGTAACTGTGTGTGTGTGCACGCAAAAATCATGTAGCCACACAAGCATGTTAATTTTTGTTTTTTTGTTTTAATTCTTCCCCCAGAACAATAATTTGGTAAGTGTACTGATTTACCATTGTGCAGAACTGATTTACAATAACTTAGAAATGCCCCCCCCCCTTTTTATTAGTTAATGGTGTGTTTAAACCAATACCATATGTTAGGCAACAGTTCAAATAAGCACCATTTTTGGAGCAGTGAACTGTAGCTCTGAAAGGAGTAATTTTGAAGTCTCTTGGTATTTGCAAAATAGGAGAGAGAATTTCAAAATGTTTTACCAGTCAAGAAATCTGTGTATCCTTGGTGCTGAAGTCAAAGTCTTACAGTACTTGAAGGCAATCGATAGCACAGAGATGCACCTAACTTGTAAAATTAGGCAAAAGGTCAGGAATTCTTATTCTGAGCTGTAACCTCTTGCTCTGTAGATGGAAATGCTTGCTGGAATCTCACTCTTTGCAGCAGCTTTCTGTCTGTAGTGTGATCTTTGCAACGGTTGTAGAATAACAGTCAGGTTAAGTATTCTTTATGCAAGAGGTATGCCAGAGGATGTATATTGACACTGATGTGCAATGAAATGACAAGATGGGAGCAGAATGAAAGAGCTTTGGATTTGAAGTGATTTTTTTTTTTGTTGTTTTTTTCATAAGTTATTTATTCCTTTTTTTCCTTTGTAAATATATTTATTTTATTGTGAAGCTAACAACATCTGGATTGTAACATGTACAGAATGTATGGTAGGAATGTATTCTCTTGTAGGAATGTAAATCTGTATGAAAAGGGGATGGGAGCTACATTCAGAGAGAATGATTTGGGTTTGATTCGGGATACGCATGGTTCACATGATTTCCTCCCCTCCTTTCCCCCCTTGCCTCTTTCTTCTAATATGGGTCGGGTTTGTGAAATATGCATGAGGTATGGATGAGGAATAGTTCAGTATGCAGAACCAGCCATCGCTATCAGCCTCCTGATGCGTCAGTTCCTTCCGAAGAGGACTCCCATTTGACCCTGGGAAGTCTGCTGGGAGCACACTTGATTTGATCCACCTCTTCCTCTGGGGGCTGATTTTGTAGATGCACAAGCAAACTCCACGTATGCAAGGAGCCCCATCAAAGCCCCTGGGGCTGTGCAAACAAGTACATTTGCAGGACGGTACTCTTTCCCTAGGAAACAGAGTGGAACCAATGCCACCTTTGCGCATGGTAAGATATAGCGTAGCAGTTGTAAATGCACTTTCTAAGTGCAACGTGTTAATTGCATGGATTTAAACGTATTGCTTACCAGGCCTGATCAGGCAGTCCTGGTTTGTATGCAACTCACGTTGTACTCCGCTGGAACTGGGCTTGCAATAGGGACTGCAAGATTGTGGCACCTACTAATACAGTCCCTTCTCAGAGCCTTAGTGGACTGTACAGCCTTGTATGCAAAGGAAGAAGCACATCCTTTGAAAAGAAAGATAGTGTTCAACAAAAAGCCAAAGTGTGATCTATTCGCATTCCCTGCTGCAAGCTAGAAAATAAGAACCACTTCTGAAATGACCATTGTGAGAACAAACTACCTTGCGCTGCAGCCGGTTTCTCCCTGTTGTGTGTTAATAGCCCAGATGATTTAAAACTCAATGTTGTGAACCGAAAGTTTTACACTTTTTCAGAAATGAAGAGAGCAAATTGCAGTGAGTCCTGTCTGACAGACGGTCTAATTCACTCCAAAGTGTTGTGAACTTTGATTTGTTTTTCTTTTCCAAACAGGCTTCAGCATCCTGCTTCTGTGAAAGTTGCTTTCAGTGATTATATTAATGGGACTGAACATTTCTTAGAAGTTAGCTCTTTTTAAGCTTGCTCTCTCTTTTGCTGAAAATAAGCCTAGTGCAAGTCCTGGAACCTTTTAAAGAAAAGAAAAGAAAGAAAAAAAAATCACCACCTACAAGTTGAGAGGGATAAGTGTAATCCATACTAGTGTCTGAAAAGGCAGAGATTCTAGAAAAGGTGTAAATAGTGTGACATGTTCAGTGCATGGTTGTTGAACAGGGCTTGTTATTGTCAAAAAGAAGGCTGTATTTCTCCCCCTCCCTCCCCCCACAGACCTTAGAGCTGTGCCTTTTCTATGCAATATTACAGACATATACATCTGAAACCAGATTACTGTATTCACATGTAGGTATGGGCTGTAATCAAAACAATTGGACAAGTGTACATGGAAATGAGCAGTCTTACTTTTGTAGTTTTATATTATACAATAAACAATTAAAAGATACACTTGTTGAAGGGTTGTTGTTTTTTTAATCACTCATTTTTGTGACCAAACTGCAGTTCATGCTGGAGTTTATTGCTCCCGGGCGCAGTGTTTACATGTGCACCTGGGATTATAGCACATTGAGCCCAGGCAGAGCAGCCCTGGCTGGCAGGGAGCACTGTGGGTCAGTCTGCCAGCTCAGAGCTGCTCTGCTCCAGCTTCACGTGTTGTGGAAGCATTGGCTGGGGCACAAGGGTGCTACAGTGTGGGGCTCGCTGGCAGGCAGCCCTTGCACTATAGCTCCCTTGTGCCCCAGCTACAGCCTACATGTGCTTTGTGGCAGAGCAAATAACTGCCATAATGTCAGGCACTTTCTTATGGCAGAGTGAGTTAGTTTTAGTGTGGCCATCATAGAGGACAGTCCGGTTGTCCTCTTGATATGAAACCTGGATGCCTTTATGTCCTCTCTTTTTTCTTTTGAAGAGAAAAATAGAGGGCATTAAAGGTGTCCAGGTTTTGTATCAATAGAGGACAGAGTAGCAGAAAACCAGAATGTCCTCTGTTCTGGTCACCCTAATTAGTTTATTCCAGCCTAATACAGCCACATATGTAGACGGTGATGCTTTACTGCAGAGCTAACCAGTCAACTCTGCATTAAAGCACGCATATAGATGCCCCCACAGTGACCTAGAGAAGGCGTCTTGCCCTCCCATTCAGGGATAATTACCTGTGTTCATGAGGGGGAGGGTATCCCACCTATCCACAGTAGGACACTACAAGGAGGTTAGGAGTGACGTGAGTGGGAGGTAGGTCTTGGGGAAATGGCACTGTCCTCAAATTCCCTGGAAGATTCCCCAGGGAAGAGAAATCTGGCCTCAGCTCTTGGGCACATTCTGGTGAGCACACTGTAAGGGCCCTAGGAGTCCACAGTTGTGTTGGTGCCACATGCTGCTCCCGACTCCCAAGGATTGGTCCCGGGGTAGGATTTGGGTGGGTTTCAAGCTTCTTGCAAAGAACAGACCCAGTTCGTTTTTCCCCTGACGGAGTATGAGAACATACTCTAAATGAATCCTGGGGTGATGTTCCTTCCTCTGAGCTTCTTTCTTCAGCATTCTGCCATGCGCAGTCTCCGAGGTCTTAGGATCTGGGCTTACCCCTGCAGCATTAGCTGGGGGGGAGGGGAGAGAGGGAGCAGCAGTGGCTGCTGTTCTAATTTGCAAACAGTGGGAGATGAGTTGTGCTCTCTGGACCTGCCGTGAGCCCTGTGGCAGTCCAGGGAGCTCGCGCCCTGGGTAGCTCAGAATAGTAGCCAGGCCAGTTTTAATAGGCACAGAGCACTGTCAGTTCTGGCTTCAAATCACAACTGGAAGCATTTGATGCTTAATTTCAGACCTTGCCCTCTGTCCTTCTTGATGACTGTACTTGCTTTCTAGGAGGGCAGGGAGGGCAATGGCCTGTCCTTCTGGAAGCCCTGTTAGGCAATAAAATACTGGGTCTTGCCAATACAGTTTTCTTCACTAACTCCTGGGGTGGTGCTGGGGGCAGAGAGGAGTTGCCCAAAATCCCAGCTCACTTCAGCCTCTTCCAAAGCGAGAAAACAACGGTACTTCTCCAGCCAATCTTTACAAAAGGGCCAAGGGTCCAAAGCTTGCTAGCACCACTTGAGCTGGGGATTCAGAGTCTTCAAGAAGCAGTGAGTTTTCCTGTCTTAACATGCCACGCATAGCATCGACAACGAACTGGCTCACGTTACCCGAGTTGCAGCCGGCAACGGGAGGGCTCTGCATTTAGAAAGCTTGTGGTAGCGCTGCAGACCAGCTGCTGCTAATGTCTGTTGCTCGGCAATAGCAACAAATGGCTGCAGGGATAGAGGGCACAAGACAGATGAGACAAGAAGTGGGAGGATTAACGACCCGCTGATGATTATGTATCTGGGGAACTTGTTTTCGGATTTCGTTTGGAAAACTGTGGAAAAATGCAGCCGTGAGACTGTGAAGCCAAACAGTTTCCCCTTGGCAACCTTTCCAGTTGTGTAGTACACATACGCTGCTTTGCACACGTAGTGGTAGTGTGAGTTCCTCATCAAATGTTACCATAGTAGCGCATGCACCTGGCTAGGAAATGTTTGTAAAAGTGAAAAGCAGTTTCATTGACATGTCACTGCTCCAGAAATCCTGGTGGTTCATTCCTGAGGATCTTTTGTTCCGCAGAGCGGGGTATGGACGGAGGCTAGTCAAGGCTGCAAGTGAAACGCAGGTTGTATCCTGCCTAGATTAGTGGGTTTATTTATTTAACAGCTCAGCTTTCCAATTCAGTAAGCCAAGAGCATTTTCTTGGGGCTTTTCTGTGGTAACCTGCGCCAACAGAACACGATCTTTGTCTCTGTCCCTTTAAGTGGACAAGAGTCTACTACAGCTGCTTGCTCAAATGCTCAGTGCTGTAGTTTTAGTGCCAAAGGTCCCAAGTGAGGGAAGCAAAGGAGTTGTGAGTTACAAGGATTGATTTATGCTACTGCTGTTTGTCCCTGGGCACATCCCTGCATGTGCACTCTGGCCGCAGGACAATTGCCCTGGGTGGGGCAGCAGCCCCAGCAGCCTTACTGTAGCGGAGGGCCTCCCCAAGGCAGCAGTGCCAGTGATCCAGGTGCTCACAACCTGGCTAGTAGCCAGACTATGGTTTAGCTGGCTGGGCTCCCATGCCACTTTTTTTGAGTGGCAGATTTTTTTTTTATTTTTTGACACCAGGCTCTCCCAGTGTCAAAACCGCTCCCTGTTGCACTGGTAACTAGCAGCGTGACAAACGCGTGCATGTATGCCACATGCAGCTTGTGGTGCTGCAAGGTGCATGTGTGCATACAGGGGGATGTACCCAGGGGCTGCATGTCAGACCTTACCCTGCTTAGGTGTCATCACATTTGAATCAGACAGCTGTCATCCCTTAGGAAGGACTGAGACTGGTCTGGAAATATCACCAGAGCTCTTTTGCATTAGAAGCAGCAACCGTTAGGCATCCCTAAAACTCAGACTATTTCCACAATTAAGTATGCAGCTAAGTACTATTTCTACCACCTTTCTATTCCGAATCCAGGTTGATTTTGCCCCTGTGGCTGTTTGATGCTAACAATTAAGGCCAGGAGTCAAGCAGTGTTTCCTGTTCATACCATAGACACCAATTCTCTCGTTCCCACCTGCTCACCAGCGTCTCAGGAGGAATGTGTTTTGGGCTGCACAGCAACACCCTCGGGCTGGAAGAACAGGAGCCAACTATTGTTAGAGCCTGTTGGTGTGGGCTCCCTGATGGTTTCAAGGCTGGTGGAAAGAGGGGACAGTTTATCAGGATGTCTATATTACAACGTTCAGGTCTGTGCCTTTACTGGAGGAGTACATGCGTGGGAATCATCAACATGGCTGCAAGCAGCAAGTGCCAGGGCTAAGGGTGTGGACAGAAGGTGCTGTCAATTTTTTTGTTTTTTGGCTCTTGCTTTAACCCATGCTCAATCTGGTGGGCACACCCACCCAGGCCCCAAGCTATACTTCTCAGCCCCTGGCTTGACACCAGCAAAGCAAAATCACCTAACCACCTTGGAGGTGTCGGAGCAGCTGGGCTCCTCTGCCGCCTCCTCACTTTGCTGGACCAAGAGTGAAAGTCCTGATGTTTGCAGCCCCAGTTAGCCACACTGTTCCCCTTTAGGGTGGGGAACTATATTTACTTGGAGTTCTTGGGTTTGTCACTGGAGTAAAAGGTTGCATCTTTAATGCTCCTGATGTAGGTAAAATGGTTTAGATTCCAGTCATCTGGATGCTGATGGCATAGCAGAAGGAGGCTTCTGCCTCCATAAGGGAAAGGGAAGACCTTTGTAGGTTTGGGGTACTTCTGTGTGGGCACACCCATGCTCATTAGAAACACACATGCCTCCCCCCTCTCATTGTGCTCATACGTGAATCAGGCCTGAGCACTGTGGTCTTTCCAAGGGGGTCACCTGAGACACCGTTACCTTCATGTGGACAAGACAGGCTACCTTCAGCAGGTGTCCAGTGTTGTTCAGAGATGGGAGCCTAGGTGCAGTCAGACAGCATCACACGTGGTCTGGCTCAGGCTGGGAGGAGGTGATGATCCGACTCAGCTAGACAGAGGTGTGGAGGGACACCAGGTTTGGTCAAGCCCCAAGAGGCTTTCCAGACCCAGGAGCAGCACCTCCATCCAGCACCACCTGCGCTTCAAGGGGAAAGCCTCCCTGGCTCTGTGCGTTTTGTCTTCACACTCCTCTTCCCTGCTTTACGAACCTGTCTCTGCCTCCCCTCTCCTGGGAGTCATTTTTCCTTTTTGGCTCCAAGTCCCGTTTTCCACTCTTAAGGCTCTCGCTCCATCTGCTTCTCTTCCATTTTCCTCCCCTCAGCCCCACCCTCATCTCCTTCCCTCTCCTGTTTCTTGCAGGCTCCTTGTTGTGTTTCCCTTCCATTCACAGGCTGCCTTTCTCCCTGCCTGCTCCCTCTTTTCATGGTTTCTCTTCCTGCCGAGGGGCAGCCTCAACAGCTGGCAGGAGGCCAGCAAGATCGCATTCGCCCCCATACCCACTCACTGATGATTAATGGTAGGCGGCTGGGGACTGGGAAGGGGCCTGCAGCTGAAGAGGAGCCCAGCCTGCAGTGCTGGGCCAGGCAGGGTTGCCAGCATCTGAAATGCTTTTTCAAGGCGTCATTCTCCAGCTACGGCAGGGTGCCTGGGGCTGCTGGCTCCATGGGGTTGATCACGCGTGCTGGGAGATTTTTTTTTGTTTTTTCCCCTGAACAGGAAGGGCCAAAGGAATCAGCTCGTTTCTCCCAAAGCTCATCAAGCTGTAGAGCATCTGCCAAGCCACATGTATATCCCCCCCAGAAGCAGGGGGATGGGAGGTGGCCTCTGGACTTGAGCCTGTCATCTCCCACCTGTTCATTCTGTTCTCTTCCCTACCATCTCGGGCTTGCTCTTTCACCTCACCCCAGCTTCCCTCTGCTTTTTTTCTCCCTGGCTCCTTTCTCTCCTAGTCACTTATTTTCTTCCTTCTTGCATGTCTCTTCTACCCAATTTCTTGTGGCCACTTCCTGTGGCAGCTGGGCTCAGCCTCTGCTATTTGTCCCTTTGCTTCTGCATTTTCATCTCCTGCTACCTTCCCCCTCCTCCTCCCCCTCCCCCTGATGCTCCCGCTGCGTGATGAAGCTGTGGTGACAATGAGTTGTTTGCTCATTGTGCCCAGAGCTCTGCATTTATCACAACCTCAATACCAGGGGCCGGAAGTACGGTCCAGGGGTTAGGGCCCCTGCCTTAGTGAGGCAGCCAATAGCTGGCTCCTTGGTTCAGAAACTCCCTGAGTAACCTTGACTTTAGTTAAAGTGCCTGCTCTGAGCACCCTGGGAGGCACTCAGCTACTAGGGTGACAAGGGACCCTATCAGGCCTGGAAGTGCTCCAGCAGCATGGCTGAAATGGGCCCTTAGGGCATGCTGTGGCTTTCACTCAATGCCCAGATGTAACAGAACAAACTCTTGCTTTGGTACTGCTAGTCCCGAACAAGGCCCTTCCATCACACTTCCAGGCAAAGGCTCAGACTATGCTCCATGCTCACCCTGGCTGGAGGAATGCATTCCTGCCCCCATTCTACAGATGGAAAACCTGAGTCCCATGGCAGTTTCTACAGTGAGCCAGTTCAGTTCAAAATTTTCTTTTCTTTTCGATGGAGTCCTTTTCTTTCCTGTGTCTTTGGCCTGGAAACTGGAAGGCCAAAGGCTTCTCATGCAATGTATCCCATATGTTCTTCAGAGGCACCTACCCTACAGAAAAGCAAACCATCTAGGCTGTCTAGACTAAATGACCCTGTTTTTTGGCTCTGGGGCAAGCCCTTCTGCTGGATTTCAGACCTGATCTAACAGCAACATCCTGGGTGAAGAGGCAAAGGCAGCTGTGGGCTGAATGTCTCCGCACCTTCTGCCATTACCAGGAGCTCAGTATAGCAGCTTGGTCCCAAACAGCCATAAACTCCAGGTCAGCCTCTGAGATTACCTTCTCAAGGATTATCCTAAAACCACATGACTCCACGAGCCGGGGCTTTAAGACAGCACACCAAAGACGACAGTCATACAAAAATGACAATGCTGGCAAATCTGCAGCTCGCAGGTTCTGCCATCTGTTTTAAAGACTAGCCGTCTGCCAGGGCTTTTGCAATCCTTTTTATCTGGGCAGCAAAAAGAAGAGGTAAAGAAAAGGTGATGCTGAACATTTCCACCTGTTTTCCCTGTGTGCTCCTCTACCATGTGGGAGAACAAGGAAGGGCAGCTCTACCCAGTTCAGGGTAAGTTTAGCCCCATTGCTCCAGGGAGCTGATGGATCCAGCAAGCTCTTGCTGTCAGAATCTCATTCTTTTCCTGTCTCTACCAGCTGCGGGAGGAAATAGATTGACTTGTCTGGGCTGGTGTGGGAGGATAGATAATTCTCTCCCGAACCAGGAAGACACCATTTTCTTCTGCTTAACATTCATCAGCTTGCATTGTGTTTTCCAAAATAACTTGCCTTGTAAACAAGAATGGGCTAATGATGTTGAACCCAGCTTGTATGTTATTTAACAGAATATCTTTGTAGGCCCTTATGTGTTAGCATTTCAAACTGGCTTTAACCTCTCCCCTCCTCGCACACAGACCTTACTTATATTCTGTCAGTTCTAACAAGGAAAAGTCCCATCCTTGAATATTTTAAATGAGTCCAGCCATCCTTCCAAGCTAAACCTTTGCCTTCCCTTTCTCTGGGTTTGAATGCCAGAGATTGGATTCCACTTCTAAGTTGGGCCAAGGAAAGAAGTCATTGGTACATGGGCTGCACAAAGCATCCTGTGCATAATATTGTGCGTCTTTGTTATCTTCCTTGGGTGCAGGAAACCAAATGGGAAATTCTCTGTTGTGGGAATAGGAAGGGTTAGTACCCGTCTATATTAGCGATAGCATCTGACTTTCTGACCTACCGGGTCTTCATTCATTCAGACCACACATTTGCTTTTCCAACCATTTAACTCCTGATGAATGGAAAGGAGACGCTCCTGATTCGTATCAACATAAACAAGAGTCAGTGCAGGCCTCTCTACTCTTTAGCTCACACGTCACCTACACAGAGGTGTCTGATCCTCTGTCTTCAGGACTGATGGTCATCTTTTTCCCAGCAAAGAGAAGTCATGTCACATACTTCCACTTTTAAAGGCGATACCATTTCAGGGCTGGGTGGGTTACAACGCCTCCTTCTCCCCCAGTGGACAAACCAAACCAAATGGGAATCTATGTACATTAGTGTCCATGAACCCATCGTTTAAGGAACCTGAAGAATTCAACATTATTGGTACTTCTGAAACCCCCAGTTCTGCGCTCTGGCCCCTTTTAACCCAATAAAGTCAGCAGCATTGCACCACATGAAAACCTGGCCCTCAAGCTGCATGTCTGTGCCCACCCGCATGAGACACTGTGGACAAAGAACTAATGACATTGTGAGAGTTTTAGGTTTGTCAGAGCATATGGGGACACTTGTGTGGTGGTAGCAGGCGGCCGGGTGATTTAATCCTGGTTCTGGAACTTTGATTCTTTGCCTGTTTAGCAGGGGATTTCCTGCCAGGCCATCATTTTAACTGAGGTCTGGTAATGTGGACAGGACAGGTGCAATTTTAAGTCTTCAAGGCTGAAGATCTGCCAATACAGAGTCCCACCTCAGCTCATTCAATTCCACTGCCACATCTATGTGGACACAGAGTGGTTTCCTTCTCATATCCCAGGATGATATTTCCAAACTGAGCAAAAAGAAGGGAGAAGAGACGGCAGAAGCCTGAAGATAAAAGAAAGAAATAACAAGAGTTGAAGATCAATGTGCTCAAGCTGTGCCCTGATAAAAGACGGTTAAACCCAGCCTCCTTCCGAGCGTAGGGAATGACTATCGGCTAAACCTTAGTCAAGCCATGGAACGTAGCAAATGAATCCCCAGGAATATCTGCCACCATGAATGCAATCCACTTGTGCATGTTCTCCTCATGCAGTCTAACAACTGAGAAACGTTTGCAGACAAAAAGAGCCTGGAGCAAACACTATAGAATAGTCCCAGAGCTATGCTGATCTCATCAATGTGAGTATTGGCATGAAACACCTGATTGGATGATGTGCCTCCACCCAAAGAGAAACGGCACCAGGAAACCAATCAAAAGTAACCAACCTGCTCATGGTTGACATATTGAATAGTTACACTTCAACAGCTGATGGACAATGCATAGACCAGGAATTCTCTGAGGAAATGAATGCAATTATTCAGAAGGGCTATTTAAAATGCCTGAGTGGCTGAGTAGCTAGTGCCTGGTGCTCCTGGGATGTAAATAATAAATAATGACAGCTAACACCTTTGTGAGAATTGCAGACTGCTGACAGACATTCTGGAAGCAAACAAAACAAAAAAAAAGAGCAGCTGAAACGTGTCCACTGTTAACTATTCAACTACTTTTATTTGCACACCTAACAGGGAGGCAAGGCACCAAGGCACTGACTAATTTCCAGAGACCTGTACCTGGCACAACGGATGGTTTCTGAGCACCTGGTTGACGGACTTGGAATGGGCCCTACAAGCTACTCAGTGCTATGCTACTTCTTCTGCGAGAAAAGACTCAGTCTTCTCCCATCTGGTGCTCCCTCTTCTCCCTGCTGTTGCCTCCCAGCTACTTCCTGAAAGCAGGTACTGGTGTTAAGAGAGCAGCAGGGATGGGAAAGAACCAGGGAGCAACCTAGAAAGCAGGTAGTGCAGGGGACTGGGAGCACACAGCCAATGACGCAAGGCTACAAGTGGTCCAGAACTAGCTTGGGGAAAACAGCAGAGAGACAGTGGAGCCTGTTTCCTTTGGGAGAGAACAGAAGTCAAGAGAACACAACTCCTTCATAGGCAGAGGGCAAAAGCATATCAGACAATGAATATCTGGGAGATATCAAGTACCCTCAATTCTTTCTGACTTCACTAGTAGATGCTGAGCATCTCAGGATCAGACCCATGCTAGACTCAGAACTCCAGAGAAAATGCTGAAAAACAAGCAGTTGCTATTGCAGTTAATCACATAGAGAAAGATGTCACATAAATGACAAACATTTCCACCCAGTAGCTGCACATACCCAGGAAAGGGAATCCCAGCTGAACTGCTCTATTCTTTACACCGTGCATGTAAATTGAGACCCAGCCACAGACATAAATGCCTGTAGCACACACGGCACTGGCTTATATCTTCCTTCCTTCCTGCTGCTGCTGCCTTCCTCACCCTCCCAACCTTTTTGAACTTCACAAGCCTAAGCTTAGAGCATGCACAACGGCAGCCAAGAGCGGCCGCAGTTCCAAGCTCCTTAACATCTGGATTGAGACAAACCCAGTCATTAATCCAAAGCTGTCTTGGTATTAAAATCCACTCCCACTTGCTCCTTTCCTAGAAAAATGTGCTGTATGTATCAGGGAAACAAAACTACCAATACAGGCTGTGGAGTGTTTGGGTCAGTTTTTTCCCCCTTCTCAGTTACACAGCGGTAAGTCTGGAGTTAATGGCATCAGCTGTAATCAGGAACATAATTTGGCCACTTGGGTTCAGCAACACCCAGTGCTATGTTAAGATGAAGCCACTTTTATACTGGGAACGTGGATCTTGTGTTAAACTCATTTTGGTTCATGTACTATTAAAACACTTTGTAGCAGCCAGTGGAAAGTCGCATTTTAAAGGTGGTTAATCCTGAGGTTGGGGCCACAGAGAAATAATATGAAACCAGATGTGTAGCCATGCCCACGCGACAAGTTTTTAGCCTTCTCGACCAAGGACACAATGGAATTTGTCATTATGTCAGGGACCAGGTTTCCTCACATGATGCATTTCCCTAGCCCAGTCAAGGTCCCAAATGGGTTACCAAGTACCTTCTCCATAAAAACAGAAGACTGTGACCAGCGATTCTCAACTGGGGTGAAGTGGGATCCCTTTGAGGGTGTTACAGGACGTGCACACGATCCACAAGATAATCTTGTGGATGTGCACACGATCCACAAGATAAACCCAGAGATTTCAAACAGGAATCCATAGTGTTAAAAAATTCTGACCTGTTGTGGGTTTTCTGAGGTCTTTCCGACAGAAGAATTACTTTTTTGTTTTTCCATAGCCTAAAAGTGAGTGAAAACTAAGAGCTGGAATTTTTTGAGGGGTGCTTCAAGTCTAATGAGGGGTGCTTCAACTCTAAAAAGGTCAAGAACCACTGGTCTTGATGCTGTACCTCCACCAGCAAAGTTTAATACCCGTCACATAGTTCAAGAATGAAATGATTGAAATGCATCCTGAACAACACTGCATCTGTGTTCACCCAGAAAAGAAAAACCAAAGGTGTGAACTTACTTCATATGACCCTGAGAAGCATAATAATTTACCAACATATATACGTGGAGTTTAGAAGCAGCTGTGATGTATGAATGGTCACTGAGGTGCTCTGCAGTTGGGGTCTACATCGTACTAAAATCTGATTTAGAAGCGTGTAGAAAATCTTGAAACAATGAGGGGAAAAATCCATTAGGGTCTACCTGAAAAGTTTCACTAGCCCTGAAACACTGTTTCATTTCCACTCCAAGTGTCTGGATTTAAAAAAAAAAAAAAGCCAAAAGAAATTTAAAAATGAAATGTTTCAAATGTAAATGTCAAACTCTTTCATTTAGAAAATGTCAAAATGAAAATATTTAGGTTTTTTTTGGATTTTCTTTTGCCACAAACAGCTTGACAAAACCAAAAAATTAACTGACACTTCCTACCAGTGTTGAGAAAACTGAATTTTTTCACTGGGAGGGGAAAATAAAAATGTGGTGAAAACTTAAAACACCAGCGAGTGATAAACAGACACGGGCTGTTCTAGAAGAAGTGTGTGGGTCTCTACAAGAGTGTCCTGAACACACAAAAAGAAAGGAAGAGAAGGAAAAAGAAGGCAAGCTAAAAACCACTAAACTTTCCTTGGCTTGGCAGGAAAATCTTATTAACTGTCCAAATTGCAGAGCCCAGATTTGGGACCTTGTAAAAATTAAATTAGCCTTCCTTCTTATTAACAAAGCAAGAAAGGAGCCAGGAGATTAAGATACAGTAACTTCCATTGTGAGCCATTTTTGCAATGTGTATTAGTGTGTATTATTGTTTATTGTGTAAATAAGTGCAAATTAGTGCAAATTCTCATTACTCTCAGAAAGATAGAATTATTCTTAATCTCGGGGATGTAGTTTTTTGATTTACCTCTCAGACTAAAGCAATTCAAGGATACACTGATGCACAGCAGTGGGATTTCATCACCAGCTTTTCTTTAAGCTTCTGCTTACCTGTTATTTGTCCCACGCTGCGCAGCACTTGCACATTAACCAATGGGCCGGACCTGCCGGGTCCAGAAGAGCAGAAAACAAGGAGTGACATTCAGAGGTCAAAAGACAGTGGAAATGGAATACACAAGCACTTATGAGAATTTTTTCTCCTGTAGTTTTGATTCAATTCTACCATGTATGTCAATACAGACCACTTGGTGGTTCTGATCATTTGCATCAAGACACAAGGCCAGTCCGTTTTTAATTGTAGTCCTCATTTCAGCCTCTGGGTATTATACAGTTTGGGATAGGAGGGCAACATCTTAGTCTAGGGCTAGGGAAACAGAAAGGGTTCATCCATCATTTTGTAGTTGCTCCACACACTAAATCAAAGCATATTTACTCCACACAGCAGAGGAGGAAGAGGGAGTGTGTGTTCTTAAAGTAATTGCGCCCTTCTCCTGGAGTTAACAATGTGTCACTTCAAAATTCAGGCCTGAAGAGACCTTGCCAAAGCCCAGGTCCACACGCCGAGGACAAGGTATTTCAAATGTACAAACCAACCAGAAAAAGAAATGTTTTTACAACAGTGGGGAAAACCCCCCACCCAACCAGCAGCTTTCTACTACACGGAGGTGCAAGAAAAGGCTGTACAGGTTGCTTTAGTGCATTTTGAACATGGGTTTATTTATGTTAAGACTAGATTAGAGAGAGAGAGAGCGAGCAAGACAGCGAGTGAGTGCACATGCACATGCACAGGCTTTTGTGGGTTGAAGCTCATCTGTCAAAGTGTTACATATCTACTTTGGTTAGTTTATAAAGTGCAAAACTAGGTTGCCTTCTACTTGACGTCAGAATAACATGGTTAACTCAGTCCCTCTATTCATATTGCTCAGCAGTGAAGGAGCATTCCTAGTTCCTGGTTTACTGCCAGGTTGAGGAGGGCACCTCCCACAGATCCCAGCACCACCTTTAACTACGGAGGGTAAAGCACTCAGGGATGGAGGACCAGACTCTGCCTTGCGCGTCTTGCAGCCTACTTTCTCCAGCCCATACCTGATGTAGATGGCAACAAGGAACCATATCAAATCTGCAGCCTGAGGGAGGCAGTACTGGAGGGGAAAAATTTTTGGGAATCCTTGAAAATGGGAGGGAGGGATAATAGGGCTGGGGACTTACATGCCACTGGGTGCATTGCTAGGAAATAAAGCCTTCCAAGCCCAAGCCCTGAAGCACAGGGTACCAGGGTTTCTGAGCTTTTGCTATGCAGCAAAACCAGACTCAAGTTTGATACCACAGAATTTCAATATGTATAAGCCCATATATGGGAACAACACCTTTCAACCCACAAGGCTTCACCGGGGGCACAACCAAAATATATTTTTTGCCACTCAGGTGGTGATACTGGCATGCACACAGTAAGCCACTTTACAGTCTGACATGAGGAGAATGACATCAAGGCAGCCTGGGGTGACTGCTAGGAGGGACTAGAGAGTCCTTTTCATGTCTCAGGATAGAAAGGCCTTCAGTGCTGAGCTCACTCATGCAGCAAACAACTTGAGACCCAACCCATCCCCAGCTGAGGGGGCCTGTTTGGTGCCCAGCTGGGGTGTGAGTGGCACTGCTGGCCCACGGGGGTGTGAAGTGGGTGACCTGAGCTGAGTTGCCCCAGTCATCAGGCGGCTCTTGGGGAATTCTTGTCTAGCTCTACACAACCACCCTGAGTCTCTGAGCCCTTAGGATGCATGTGGGGTGTGTGCCCACTCCCCTCCCAACTGCCAGGCTGGGAGCAATCCAGCAGCACTGGGCTGGCCCCACCACCAGGATTCAGGGCACTGGGCTTTGCCCATGCTGAGGGCTGGTTTGCAGCACACACTTGCAGGGAGCTGAAAAGGGCATGACATGAGCAGCGCAGTTGGTGGTAACTTCTTCACAGTTAGAGTAGCCAGAATCTGGAACGGGCTCCCAAGGGAGGTGGTACTTTCCCCTACCCTGGGGATCTTTAAGAGAAGGCTGGATAGGCATCTGGCTGAGGTCATCTGACCCTAGCACTCTTCCCTGCCCAGGCAGAGGGTTGGATTCGATGATCTGTTGAGGTCCCTTGTGACCCAACATCTATGAATCTAGGTTTAGGCCCTAGAAAACTGCTGAGAAGGGACATCTGGGATTTAAACCTTTGGGCTCACTTGGACTGAGCTCAGCTCCCGGGCCTATTTTCACCCTTGCTTCCCTCCCAGCCTATGGTGAGAAGCAGAACCACCGCCCAAGGGCAGGCAGCTGCTTCTTCTGCTGGCACCTACTTCACACTGCTTTCCTCACTCCTGGCACATTGCTGGCTCTGTGCCAGGGCTCCTTTACCCCAGCCTTTCATGCTGCTCCTCCTGCCTGCTGCTTCCTGGCCCCAGGGGAGCAGGAAGGGCCCAGCAGGTGTGGGAAGCTCAAAGAGCCCAGCAGGTGGGGTGAGGCAGGGTGGCACTGCCAGGCAAAGGACTTGTTTCCACACGATTAATGCCAGGTGAGGTTCTGTGGTGTGGGCTGGGTAGGGGTTCCCTGCTGGCCGTGGGGACTGAGTGCAACAGCTTGAGCTTACATTATATCCAAATGTGTCCCTTGCACCATCACTGTGCACAAAGCAGCCATAGAACTCAAGCAGCACTGGCCTTGTGCACTCTCCGTGCTGCTAAAGCAGGAAAGTGCTGCCTTAGAAGCTACATTGGAAGAACTGGCTACTTACTCAGATCCGCTGCACAAGGCTCAGGCAGCCATATGGGGAGACTGCACTCACAACATTGGCAGTCAGCAGTAGCTCAATTCATTTTAAGTGTGGCTATTGTGACATCAGAAGTGATACAACCACTTACCTCCTTTCCTCTCAGATATATTTGCACGCTGTAGCTCTGATGTCTGAAGCTGGTCAGTGGCATGAGGGGCTCTGCAGGTCAGCCAAGATTCCTCGCTCTTCCACGAGCTTACCCAGTGATTGGGGTTCCTCAAGCAGCAGCTCGGGCCAAGGCTACTGAGTTGGCACCAGACGCACTTCCTCCTGTGCCTGCTCCAATGAGAGTCCTCTACTGGTGGCCAAGGTGGGTCTGCAGCATGGCAGAGGACATCAGTGGCGATGGGGTACACCTATGCTTTGTCCATTGAATTCCTGTGCCAAGATCCTCCATGGCCTTCTGTGTCCAGTTGCTGTCTCTTACCCTCCCCTCCCAATTCTCCCTTCTCTTTGACGGTCATGGTGTGCTCTGCAGTACTAATGGGGCCAAGAGAGGTAGACTAAAACTTTGTGAGGGTGGGAGGGAGTGGGGCTGGGGAAGAGCAGAAGGAAGCAGAGTGTGGGCCTGAGGAGAGGAAAGAGGGCTATATTAGAGAAACTGGCAGGATGCAAAAGAGGGTGGAGAGCTGGGACAGATTCAAGCCCTGAGCATCAATGACTGCATTTTAGGGTTGCTGTCAGAACACAAGAGCCAGGAATCAGTGCTACTGGGAGACTTTCAGGCACAAGAACTTGGTACACTTGAGCTTCCCACCCTAAATTCCTGCCCAGGTCAGAAGCCACCCCGTGCACAAGTCTCCTGTCCCAGGACACACACCCAGCTCAGGCCTCATCATCACCCTACCCTGACACTGCCATTAAATGTCTCCACAGGGCTCTCTGCAAACTCTCCTACATTACTCACAAGCCTTCTCCCCTCACACCTCCAATCATCCACTCCAGCCCCTCTATATATCCTTGCCTACTCTGTACTCTTTCATCCTATGCTCAGAGTAGAACCCAGACTGTCTCCAGGCTCCCCCAAGTCATCTAAATCCAGTAACACCTGCATGACATTTATTTCATTATAACTACACCAGGCACAGTTAAGTGCTATATGACTGGGTAAGACCAATGGTGCATTTAGCCAGGTATTGTGTCTCTGACAGTGGCAGAAGTGGATGCTATAGAGGGAGAGCATTGAACCTCATGTTTCTATTGATCCATCCCCTATTTAACACCCTTCCTGGCATCTACCATTATAGGTCTAAAGGCACCAGAGGAAACATCTCTAACCATTCTGTTCAATCGTCATTAATAGATCTATCATCCATGCATTTATCTAGTCCCTTTCTGAACCTGGCTGCGAGATCTGCCTCCACAAGTTCATTATGCATTTGATAAAAAAAACCTTCCTCTTGTTAGTTTTAAACCTGCCACCTACTAATTACAGTGGGCACCCTATGGTGCTAGTATTTTGAGACTTGGTGAACAACTGATCCCTGTCACTTGTTCATACATACCCTTCAGTTCAGTTTCAGATCCTAGCAGTTCACATGCTAGCCCTGCCTGCAGCTTTTAAATGCAATATATTTTTATTTCACAGAGAGACTAAGTGACTTGCCTAATGTCATTTAGGAGCATCTGTGGCAGCGCACTGAGTTGAACCCAGGCCTCTCAGATTACAGGCTGTTTGGCACACTCTGGCTGCTCCTGGCAACTGGAAACCTTCTGTGAATCATCAGCGCACAATGGACACTGCGTTGCCCCACACCCCTAAAAGATTCACATTAAAAGCTTAAAAGAATATATACATATATATACATGCCTGTCATTAAATGATTGGCCATATCATATGACACCATTTCCTGTGGCGTCTCTATTTTGTGTTAAACTGTGCAATTTATTCATATATTTTTTACAAGGAAAATCTAAGGCAAAAGCTGCATTTCAATTGAGGGGCTGTTCAAATAATTCTACATACAAACATGTTTGAAATTGTGTATTTGTCACAAACAGGCCTTATTTGCAAGTGGAGTTTTGGTGAGGGAAGGAGGGGAAAATATTAGCCACTTGTCAAACCTTTTCTGCACTTTTTTACTTTAATTTTGCTGCTTTTTCTAAACTTTTTTCCTTTTAGTTCCCCCCCCACATTTGAAAATTGATTTTTTTCCTTCTTAAAAAAATAAATAAATAACAAAAAATCAATGGGTAAAGTTAAGAAAAAAGCAGAAAAAGAAATAGAAAAGTTTAAAAAAGTAAAGATTTTGAATCGTGAAGTGGACTTAATTTTTTAATTTTGCTCACCAGGTAGAGAAAGAGCTATGGGCTAAAACACCAAGGGGGAGACATGCCTTTCTGTACTGAGAAGGCTTCCTGGTGACCATGGGAAAGTTACTTAAAGGGTTAAGTGGGTACAAACCAACCCCTCAGATATGAGTTCAGATCCAAGTTCATGGTTCCAGTTTTTCTGGAAAAGGGTGAATTCCAACGCATGGCATTTTGGGGGAAGTAGACAAGCAGATTTTAAGTGCTTAAATTTGAAGCCAGCATTCATGCCATGCCCACTGTAGTACTGCCAGTGTCTAAGTGTCTAAGAGTTGCAAGTCAAACCCCTCATCTTGAGAATGCTGCAAAAACCGTGCGTGTGTGTGTGTGCGTGCGCGTGCATGCATGTTAATTAGAATACTTTGTATTTGCCTCTGGGTTTTGAACTTTTAAAAACTCACATTTTCAACATTCTCTGCAACCAAGTCCAGAAGCTTACTTTAATAAATATGATGAAAGCCAAGCTTCTCGTGTAATCACAGGACAGCAGGAGCTGAGCCTTCAAGACAAACACGGGTTATCATGAGACTTGTGATAACATTGTAGGGGCTGACGGCACTGCCATCATCGCGTAGCTTGTGTGGCCTTCAAGGACTTTGTTATCCTTTTAAAGAGATACAGCACTCAAAACCGGTGCCTTAGCCAGAAGCTCTCTTTATTTTGTGCACACTCTCTTTTCTAATCCAGGAGAGAGAGAGAGAATGTTTCTGCCATTTTAGGGTGAGACCAAGAAACTGCTTTTGATTGCAAGAATCTCACTGAGCAAAAGTAGTCCAGCATCTAGAACAAGTCATTGTGGAGCTAGTACAGGGGCGGCCAAAATGGTGGATCTGGCCCACAGCCATTTCCCACCAGCCCCTGTCCATGTGGGTCCCAGCTGGTCTCCATAAACCCCGGGATCATGGGGCTGTGACAGAGCAGGGCTCCGGTCCTGGCCCTGGCACCAGCCCCATGATCCCGGGGTCTCCATGCAGACTCGCCGGGAGCCACGTGGGCAGGGTGAGCAGCTGCTGTTGAGCAGAGGCCGGGATCTTGGGGCAGTGACAGCATGGAGCTGGGGCTGGAGCCGAGTTGAGATCTGCTCCCTGGACACGGACCCCGTGCTCATTGCAGGGGCGTGGGGGCAGCGGATTGCGGCTCTGCCCAAGCCTTGGCCCCTGCCAACCAGTCTCACTCCCAGCCAGAGCCCCATCCCAGGTGGTCAGCTGCACGCTCTGCCTGCGCGGGTCCTGCCACTGGTGGTGGATGGGGGACGGATGGGCCGGGGTGTTCCAGCAGTGGAGTTGGGTCCAGCAGTGGCAGCCAGGAGCGGTCGCCACAGGGGCTGCTAGGAAATGGAGTCCACCATGGGACAGATTTTGCCCACCCCTTAGCCCATACTTAGCATCTCTTTCCACAAGTGTACAAGGCCTTGCTCTGTTGCCTCAGTAGAAGGGCAGGGCAGAGCAGAGCAGGGCAGCAGACTTCTATACCAACACTTTGTGGAGCACCTCCATAATGACTGTCTATTGACACTAGATTGTGCACTACAAGCCTCAACAAACTAACTTTCCCCCTCAATCAAATGGCCTAGTACAGAGCCAAACATGCAGTCTTTCAGGACTGGCTGAGTGTAGGAGGCTGCAGATGTTTTTGGATGGTCAGACCTCAGATTGTCTATTCTGCTGGGAGTAACACCAGCTATACACAAAACTGACACCCGTAAGAAATCCTGCGGCGCTCCAATAGCATGTTTTACTTTCCCTGTGGAGGGAGGGAAAAAGTCTTGTTATGTCATAGGTGGACAGATGTCTTCTTCCTATCCACAGAGATGTTTCACTCATACCTGCCAGCCTAGTATGTACAACTCAAGCCCTCAAAAATGCAAACAGATGACACTCACACTGGCTTTTGCTTGAATCCAGGCACCGCCACAAATGTCTTCTCATCTCACACAGCATAATCTCAGCTAGACAAAGATATTTATTGTTTTGACTATGATTACACAAATCAGGTCTCAGCAGCAAATTCCCTAGATATAGAAAAAGGACAGTCTGGAAAACCTATTGGAAGCGGTGATGATTAAAAAAAAAGCAAAGCAAACTTGCTTTCATGATGCTAGGTGTTTTACTAGGAAAACTAGTTTGGAACCTCTTGG
>NW_017728943.1:38185736-38233458 GCF_001723895.1 Crocodylus porosus
AAAAAAAAGCAAAGCAAACTTGCTTTCATGATGCTAGGTGTTTTACTAGGAAAACTAGTTTGGAACCTCTTGGTCACCTTTCTAGACACTGTAAGGAGATAGGAGGGTTCAGCTTCGCAGATGATTCGCTTTTGATTATATCCTTTTCTCTCCACTATATAGTTTTGCACAAAGCTCTCCCCCCCAGGAGGCGGGGGGAGAGGGAGAGGGAGAGGGAGAGGGAGAGAGAGTGTGTGTGTATAGTCCGAGAGATGTACTGCTAGTGCTACAACCATAGCAGCTTTTCCTTGCGAGAAGAGCCTTTTTCTTGCTTTGTTCTAGTTAGTTGGAGGGGTTTTTTTGTGCCTCGCTGTTTTCTAATCACCTGCTGGTTTTATAGGAGAAGAATGATGCCAGCTTCAGTTTCTGCGTCGCCTGGTTTCCCCACTGTAACAGCAGTAGCTCTAGTTTCTAATGTACAAGCATTGCTGTGGTGAGCAGGCAGCAGCGGTGGTCTGCAGCACTGCTTCCATCAGGAGAACGAAGCACGCTTACTTGAAACTAGAGCGCAACTCCCTTGTGTTCCTGCCTGAGCTCACTTGTCTGCCTCAACCTGTTTGGGTTGCTGCAAAGAAACTGGAGCTTATTATCAAGCTTCCTTCTTTGTCAGGTGTTTCTTTGATGTAAATTCAGCCATGATCAAATGTGCTGATGGCAGCAAATGGCAGAGGGGCAGTGCACATGCAACCTAGGGAGTGACTTGTGGAGATCAGAGCAACAGGGGTAAGGGGAGTGGGTTGGGGGAAGGCTGAAGATAAATAGGGATGATGAAGTGCAAACAAATGTCAAGTCTTGTGCCCAGGGAGAGGAAATAAACAGCCCAGATAGAAAATGGGGAGACATAGCAGGTTTACCCACTGCAGTAAATCTAGTTTAGCACATTCCCAGGATCAGATGGAATTTATGACTAGGTTTGTTGCATGCATCGGAGGAAGATCTCCTTTAAGTGCACCACTACAATCCTTTTTCTCCACGTTCTAGCTCCTGTCACTGGCAGAACAGGTCCTCTTCTAACTCGGGGAGAACTGTTGTTACTGGAATTATTCTGCTTTGATTTGGCCCCTGAAAATTCTGCCCTCAAATACACAGCAGCAAACTCAGTAAAATCCTTAGGGGTTTCACAGCTGGAACCAAGGGTACTGTTACTGTCTGTGTTTCTGTCTGTATTACATTAATGCAAAGAGGCTCCAGGCAGAATCCTAACTTCCTGCACAAATATATATTGGAAGATTGTTCCTGCCCAGAAGCATAGCAAGTACATAGGAGCCATCTTTAAAACACAGCTGAGAGTAAATCTGCCTCTTGAAGGAGGACATCTGGTGTGGCTGTAGATTAATCCACTTGCTACATCTTCCAGCATCCTTTTTGTTTCCGTAGGCTGCTCCTACCAGCAACTGTACCTCCTCTTCACGTAGGTTCCTAACCCCCCCCAAATGTAAGCACTGGTTTGGGGCCCACTTAACAACAGCAGAACAGATGGTAGAAAAAATTCCTGTGCCAACACACAGAAGAAGAAATACAGCACTAAGAAGCAAGCATCTTCTTCAGTAACTCACCTTTCTGCTGCTAAGCAGCAGGTTTTCTGTCAAGCAGAGAACACACCTACATTTCAAGTGTTTGCCCATTACTGGTATATTTACTGACAAGCGACTTTTCCACCAGTTTTGTCTGTTGAGAAGTATGCAAAACCCCTTTCTACAGTCCCCCGGAAAAATCTGTTTCCCTCTACCATGATTCCTTTCACCATCATACGTCAACCAACAAGGAGGTCCAGTTGACACTTGTGAAGCTAGAATCACATTTCCGCCCCTGTCAATATAGCGGACGTGGATTGGAGTGGTGTTTGTTAATGAGATTTTGACCAGGATATTTCTTATCCTCCACTCTGGCATGAAGTGCTGTCATCAATTAAGAGTTTGGAGGTAGTAAATACCTGCAGTTCCCATCGACTTCCATGGTAGGAAAGGCAGCCAACACACTTCTAAAGAACCAGGCCTCACTACTGCAACTACAATGCTAGAGGGAAGGATGTTTGGCGTTTATCTTCTTAGGTTTATGGTGCTACTGTTATTTAAAATATTTGAAGCCACAAGCACAGCAGAGCAAACTGTACAATTAAACTTGGACAAGTGCAATGTAAATTTCACTCAGTTTCACTGCCATAAATCCAATAGGCCCAGCTCTCACACATTCACACGGGTTTAGGACTGGAAGGGACCTCGTGAGATCATCGGGTCCAGCCCCCTGCTCTGGGCAGGAAAGACTGCTGGGGTCAACTAACCCAGAGGATGTGGCTCAGCACACAAGTCAAATTACCTACAGGTATTTCTACCACCCAATTTTAACTCAAGTTGACTCATTCTTTAAAGCTGTTAAACTCACAGGTTTCAACAGAGCAGAATTTGGGCCTTCTAAACAGGAAAATTGAGATCTCATTTCCGTAACTAACTCCCTTCTCAGGGAGGGTGACCTTAATAAGCACAGGGAATTCAGTGTGGAGATTGCAAAGCTTCAGCACTTTCTGAGAAATACTAGAAGCAGAGCTCTCCCCTGCCCCAAGTGACAGCAGAGTCTTCCACCATACCGTACAACAGAAACACAAGAGGCTTGTGCCAGCCCGATAGTCCTGCAAGCTGAAAAGGAGGACAGAACTGTATTCCCTACCTCTTTGTGCTAGGCTGGGGAAGAATTGGCTCACAAAGTCTCCTGCATGAAAGAGCAGCCAGCCTAAATGCATGAACTCACACTGCCAGTTTGCTAAGGAGCGGCATTGATTTGGAGCCTAGAAGGACAGCTGCTTGTTCCTCCCTTTCCACCCATTTCCCTCTGCCACAGCCACAGGAGGAGGAAGGTTGCCAGAGTGGACTCCAGATGAGTGGACAAGGAGAAAACCCAGTGAAAAGGAGGGAAAAGTTGGACACTGAAGTACACAAAGCAGCTGGGTAGCTGCTCACTTTGCCATTGTCAGAGTGAGGCTGAGCTGTCAAAATGAAAGCTCAGTAACCTGCAATATTCCTGACAGCTGCAGGATTCCACTGTCAGTTAAATCACTGGCTGGGTGTAGATTTTTAACTTGCTTCAGCATTAGCTAAGCTACAAGATCATTTGCTGCTCCTAACTAGGACTCTCAGTCAGTGCCCCAACTGAAATAATGCAGTCCCACCAACTATTTGGAGAGGGAATTGTCTTGTGCAAACAGGTTCCAAATAACATCTATCCTCTGCATGGGGACAAAGCATTTCAAATAACATTCATTTTTGGGTCAGTTTAAAGAACAGGAATGCATGTCTGTTTCCAATCTGGTTTAAAACCTGCCACATTTGTGTGTTTGCACTAAGACTTCATGTAGCTCAAGAGCCAAAATATGTTCAGTAATTGCCTTATAAACACCAAATCAACCTGGACTTTTCTGAATGGGCCCATTAAACAATTCCCTAGTTCCCCTCCTCTAGACTCCTGTCAACCACTGTTCTCATAGGCCAGAGATGTGGGGAGGGGGAGGGAGACAGCTCTCAATATTTAAAATCATACCGACTTTTTTTCTTTTTTTTAAATGAAACAGTAGTTTTTGGAGACCCTTTGGGTTGGCCTCCTACTGCTAGGACAGCAGAGTTCAGTTTGTGTGCATCCCAGTCTGTACACCACTACCAGAACTTACCATTTTTTCAAGGGATAATTCTCTCCCCTTACTCACTCCCCTTTAGGCCCCTCTTTCTAATCTGGAGCTATGTGCTATTAGGTCATTACCACTATGGAAGGCTTCTGCAGGCTGATGATCTTTACCACTTTACACACCCTAATCACACAGACATATTAGAAGCCACACTGCAGCGCACAGGTCAAGCAGCTCCCCTGCAACTCAGTTATACTGCATCACCCCTTGCCGTCAGTCCCACAGAACCAGGCTGCTGTTGAGACTGCCTCCTGTGGGTAGCTAAGCAGAGAAGTCAACTAAAAAAAGGGGCTTTATGACAACCCTACCAGCACTGTCTCCCACAGCTAGAAATCAGGACTATGGGAAGACCAAAAGACCCATGGCTGTGGCTTTCCTTGGTACTACACTGGGGATTGTAAATAGCTCATGATCATTAAGCGGGTGCAGGAATGGCTCCTAAGAACAGGCAGGACTAAAGTAGATGAACAAAGAAGTCTTTGGCTCATGCATGGCTCCTCTCCTTCTAGACTAGAAGACTGGTAGAACCAGAACAACTGGTAGAGTAGAAGAACATACATCAACTAGGTCCTTATCCAGGTAACTATCCATCTAGTCCAACAGAAGGGCTGTATGTAAAGAAGTAGGGGTGGATGGCTATCAAAAGAATCTAATGCTCATTTTGGATTTGTTTCACTTGGGTTTGTACCATGGTAAGTTTCAGGGGGACTACTGAACAACATCTGAGTGTCTAAAATACCATTACACTTTGCGTTTCTATAGCACTTCCTATATACTTCCCTTCCTACTATGCATCAACTTGAACAGCTAGAGGTCAATTAAAGAGATCAAGGCCTGTCCCCTTGACCATCCTTCTTGCCAGTCATAGTACACTTTTCCACAGTTAGTTTGGAGGCTGTAAGACCCTGCACTTCCTGCCAATTATATGATTAAAAGTGGGCTTGAAAACCACACCTGGCCTTGGTAGTAAAATTTGTTGTGGCTTTTGCTTTGTGAGGGAAATAAATATCAAATGTGTTAGCACTTGGAGGTTTCAAAGTGATTTGCATACATTTTAATAGAAAAATTGAGGCAAAGGCACAGACACCACTCTCCACACCAGCATATCTGTTAAACTCTTTCTCCTCTTTGGCTTAGACATTTAAATCACTGATAATCAAGACAAGACTCATGCTATAACTATAGCCATGCTAGGAAACCTATCTGCAACATGGGTGGCTTCCAACTGCGTTATAAACAATTTAGTTTTGCATGCTAGGACCAGACAACCCTGTGAATAGCCATAGCACTGTTCCCTTAGTGTGGTTATAACCTGGTCCTCAATAGGCAAAACTAAACCATGTTACAGTATGGCTGAAACATATCCGTACCACAAAAGAGAGTGCCTTCACCTGCTTCAAACAGTCACTTGTACTCAGTAACCTGAGTGGTTAAAAGGCAGAAGGGAGAGTGCTCCCTGGCTGGCATGCCAGTGCTCCCCAGCACACAAACTGTGCAAGTTAACTGCAGAATCAAAATGCCAGTTTTTGCTGTGCTAAATGACCCTGTGGATTCAAATGAATCCTAATGTATCACATGCCTAACACACAAAAACTGTGCGTCAGAAGAACATTATTAAGGATGCTATATTAAATACTCAAAAGAGGTTAGGAATGCCAGAATCTAGATGGGCTGTGGAATCTTGCCATATTTCCTCACATATCCCATGTCCCAAACGAGACATGCATCTTGTTCTGGGAAGGCAATGAAGAAAAAAACGAAATTTTTTTTTCCCCCAGTCGTAGGTGAATGAGGCTGCATGGGATAGGGACAGAATCTATTCTTAAGCATCGCTCTCTCTCCTTGCAAACTCTTTGGGCTCCTGTAGGCATTGCCAACATGCTGGAAATCCAGCACAGAGTAGATTTGATTAACTGAGTCTGTTGGAGCACAGAAGTTGATGCGCTCTTGCAGCATTCCCGTGTCACGTGCATCAGTGTCTCTGTGTGCCCCATGCTGAAAAAATGGTAGTGGGGTGCTTTGAAATAAAACATATTCAATAAGCTTTTGTTCAAAGTACCCCACCATCATTTTTTTAGCACCGGGATGTGCGGGGACACTGATACACGTGACACACGGGTGCTTTTAATTAGCACTGCTCACTAATTAAAGTGCCCAGGTGCTGTGTCCCAGAGCACATGTAAAAATGCTCTAACTTGAGCTTTATCCTCCATCATAGCTGCTGCTGAACTGGCAGCAGCGCTTGCCTACTCTGACCATCCTGCTTACAGCCAGCAAGCAGCCATCCCCTGGCAGCCATTCCAACGTCCCCATATCCCCATTCCAGCGTAGAAATCAAACTCTTTGCTTTAAGCATACACCCCAATTTTGAATGGCTGATTTTTGGGAAAAGGGTGTGTGTGATAGACAAGTAAATGTTAATTTGCCCTCCTTCCGTGTAAGTTATAACGCAGTCTTTAATTACATAATCAGTTCCCTCCCCCCGGACTTCTGCTTCTTTAAGTGAATGAAAAAGCAAGTTTTTTTCTTCCCATCCCCTATATTCAACAAGTATACTTTACTTAATGCATGCCACCTGCAGTCAACACTGGATCACTAGTTTCCTTCTGTACATGTTTTTGGCCATCTCCTCGCAGGATACAGTAAGAACCTCCCAGCTGTTACTGGCCTGCTAGTATGGTGAGGGATGTGAGAACAGAACAGAAGTGATCTTGCCACTGTTGTAAGGAAGGTGTAAAATGGGGGGATGATAATTTCAATTGATGCATGAGATTAAAAATCAAATTATCCACTCACTAACCGTGGATGCCTAATACAGGCAACCCAGGACTTCATATTGTACATATTACAAAACACAGATCCAAATAACCTCAAGCATCTTATGTTGGGCACCCAGAATGCAACTTAGTGGCTACCTGAGAAAGGCATTCCCTTAAACCAAGCCTAAAATTTTGGTTAAGCAAACTGCTTAGCAGAGGAAGGGATAAAACCCAATTTTCCAGGTCTGCATTCAACCACCTCAAGAAGGAGACCATCCTCTCTCACCCTGTCATTCCCTGCCTACATTTGCAATGAGTGACACTGGGGTTCTGTCAACAGGCACCCTCCTTCCCTTTACAATGCCAGTTCATCTCACAGCAGCCCTGCTGTGCACTGATCAGGGCAAGGTTTCACACATCTAAATACACCAGCCAGCTGAACTCTTGCAGATCAGAACTTGAGTAATTAGCTATACAAACTTTACATTCTTTCAGGCCCCCGGCACATGTTACATTTCTATGCAATTGTATGAATTGGGTCATAAACAGCAATATGCCGCATGATCCATCAAATTTATAGCCCTATAAAATGACAAACCAGCCACAAAGATATTCTCTCCAAAATGTGTAACATCTTTGTGGCTGGTGTGTCTGCAGCTATATAGTGAAAGTGTGTCCACCTCAGGACCTGAGTAGCCCTGGGTCTGCAGCCTGGCTGGGAGCTGCCTCAGCCCTGATGCTGCAGGATTTAGGCATGCTGGGATCTGGCACACTGAAGAGCCATGCCCTGCAGCAGCCACTCTTTAAGATGCTGGGTCCCAGTAAGCCTTAGGGTATGGGGCAGCTCTGGTTTAAAAAATATTTTAAGAGTCACATCACCCAGCTTAGATCTATGAAATACCGTACTCTGCTTCCTCTACTCCCACTACTAAAAAGGTCCCCGTGTCAGAGATCAAACTGTTGGGTTTCACCACAAGCGCAGATGTAAATAAGCACAGACAGGTTGAGTAAGAAGGGGTATCTTATTCTTTGAACAGGCTCATTTTAACTAATGGTTGTAAAAGAAAACTCCCATGTTTTGTTAAATTGACAAAAAGCCCTAAAGGGAGAGTGTTAATTAAAGTGATGCCTCATTGCTAGGTGGATAAAGCAGCTATGTAACAAGTATGAGTAATCTCAGTTTAAGACTATTCGTTTTGTATAGAAAATGAAGCCTTTCAGCAGATGTGTTCAAATGGAACCTTTTCACAACCAGTGCCACCTACACCTGTGCTCCCAGCTGTAGAGTTCGACCAGTGACAGAAGGAGTATGACATTTTGGGGGCCAGGCCTTATGGTTAACATACAGAAAACTATGCAAAAGACCATTGCTTGTTTAATTGTGACTGAACAGAGGAACAGAAAAGAGGGCTCATTTTGTTCAATAAAAAAAACAAACCAACAGAATTTTGGCATGTTTTACAGAAATTCTAAATGAAAACCTCATGTTCTCAAAAGGTTTTAGAAATCATTCAAGATGAGCAGAAAGTAGAACAGTTAAGACATGTATATTAACCCCCACACACACCCTACCCTGACCTTAGCACTGGACATTATTACCAGTGTAAATCCAGAACACCTCTATTCACTTAACTGAGGTATCATGAAGCAGCTCAGCTCACTCTAATATAATGACACTGTAGACAAAAGGCGAGAAGCATTTTCATAGAAGAATTATAATTTCTCTTTCCTTTAGGAACTGCAACAGAATTCAAGTCCCATAAAAGGAGATTACCCGACTGCACAGAAAAAGAGGCTTTCCTTCAGTGATTAATGAAGCTAGAAATCATAAAAGCGCTGGTTTCTGTGGGACGCTCTGAGTGCATCCAGATGTGCATGGAAGTTTGTTTCCTTAGGGACAAGTAGTGGTGGCACACCTTGTACCACCGGTTGTTGTCCCCAAGGAATACCTGTGCCACGTGCGCTTTGGTACACTGCAAGTTACCTCAGGTGGGGTAGGGGAGGCTGGGGCCCGCACTCTGCTAGCTCCAGCAGCCTTACCTGGGGTCCTGGGGGTCTCCCAGGGCTGCAGCTGCGATGATCCTGCTACATGGCACCTGCCTGGCTGCGAAGCGTGGCTCTGGGCGAGCCGGATCTACTTTTCAGCAGCACACACTAGCCAAACATGCGTTTCTCCAGGTTTTTTCCCCCGCATTTTTTTTTTTGATCCCTGCATACTCAGGCGTCAAAAGAAACCCTTGGCTCAGTGCATGCTCTGGCAGCATGCCCTTGCAGCGCGAAGAACACTGGGCTGTGTAGTATGTGCAGCATTTGCAGTGCAAACGTATAGTGTAACATGTGCAAACACATTTGCCGCACCACATACGGCATGACCATGCTCGTCTGGATGTGCCCCCAAGTCCATGTCTATAAGAAGGCACTCACATGTGTCATACTGCTCCCTGAATGCTATCCCCTGCAAACACACTGCAGGTGTACCACAAATCCTACTTCCTCTAAATGGTAAGTTAATTTGCACTCACTTAACGCTGCTAACTAGCCTGCCTTTGGTGCAGGCTACACTTCTTTCAGTTGGGGGAGAAACTTGAACAGAGCAGGATAGTTGAGGGAGCCATTGCTATTGGGAGCTGACTTATGATCCCAGGCTGGTGGGTAGTGGGCTAAGCTGTTAGAGGAGTGGGGGTGGGAGTGTCAGCTGCAAGTTGATCTTAAGTCTCCTCCAAATTGCCTCTCGAGCCATTGCCAACTGTGCTAAGTTTGTTGTCTAAACATGGCGTTCAAGCTCTATACAAATCATGAAGTGCTAACTGTGACTGGAAGTTGCATATGAAAAAAACTGTGCTTTGCAGCTATCTCATCCCCTCATAGTAGTCTGCAACTTCAGAAACTGATTTTCAAAGAGGCAGAATTGGGCAAACAGGGCCCTCATTTTAAAAAACTGAGCAACAAGACCAAATCTGATATCTGATGCAGACTGGTCTACTTTATCCTTGATCATGATGCAAAGGAAATCTACTGAATTCTTCCTCTTGAGTGCAATGACTTCAGCTTAACAAATATGCCCTTAACCTTGCAATCATGTTACTTGCGATAAGAGCATCTGAACCGAACTGATGGGATGAAGTATTAACTGCTACACAACTGCATCTGAAGGACTATACAGACCTTGTATTGGTGAATGCTAGTGTTGAGATCTCAAAGTCAGGTGCACCTCATTCCTATCTAACAGTCTCAGGTGTGGTGCTGGAAAGGCAGCAGGTGGCACTGTTTCCTGCAAGCCAACACTACCGACCCAGAATGTTGCAGTGCATTAGGAAGACTACATTTTCTTCCAGATAAGATGAAGAAGAGTCCAGCTCTTTTCGTGCTGTTCAAAATCCTGTGGCACTCTTCACAGTAGGCATCTTGAACTTTGTTTTATGGCTAAATTCCAGTTCTGACAATTATATACTCAAATCAAGATGCCTCTTGCAGGTTCAGCTGGATTTGTACATGAGCACTTCAGTGACAATTAAAACGAAGCTGCTTGGAGGGAATGGGGCATATTTCATGCTCCCCAGCCAAACAGGTCCCATCCTTCTGAAAGCAAAGGCAAGATTTCAATGAGCTAGAATATGCTGCATTTTTCAGTGGGCACAATGAGCAAAACACCTTTTCAGTGCAGGTGAAAGCTGCAGTATAAGCACCAGGCAAACATTTGAGAGAAAAACTACAGACAATAGAAAGGCCAGCTGTAGAGGAGCCTCTCCATCCATCCCACTAGCCAGAGGCAAGTTAATTGCAAAGAAAGAAGAGGGAACAAGTATGGAGGGGAAAGACAACGCGTTGCTTCTCAAAGCAAGACCAGCATATACAGCTCAGCTACTGGCTACTTACAGGGCTGAATTTAGATAGGAGGTTTTACAGATTTCAGAAGAGCAAAATTTTGTGCAAAAGCCAACTAGCTCACAGGCTTCACATGAAGTTTCAGGATTAAAGCGTCAGTCACAATAGACTCCCACTGCCTGTGCTCTCCCCCCTCCTACTTCTGCTGAGGCCACCAGTACTGTACTCAGACTTGGAAGACAAATGGGCAGCTGCCACGAGAGGCAATTGTGAGGAGACTTAAGATCAACTTGCAGCTGGCACTCCCACCCCCACTTCTCTAACAGCTTAGTCCACTACCCGCCAGCCTGGGATCATGAGTCAGCTCCCAAATGCATTCTCCTCAGACAATAGCTACAGCTCCCTACTCCAGTTGTATCACTAGTCCAGTTCCAATGGCACATTTGCAGTTATGAAAACAACAACAGCAACACCACCACAATGTCTTCAACTGAAAGCAGCTTAACGTTAGAACAGATTATTACAGCATGTACACATTAGCAAATGACCAAATTAAAACAGAAAACCATCAGGCTTACCAAAAGCTGGTGCCTGGATGAAACGTATAGCATAACTCAGTGCTGTAATGAAGACGGGAACCATTTAAAAGGTTCTTCTGTGATATAGCAGATGGCTTTTACATAAGCCCTTTCAACTGCATGGGGATGCAGTTTTATACTACCCTATTGTGTGCTGAAGCCCTAATCAGAGACCAGTGGAGCAAATTTAGGCTTTGTAACCTAACTTTACAGCAGCTGTGCAGCTAATCATTAAGTCTTGAGTGGCTACCATAAACTAATTGAAACTTCCACATTACGAAGGGGTAAACACTCAGTTGACTACTTCTTTCCATCATTTGAAAAGCATCCCTATATTGAAAGTCCTGGCAAAATTCAGACTTATTTCAGGATTTATACAATGATCACACAAAACATCACGTTAATGCTTATAATCAGATTTTTGACAGACAGGCAATGAAGCACAGGGAGAAGAGGCAGAGAATTTGTTGGAAATTTTTCAGAGTTCTGTATTAGCTGATTAACTGCCCATTAGCATGTATGCTTTAAATAGCTAAGCACAGATATAAGGTAAGAGGTTAGATGGAGACCATGGACTTCGCTGGAGCATCTCTCCATCGAAAGATAGCTAGCTAGTGTTGAGCCCAACCCAGTTCCCTTGAAATCAGTGGGCACTGGAACAAAATCCCGCCCCCCCAAGGTATTATTCATGAAAGAGCTACAACATGGCACAGAGCCTCTGACACACTAAAGGAATTAACTAAATCCTACACTATCATTTTTAATTCCTCTTTGGAAGTTGGGGAGCCCAGCTGTCTTCCTTCACCTGGATTTGTGTTTAAGTATCACCCGTTACTTTGAAGACATCATACTGTAATGAGACTAAATTGTTTCACGCTTCAATGCCTGAAAACAAACAGGAAATCTGTGGCACGTGGAAAAGAGGCTCGGTTCATACACACAAGACCATTAAATACATATTGACAACTTCTTGTGGAAAATTGAGTGAGTGAGTTTGTGGGCTTGTGTGGCATAGAGGCTAGGAGGAAGTTTGTGTTATATCCTACCTTTGTACAAGTGACCAGTTTTGCCCTGAAACAGCGATTCTCAGCCAGAGTACCAAGAGATCATGTAAGGGTGCTGTAGGGTAGTACACAATATTAGACTGTTAGATGTGCAAATACCAACACAAGATTCATGAGATAAATTCAGAGATTTTGAATCCTGTGCCTCCAAAGACACTGTTGTGGTCTTTCTGAGTTCTCTGCAAAAGAAGAATTGCTCCATTATTTCTCTGTAGTCAGAAAACAAGTGAAAGCTAAGAGCTGGCATTTTCTAAGGGTGCATTGAGTCTAAAAAGGTTGAGAATGACTGCTCTAAGCACTCTGAGTAAGATGGATAGTATACAGAGTCTGCATAAAAACATGCCAGACGTATATACATCTTTTAAATTAATTTTATTTTGTGTAAGCTAAAAGGAAATTTACACACTTAAATCTCAAAAGACCTCAGGCATGCACATTAACCTTGTTAGAGGTTCTTCTACATAGCTCTCTTTTTTCCATAGGAATTTCCCCAAACATTTACAACCCATAGTTTTTACTGTATATACAGCCTAAAACCATAGCAATCTATGATTATGTCATTTTACACTGTGCAAAATCAAACAAAGGAATAGTGGTACAATAGAACAAAAAAATTGTAACAGGTAAATTTCACTGTAAGACATTCATATAGTTTTGGTCCTTCTTTTCCAAATCAAATTGATTGAATGAAGACAATCTTCTAATGACCTCAGAAATCATGTGTTCAGACAGTGATCCATAACTTAACACAAAAAGGTACTGACGATATACCTTTCAAAAGGCTACACAGCAATAAAGCCATACTGTTAAAGTTTGAAAAGATAAAAAATAACCAACCAAAAAGCACCTTAGGTTGACAGAACAGAAAGAAGAACCTGTTTTAAAGAAAAAGCTGAAAAACCCAAAAAGAGACAATGACCTTGGGCTTTTTCAGCAAAGAGTGAAGTATTCTAATATATGTAGGAAAGAAATTAAGACACTCAGTACAATCTGAAAAGGGGATTTCACAGACAGCGATGATTGAAGTTTCATTGCGTTTTTTTTAATTTTTTTTTTAAGTTTTATAAGAAGGACATCACCAGTGTATTTCACAAAGACGTAAATGTATACACCCCAGCACAACAAAAAGAGTAGATCTTCAAAAAGGTTCACCCCCAATTATTTACATTTTTGCTAATATAAATTTAGGACTCCAGTATGTAAATAAATATACATTGCTATGTATACCTTTCTAGTGCTGCTTACCAACAAATCATCTGAACTTGATTTTTTTTTTTTAATTAAAGCAAGATTGCTTTTTATGACCTGGGGGTAAGGGGAGAGGGAAGAAGAAAAAAAAGGAAATCAATAGAAAGTGTCCAATTCACATCACTTAGTCTACCTTTTCTTGGCAGCTTGTTGAAGGTGTTAATGTGGCTGGGAACATCAACACCTTGGCATGCATGAAACTTAAGTCAGGAAGGCTAGAAATCACCTTGGCAGCCTCTTCACTAAGATGTTCTTCCTTTTTTGGCTTCCTGTTAAAAAGGAAGAAGAAAAGTGCATTAATCCACTACCTGATGTCCATGAAGGAAGACCCACTGATAGAGACCAGTATACACCTGCAAAACTATACAGATACGATTATCTACCTGCACCATAACCTCCCATGAAGGTCTGCAAGCCATATTGAAGTGAGGGAAGTTGGAATATTCAAAACCTTAATATCGGGTTTGCATGTTTTAAAACAAATGCACTCTGTGAGAACTAAATGCATCCTTAGCCTGAAGACAAAACAGCAGTAGTGGTACCGCAAGAATCCAGACCTCCACCTCCAACACTTTCAATGCAGAGAAAAAGTTCTGAGAAGAGTTCAGATGCCTGAAAAATGTTCAGTATTTTTTTTAAGAGGACAGCGTGTAGCACTGTTTTTACTTCTGAATATAATCCAGTGTAATCAACTACATTTCACATATGTTCTAAACTCTTTTTGCTCTCACAATGCTCACAAGAATTAACTGCAAATTAACGAAGGGATTTCTTCTTCTGCATTCCTCAGTCGTTTGGTCATTTGTATAACTCTCTTGCAGACACCTTATATTTGCTATTCAAATAGAATAAGCTTGATTCAGACTGTTACAAAGCACTGATCCATACTATATCCTACCGAATGCTGACAGGTATTTAGCCTGGAGTCAAACAGAAGGCAGGGCAGGGTGGCACTACAGAGAGGCATAGGTTTTCATAGATGACAGCCTATTTTGTCATATGCTTTGACACCTGATGACATAGCATCTGACGAAGTAGGTGTCACCCACACAAGTTTATGCTTCTCTGATCCAGATGGTCTCTGCTGAACGCTAGCTATGACAAGTAGAATGGACTGCTATTACGGAATGATGTTAAGACACTGGAATAGCCTTCTTAAAACCTTTTAGAAACTCTAGCACATATAAATGCCTCCTTCCTTAGTGACAGGAGTAATAATAACAACAATAACAATAATAAATCAGACTCAAGCCTGAAACCAAATAAACTACTTTGAAGATTTCCTTTATACTCATCTGCCCCTTATGCAAGATCAACTTTAAAGTTTATACCAGCACAATTGCCCCTCCAGTCAGGAGGACTGGAAATAGCATTTTTTCCTACCCATCACCCACAAACAGCACTCCTTTAAGCTGGCCAGTGGTTTGTGAGAAAGCAAGGAGCATAGTGTTTTGCCCCCACAGAACTCCCAGAAAAAAAACCAAATTCTTGATTCAGATTCCCCATCAACACAGGTGATCTTTGTTGACACTTGAAACTATCACTTGATGAAAGATCCCTGTATGAGGTAGCCAGGATACCAAACCTGACTTTTGAATAGTGATATTTTCTCTTTGCTGCAGTGGAATTTCATGAGCCACTGCCTAGGCAGATTACCAAATTCTGGAAGATAAACAAAGCTGTGTGCAGGATTTAGTGAAAAAAGGAGCAGAAAGCTAATGTGTGCCTCCCTCCAGTTCCGCATTTGCCCTTGGAGGGCTCTTTATCTCTGAGCTGCTGAAATGTGGTCATCACCACTGACTGTGTTATCAGTATTTGGCACATGCAACAAGCAGCTGCAGTATGGAGTTGTGATCAATTACCCACAGGCCTCTCAAGGTGCAAACTCCTGTCGTTCAGTGGTGATCAAGAATTCCTACTTGTTTCTCAGAAAGGACAATTTGAAAGAGGAATTGAAGAGAGGCTTAAGATCACAATTACAGACATTGGCATCGATGCTATTCTGGCATGGAGACAGAGTGCCCACATTTTTTGCTATCTGTCTGCCTCTTTCTGCTCAACTGGATTTGTTACACAAAGAATCATCATATGGAAACATTTCCGTAGTGTATCTGGTCTGACACTCAGATTGGCAAGAGCCTTGTACAGCAGTCAAGAGGATATTGCCACTGCTTCTAGCTGGAATACCTTGTACCTGTAATACTTCTCACAGACGTTACAGGGCAATCATTGCGAACCTCTGGCTGTCCCTTGGTTTGGAGGTGTTCTGCAATAACTTTGCACTTAGTATGCTCTGCCACTGGGAGTTATCTGACAGAGGATGGGCTAATACAGTTCTACAGCAAAATCCGTCCCCAGGTTAGTTATGGATACAATCACTACCTTTGTTATAAGCAGCAGTACTACTAAATTTTGGTGACTCTTATGCAGGAAATAATTAGCTGATGCAGCTAGAACCACTGGTGTCTTCCAGTAGGGTTATGCAGTCGTGTTTCAAGTAGAAACATGACTGCAGTGGACATACTGCAATTGGTGACTGGGCCTCCTTTGATGGAAGCACTAGTAGGGGCCCTGGCAGACATTTAAACCCAGTGAGTAACTTTTCTGAGTGCTGAATTCCCCCAGGCGAGTGGGAATTCCCTTGGTGTTGTTGAACCTGCAGAGGTGCTTCTTGGTCTGCATTCTTGATTTCACTTTAGTGGGGGGAAGTAGGGAGTCTCCCTCCAACTGCAGCAGGAGCTTTGCCCCTTTCACTGGTTTCTCAATAGCTTCTCTTTTTTCTTCTGAGGTGGCCCTAGGGGTAAGCAGCCTTCCCTAAGCAGATATGCCTGTATTCTACCACCCAGAGTCCTTCTTAAGATGCCCTTGTGTGATACCTACAGGAAGCTGACAAGCTTACAACCAGCAGGCAGGAAAGTGGTTGGTGAGCTGGAATAACCAACTCTTTGTTCTCCTAAACAAATACAGACCTCCCAATCTGTGCGCCAGCCTAAACATGGACCACTCTGCTTGGACATCTCTTCTGGCCCCCTCCCCATCCCAAGCTCCAGTGCTTAGCTACGTCTTACATGTTTACAATGAGCATTGTGGACACCAACATAACACCAGCACTAATTGTGACAGCTTGCTGATTAGATAAAACATAAGCTGCTCTGGAATTATGAAAGAGTCAGACCAGAGCATCTAGCAGTGCCCACCAGTGATTTTTTTTTGTTTAAACTCGAACAACATTCAGCCATTTCTTGTAAAAGAAAACCTCAGCTCTCCATCTTCTTTCAACAACGCAGCAGATAAATTTTTGGACTCTGTCAACTCCATGGTGTTCTGCATGAGTGCAAAGTGGTAGGGGCAGGCTTTACTGGATCACTGATCTGCCACTAACTTTGTACCCTTTATATTTAGTATTCACATCTTCATGGAACTGCCAGGCACTTTTCCTCCCCCTCCTCTGCATGCTCCTTTTGAGGAAGTGACCGGTTGAGTGCAAGTTACCCGTCTATAGGTGAAAGTGGTGCTGTCTCCCACCAACAAAAACCTTCAGGGTGTGGCTTGAGGAAGGCACTGGGCATTCCTACTATACAGACAATTTAAACATTCAAATTTAACCATGCCATCACTCTTCCCCTTGAGAACACTGGAGGTCTTTGTCAGCACTAGGCTGAGCCATGTCCTCCCTCAGGAACAGATAATAATCTGACTCATCTTTGGTGGGTTTAACATACCCACACTTCTATTCTAAAAGTGTCAGTTTATTAAAGTTATTTATTCCAAGAAAAACACAGTTGAGTGTGAAAAGGCAGTACTATGGGTCAATACTAAGATGATATCCTTCCATTTCCTCAAAGGTTTATCTTTAAGAGAACAAATAGACAGAAAAAGTGAAAGAGGAAAATGAAGTGAATGCTTAGAATCCAATTATCTCTTAATAACTGGCAGCTCAGACTGAATATTGAGCAACCAACCATTTATCAAACACTGGGTTCTAGCTGCTCCAAGCCAGTCATTTCCTACCCTTGCATCCAGAATTAACAGCCCAGTCTAATGCCCTGCCTCTCTGTACCTAATCCATAGTACCAATAACATCCTCTAATGGCTTCCAGCACTTGAAGTCGGAAAAAAAGGGGGGCGGGCGGGTAAAACAAAGGACCACTAGAGCTTATTAGCCTTCTATCACATGCTACTACTCCAGGGTATCAAGCCAAAACAACTTCTACTCACATCCACTATGGGACTAAGATCAACAAGCAGCAAGTCATAAAAGTTTCTTCTCTCCTTTCCTTATTGGCAGCTACAGCCTCCTAAAATCACCTTAAATCACCAGTATTTAGATTCTGGGACTAAACTTCCCTATAAAGGTAAGGGTCCCTGTAAGGGTCTGTCTTATTTGCTCCCTGAATTTCCTATCATGCTTTTGGTGTAGAATTGAATCAGCACTACCACAGTATGCAGACAGACAGTCATTTGAATACAACAGACTATCTACCAATTTGTAAAAAAAAACTAAAACATACCAAAACAAGAGAGAGAACTGATATTCCTGAGAAGCCTGCCAGATCAACAAATACAATCCTATGGAGAGGCTTGCAAGAGTTAAATAACTGAACTTCCAAGCACAAATATGTGATTGGAGTCTGCCAGCTACTCCAGGAGTTTTCAGAGAGAGATTATTTCAAAAACTTATGTACAGTTATGAAGAAGTATGAACTTCCTGAAGAAAGTCAACATTTTCTACTCAGTAATTTCAGATCACTTTGTAGAAATTAAACTCTCTTAAAAATTCAACTGTATTTCCAAGAAGTCTAGATTTTTCAGTTTCCCTTTATAGAATATTATAAAACAGCCAAGCTGAAATCTGATTAACCAGCATTGAGGTTTAGAGCTCCATCTAATGGCTTAGTGTTGAAATTTCACGGCTTTGTACTGTCAAAGTTCTCTAAATGCAAGGTTAGGTAGAACACAGAGCAGGGTACCATTTTAGACTATGGATACACATATGTTTGGATACTGCTTTGCCCAGTGTTAGGAGCTGGAGCAGTGCTGTTACATTTGTTACGTTTCCAGCTTGCCCACGCAAAATTAGAATGTAACAGCAGCTGCCCTTTTGAAATGGCTCCAAATGCACAGGTGTCCCTGCCCTTACATACTAAGCAAGCCCCAATGCAAGATTCTGACCTTTTTTACCGTGAAGAAATAGCAAGACATTTCCAAACCTGATCACAACTCTAACAGTTTTTGTGATGTCTAGTTTTAGACATTTAAAAGTGATCTCTATGGAACAGTTATTACAAACAATATTAAACTATAACTCCATTTTTATAAAAAAAATGTCACAGAGGAGAATAAAGGCTGCAATGAGTTTTAGAGTTACTTGCAAAAAAATGCAAGTAGGAAAACTTCACTCAACATTGCTTGCTTTCCTTATGTTGTTCTCCTTAAAAGTTGTATTTGTAAAAATACGAAATAAGCATTCATTCCTGCTGGTACCAGGAGGATTAATGACTCTTTCAAAGATGATAATATTTTCTCAAAAGATCCTACTAGCATATCCATTAATACACAGATTCTAATTTTTACCTATAAACTGTCAAGAGTAGTTCTGTTGCTAAGATGCACAATCACAAAAACTCAGGTAAATTCCAACTCCTGAACAAAAAGAGCTTGTTTTATTCCACTGCAATAGAGCAGGCCATCAAGAACAAGTTGCGACTTAAAGGCTCTGACTGAAGCTATACATATGATAAAGCAGTGTCCATGAAGCCCACTTTAAACAGCTGCTAGATCTGACTAGATCAAAATAGAGTGAGCGAGCTCTTGTTATAATGCTGGTATGTGGAACAGTTATTAGTGTCTTTATATATAGTTTGCTTCATTCAACAACTTGGCTCTAAATTTGTACCTATTTGGATCTCTCCACCTCTAAACGATGTTTAATTGAAGATTAATTGATTTACCTTGTAGAGGTGCTTGCCTTCTCTACTGTGGACATGAGTCTTGCAAATGCATCTGTCACTTTGCCGCTTGCATTGGAGGTTTCCAGTTTTGAAGTTGTCAATTCATACAACTCTGGATCCACACCTTATAGCATAAAATGATAATCAGTGAAGGTTGGATGCAAATATAAGTCATAATTACCCACAGTCTGATTTGCTAAATACTTTATTTTCTGTAAACATCTGAGTCACTAAAAATTTCAGAAATATATGACAGAACTTGGCAATGCTTCCAAAATTACAACTTTCTCTGTCCCAGTTTTAGTAGCTGCTACTGCTGCAGCAAAAAATGCATATACCTTAGACTTAAGTTTAGCATACCTGGTCTCAGCCTGAGAGCAAAACATTAAAATGCATTGTTACATGCATAAAAAAAGGGGGGGGGGGGAACCAACACCACACAAGATGCATTTTTTTCATTGACTTAAATTTGTTTCTATAAAAATAATTTGCCAAAGAATTGCCAAATTAACTGCTACTTAGAAACAGAAAACACATAAAAATTAAGTCTTAAAAATACTATAATTCTGATGGTGACCACATACCACAGTGGCTTCAAAAATTATATCAAACACTACACCGAACTTGACTTCAAATTTAAAGTGAGGAAGATCCATCATTCTTAATCCCATTCTATCAAGTCTATGCTAATTTATAAACACAGAATTCATATCTAAATCCTTAACTGATTCTATTCTTTCTTCTCACAAAAGTATTTATAAAGTACTGAGCAAAGGATACAAATGCTTGAGGCTTGATTTTCAAGTGTTTCACCTTAAGCCTGATCCTGAACATTATTCTGACATGCGTTTACACCAGGAACAAATCTTAGATTTTAGAAGAAAAAATTCATCCCAAAGAATAAAAGCAGCACAAGCAAATTGTATAAAAATGTACTGAGAAGAAAAAGAAAACAAAACACGCCCCCTCCAACGTGGGTGAAATTCTGGTTACTGCCTGTTAAGTATTAAGTGCTGTTTCACCTCCGCTATCAAAAAAAGGTAAGAGATACAAGGCTACTGTGTGACCTTTAATCTTTGTACAAATCTCTGTAATTTTAATATTTCAAATGCATTATGGAGGAGAAAATGTTAGAAAACTAGTTCGCCACTAAAAACAATTTTAGCCTGGTGATAACTAAAGTATAGCTGGACGTAATATATTGTGTTTACTTCCTTAAGTTAACATGAAGTTTGTTGAGATTTATGAACATTTTAGGGGGGTGTGTGCGCGTGCGTGTGTGCGAGTGAAAAAGGTGATGCAAAATTAACATTCTCTCCATTGTCCAAACTTGATACAGTCTGTACTACAACAAAATGTCTGTTGCAAATAATTAGAGGTCAAGGGATATGTAGCTGCTTTATGTCAATAAACAACTCAAGAATAGCAACAATTATAAAATTAGTTTAAATACTAAATAAGCAAGCTAACCAGCTAAAGTTATGCAAGGGCTGCTTTAGAAATGCCCTTTATGTACCAAACTTAGAACACCTCGCCAATTAAAATACCCTGGCTGTTATTCCCTCACTTTCATTTATGAATAGTTGAAATTAATAATTCTCAACAGCAGTATGCATCAGCTCTTCTCAGTTTTCCTTGTTCTGATTAATATATTGAGCCAAATGAAATTAAAAAAACCCCTTTACTTATACCAAAGAAACCAGTTGCCCTTCTTACTAGCTCATTAGATACTACTCATGTATTCTTTCAACTAGCACTTGTTTTTCTCAAAATGAGGTCACATCCAGATTCAAGTAAAATATGCACCAAGTTTGAGACCAGTATACCTTACGTTTGATGTCTTGTCAGATGTTTACAGAACTCCAACAAGAAGAGACAACAACACAGAACATTAACTTCCAACAGGGGGGAAGGCTATAAGAAATGCACTTAGACTTGCAAGTCTTTTGAAATCTCATTAAGGTATAAATTATAAAATATTGAAAAGGAAGGAGCCCTTTGGTACACAGTTCTGTGACGCAAAGGTACACCTAACAAGTTACACTATGTAGTTACATTTCAAACCTTTAATTTACATCGGAGAATGTTTTATGAAGCTAATGCTCAATTTATTGGTTCTAGTATGTGGCTCCTATTGAATTTGGCCAATATTATTAGAATGCTTGCACATCAAAACAGAACAAAAACCCCCCCAAAATAAAACACCCTGCTGTTACCATAATATATAAATTATTAATTAGAATTAGGGAGTTTCTCAGTGATTGTTAAATTTAAATCCCCCTTTTAGTGATTTTGGATCCAGATCTGATGATTGAGGGAAATCTAATATAGATCTAGAATAGTTTATATTCCATCTTCATTAAGGAACAAACTTCTATCACTTCAGTGATAGCAATTTAATGGTTTTTAGCAAAAAAGATAAATGACTACTCAACTGACAAAGTCATAAAATCAATGGATTTTTTTCTTATTTAAGTGATCAGGAAGTAGTTATGGAAAAATTATAAAACCTTAATGAGATATTTGAGGAAAGTTTGCTAACCAAATTCTGCACAGAACTCCTGGATAAAACTTAAACGCACACAACACAAACAAACTGCAAGGTAAAAAAAAAAGTATGACTTTCCTAGAAACAAGTCAGAAAATGGAGGCAATGGCTATATGGCAAACCAGGGGAGGTGATACCATCTATACTATAGTTTAAGGACACATTTATCAACAGAAAAAAGCAAAAAGCAATAAAAAAAAGCTGAAGCATCTTTGCAGTAATCACTTCAAGTGTTTGTAATGGCAGAATAATGAGAATGTATCTTGCTGGGGGAATGGTGACAAAATGCATCTCCTAATGAGGGGTGAACACTACTGAAAGAGAAATGAATTAAGAGTGTCTTTAAAGCTATTAAAGGAATTATGTAACTATTCCAAGCACTCTACACTTTGGTTCCTAGCACCTGTGCAGTAAACTTACTATCGCTTCATACTGACACAATGAGTACATTATTTGACTCTTGAGGATGGTGCTACCGTGAATTTGGGGGCAATTAAAAGACAAATGATAAAAACCAAAATAATACAAAGTTGCTGTATTAGAGGATTCAGGGAAATGTTGTTGTTGGAAAAATGCTATAGTGATCATCATAAGATGAAGCAACACCCCTCCTCCCCCGAGTTTTAATAAGAATACTGGGCTTCTCGCTCAAAATTAATTCAAAGTACATAAGGGACTTCATGATCGAGGGGCATGGGTGTAACAGTAGCATTTTACTCATGCAGCACCTTAGAAGCAGCTAAAAATAAACTAGTAGCCCATGTAGGAGTGACAGGCCTTTTCTAGATCTTCCTCTCTCTGAATAAATGCATTTTGCAAGATTTTAGGTTTAGCTTTCAAGAATAAAACTTAAAAAAAAAAAAAAAATCAGAGAAACTCAAACATATTCAAAAGACATCAAAATCATGTTAAATAAAATGTAAACATGGTCAAATTCATTCAAGTGTGATCCCATTTTATTCAAAGTAGAAAATAACAAGTATTGGTCTCTTTCCCAAGAGCATGAGCTTTCAGCATGGCTAAAATTGCTTTTGTTTTATAATCAATGGCTTAATATATTGCTTACGCTTTTAGTGTCCCCCAAGACACAACTGTCCTTGTTTGTTGCTATGAATATTGTTAAAACACTTTTCTTATATTGTAACATTCATTGTCAGACAAGGAACAGAAGTACAACTTTTAGGTAACTATAAATGCTAGTTATGTCATGAGGATTTTAAACATCTCACACCTTAAGTATAACTCATTTAGGAATTTATATTTATGATATATACCAATTACAATAGTCAATTATATTGCTGATAGCTTTTTATTCAAAAGGGAGAACTTCTCCCTTTTTGTAGACATTATATCTAGGTTTCAGTTTCTTAATATGAAGTACTTTGAAAAGCTTCCAAAAATTCTTCATTTAAAATCAAGTAAGGAAAGCATTTTAACATATTCAGTGCTTAAAAAACTTAAGAGCCATTCACTGCATATATAGGTAACAGTACAGAGCTAATAATACCTTTCAAATACTTAGCACTTCATACAAATGTTAGAAAACAGCATACACATTAAAAGAAAAATAACATACTACATACACTTTTTACAGAAACGCTCTCTTAAAGTTCTCCTTGTTTATAGGAAAGTCAAGTGATGTGTTCATGCTTTTAGTAAATTGTTATAAGACTACATTTGTGGTTTTAACACTCTGCTGACCTGGGATTGTGGTGGTGCTGCTAGAGCTACTGTCATCCACGGGCCCAAAGAAATCAAGGTTCAGAAGAGTGGAACCTCCACTAGCTTGAAATTCAGTGACCGTGTTGGTAGGCAGCCATATAGAAGGTAAGCCAAGGGAGGGGTTTATGTATAAAAAGGGGTAAGACACACACTTGAACATGCAAGTTATAATTAGTACTCAGTACACAATTTAAAAACTGACATGAAAACAATGCTTACAGTATTAGCTTGTAATTTCTAAAGATGTTAACAACTTAATTCAATGTACATTTTCTCATGTACAATGCAGCAAGTAATTCAAACACTAGTAATTTTAAGTAGAAAGAAAGATTTATTTCGATCTAAAAATTGAATAGAATCAGCAAGATCCAGGAAGAGAGATCTGTCCAATTAAAGGGAAACAATACTTAGGTCAATTTGTAATAGGAATATAAATGGGCCTTTTCCTTTCACATTTAAAGCTATTCTTTCATCATTAAAAATTTAATTGGTCCCCCAATTAGCAAAAAGAACTGAAAAAAACTGACAAGTTTTATTTGCCATTTTTAACTATAAAGTATTTTAGCTTAAAGCAATGTAAATACATGGAAGTGAATGCCAGGGTTACATCCAGCTCCTCAGTAATAAGTTATACTGTTCCCCTTTAATACTGAAACAAAATCAGAAACAGGATACATTTTGAAGTTACTTATTAAAAGAAAGCATGATGATTTGACTAAAGATATAAGACACCAGACAACAGCAAAAGGGTCCATCCAGGCTTTCCTTCATTATCATATTGATACTGATATTTAAGTCATTGCAACCTATGTACCCTGAGAACTACTAGGTAACACCCATAGTAACATACACAAAATTTTAGTTATTTGAGTAACTTATACATTGTGAATTAACCATTGCTGGCAGGATCCTTTTAAAAAATGTTTTCTCTATAAGACTTCTAACCTGCCATCCAGCAAGTTTTCACAATCTGTTATTTTTCTTTCTCCTCAAGCTTGCACCTGAGAGACAGGAGTTAGTGAGACAACTCACTTCTCCACTAAAACATACACACATATATGAAGCTCTTAGAAGTGAAGTTTCAGCCATGTACACAAATAAGTTTGAAGGCATCTCTTTCAAAATTTAATACATTAGATCTATTTTGATACAGAGTTTAAGCAAAAGTAGCAATGCATGAAGTCATTAAATAAATGTCTAAGTGGAAAGTGTATATCTGTGAAAGTGAAAACTTTCAGTCTAGAAGTGTATCTTTTACAAAGAGTTTTTGGTTAAACTATTGTGCTTTGTAGTAACCACCATACACTTCATTGCTATTCATAACGTATCAGTTCATTGGCAACATACATTTTTACAGGTTAAACATGTAAATCAAATCTAACCTAGTCAGATCTTCATCGTAATCTGAGAAGGCTATGAGGTGTGTACAATGCAGCTTTGTGTGCTCAGCATGAATGTAGGAACCTAAAATCACAGAGAGCTGTGTTTTAAGACTTGGGGGCACAGCTAATCAGAAAGAAAGCCTGAATTTCCAAAGTTAGGAGTAAGAAATAAATATATATTAAAAAAATAAATCAGCAGAGAGACGTTTGTCTGAACTTTGTAGCTTTCTTAACTCTAGCTCTGGTGCTAGAGGCTCTACGGAGAGACGTACCATCTAAAGGGTTAGTAAGGCCACTGCTACTCCAGTCAAACTGGACAGGTGGTAGAGATTCCTAGAGTTGAAAAGTCAGAAATCAGATTTTATAGTCAGTTCAGGTTATAACAAATGTAAAGTGTCTCACAATAGAATTTTCTTTTTTGTGCCCAAGTATTAGAGAAAGAATTGAACATAAGTTCCAAATATTTTAAGACTTTAGAAGTTGTGAGCTGTAAGTTTTCATAATATATACTTAAAGTACCTTCTTCAACAAAATAAAAGTTGAGCTCAACTTTAAGCAGAGATCGTCCCAATCATCTAGTCCCAACAGGGTTTTAATAAGTATTATACAAAAATATTAAGACAGAGCTAAAACATAAGCAATAGACTAAACCATTTGTGCATAAAAAGACTAAACATACAATTTAATTGGGGGAGGGGATTTTAAAATAGAATATAGTTCTAGAAAGTGTTTTGCACTTCTATACACCTTTGCATGATTGTATGAAATAAGTTATTCACCATGAAGGAGTCCATGTTTCCTTTCTTGAGATCATTCTACCATTACACTTGGGGAGCCTATTGCTTTCTACAGTCCCCCAAAACTGAATACCACCCTTTGCTTGATCAATCTAGCCAAGAAAGATGAAGTCCCAAACTCCCCCCAGCAATGAGATAGGATGTCAAGACTTGACTACACAACGTGTGTGCTACAGGAATGTGATTAAAAAAGGAAACTTGGGCTCCTCCTGGGAGAGTATCTTTGGCTCTCCATTTCCTTTTGTTCAATCCCTCTGCACACGTAGGTAAATTGGACAAGCCATAGAGATTGTGTAGAAGAGGGAGATATATATTTAGCTGTCCTGAAAACCAGTATAATTTATAAATGGTTTTTGGTTAGAGCACTGCAAAACATACAACAGCCACAGCAGCGGTATTATAAATATTAAGAACTTCTCAATCTCTCTCGTTCTGCCTAGTGCTGTTCAAGTGAAGTTAGCTTGCAGAAGCAATTGGGAAGAACTACCTTGAACTCAGTAAGTTTGATTCTTAGGTTTCAGAGTTCTGTCACCAGTGAGAACTAGCTAGAAATTCCTTGAAAATCAATTTGAAACATCACTAAAGATTACTTAGAAGGCTCTTAAAAGGTTGAGAGGCAGATGCTGATTCTTGGCAGTAAGTGAGGCCTTCTCCAAAAGCTGACAGCATTCAGTGCTAACAAGTCACACAATGTCACAAAACAGTTTCAGAAGCTTGAGCCAGGTCCAAACAATTTGAAAACCTTTGGTTTCTCGAAATTTGAGTTTTATTTAAAAAAAGAAAAAAAAAAGGAGGGTACAGAATTCTATATTTATTTACAGCAACGCTTTACCTCAGACATCTTTCACCCAATGCAATGTTTCCACTACAGATGAGTATGCTTTAAGTAGTACATCACTGTGGTAGCCAAAAGGATTTAATGCCATGACCAATTTTTATTTGCTGTTAGCCCTTCAAATACTGACAATTCAAGTTAATGACAAAGAAAACTAGTTGTGCCAATGGAGACGCTGTAACTGATATAGTTACAATAGCTACAACCACCAACTTGTCTGAAATGTTTTTGTAATACCAAAAGCATACCAACTCTGGAAGCAGCTTTGCTTATAAAAGGGAAGCAGCAGTGGGCTAAAAAAAGACAGTTCACCAGCTTTTTCATTAAGAGGGAAACAAGCTTGAACCACAGCTCTTCTGACAAAAACTTTCTTACTAGCCTCCAATTAGTTAGACAAGAATCCCACGATAGCTCCATGTCCTCATTAAAGAGAAACCCAGGATTAAACTCAGAAGCATTTAGAGTCAGAACTGAGGCCAGCTGGCAAAACTATGTTCAAATTATACCACTCTCTCTCTCAGGTAGATGTCTAGGCTGCTGACAGACGTGGGGAAAAAAAAAAAAAAAGAAGCAAGCTTTACCGGAAGGGACAGCACAATAGTTTGACCAGGCTCCTCAGCGTCTGTATAGATTGGATGCTTCAGGAGCTATTAGATAAAATTTAATCAGCTATTAGATAAAAGTGCCAAGAATGCCGCACCAATGTGCCCAGTTTATACAGATGTTGAGTGAACCGGGTCCAACTAACACGATTGTCTGTTCTGGGTATGTGCTGGGCTCAGCGCAGGAGTGCACCAGGTTTAAAGTAAAATGCCATTTCTTCTCTTTTTTTTTTTTTTCATGTCTGCCAGCAGCAGTGTCTCTGAGACATGATTCACTCAAATGTTAGCAGAACAAGGTAAAAGTGTCAACAGCCCCTCGCTGCAGGAAAAAAAAAAAAAGTATTTCGCTCCAACATATCCTGCTTCAGGGGACAAAAGTTATTCTGTTAGCTTGGATAGTTATCAAGCAGAAAGCTCTGTATAAATTGCAAAAACCTGTAGGTAATGTTGGTGATATCTACAAAAATATGAAGAGAGGAGCACCTGCCCTCTCCAAGACAGCATATGAAGTGAAAGTGAGGGGGCTGAACACAAAATGATCTGGACAATTAAATGCAAAGGAATAGTTCCTGTTTCTATTAGCTTTGCCCCTAGGAGGGCTCTGACTACACTGATAATTCAAAGCTCCATATAAGTGCCCTAGAAAATACAGACAATGGCAAAGTTCAGATATGAGAATTTTAAGTTTTAGTTTGGCAGAACACCCTGTGGAAGCTTCAGTATTTTCAGTAGCTCTCCTAATGCGATATTTTTAACTACCAAAAGAATGCCCAACAAGGAACAGGAGAAATGAATGACAGGACTGTGCCATCTCCCTCCCCCGGCCATCCTAAATCAGATTTATATAGGAGGAGCCATATAGAGGCTGGCAAACAGGCCTAATTACTAGGGGGTTACCTGGAGAGCTCAGAAAGTAAGAGGAAAAAATTGAAAAGCTCTCTTGTTCTACTGTGCAACTGTTATGGCTTTCTGGTGTAGCAATTTTATCTGCTTTTAAGATTCCTTTTAGCACACTAATAGGACTTGGAATAGGAGTGTCTTTAACCCCCCCAAAAAGTTTAAGTTTTAAAAGGTTGTCTACATAAAAGTAACTCATTAAAATTGAACTACAGCAACAGAGTTGCAAAACTACATTGGCAATGCAAGTTTACCACCAATATTTAAACAGTTGCTACAAACAGACCCTGAAGCTCTCTCCCCACCATGAATCTTGTCTGTTACCAGAAATTCATATATTAGATCATAAGCATTTATTGGCTATGCTACTATACAAAAATTCCCAACTGTTTTGAAATACCACTTTCCTTCCTGAAGTATTTCAGAGCTACTTCACTGCACTTTAAACTGTAACAAGTTTTTTTCATCTCTTACTCCAAAGGAATTTTCTTACCTGTGATTTTTGTTCTCTTAGTGTACATAGCAAGGCAGTTATACATTCTTGGATCTCTCACGTGTAACTGGAGGGGGTTCCATAGCAGTCTCTGGCTGGTGGCCAATAGCAGGGTTGTGTACATCTGTCACTGCTAGCAATCCTGGTGGCCCCTAACCCAATTAATAGTGCTTTTTAAGAGCCCGCCTAACAATTTATTTGAAGACCGATCAGTCTCTAATAGCTAAGTACGAAGTTGATATCATTACATTTCATCTCCAGCTCTGCAGATGATGTGAATATGTAGATATGTTGTGATTAACACCTTCCAAAAAGAATTAATTAACCAGCTGCAACACCTTCAGAAAAGAACTGGTGGTAAATTCTCTTCTCTCAAGGGCTGGGTCACAGCACGGAACAATGGAGCTCAAAGACTGAAGTTCAGCACGAGCACTGACGCAAACAAGAAAACCTAAAGTCATTCTGTACGTTTGGAGGATGACAACCTCAGGCTTTGCCAAAGAAAACACGTCTCCCAGTATAAAGAAGGTATTTTGAAACGTGAACAAGAACTTTGATATATACTAGGATGATAATATAAAAAAATAAAAATGAAAAAAGACAAGGAAAAAAAGGAATGTTGAAAGAAGAACAGAGACAGCAAGGCATCCAGTGTTAAGCCACAGTTGAAAAATCAGAGCACAACACCAATAGACACAAGGCAGGTTATACAATAACTCTGCAAACATCTTGACTGGAACTAACTACTATTAGTTTTCCTATCATGCCTCAAACTCCTAGTTATGGATTGAGCTCCTATTGTGTGGATTCAGAAAAATACAAAGGGTCCCTGCTCCCAGAGATCTAACAGTCAGTGTAATTGTTGAGAGGGCAGCTCCTTAAGTAGACTTTCCCCTCATGCTTAATGAGTTTTTTTATGCCCCTTTTATTTCAGACTTGCTATGGAATAAAATGGACAACTCTCTAGATATAGCACCTGAGATGTAAATTAGCTATTGCAGTGATCCATAATCTAGATGTAATTTCACATTGAGTTTATGGAGATGTGCCCTGATGGGATGAGCATTCGAGAGTGGGGCAGAAAAACAACTGTCAACAAGTAACTGATCAAAGTGGAGCTCAGATGCCAATTTGAAATAAAAACAAATTTAATTTGTATTAAATTAACAGTGTGCATGTGGAGGGGGCAGTCAGTAAAGTTTACAATTCTCTGATGTCTAAATGAGATTACTAGAACTAGATAAAATTAAGAACCTGAGCTTAAAGTGTGGAGGTTTTTTTTGGTTTTGTTTTTTTTAACAAGTTACTTTTCCATATTCTAACCAGATTTGTGAGGTACATATGAAGTGAAGAGAAGTCTAATAGTCTGTAGTTAGTCTTTCCAAATACATTTAAGTGATTTAAGTGAGGTCTAAGTTTTTTGGCAAGAGTCACTACTTTTCAACTCCTTTACAGATTTTACTCCCATGTTTTCTTGCTCTCCTTATCTTTTTACTCTCTCCATTTGCAAATTCAGTCCTTGCTCACCACTTGTCCATAACACAACTTTTGGTTCTCTCTGGAACTGAGCAAAGACTTCCTTTTCCTGACAGCCCTTACTGATAACACCTTACTTGCATACAAAGAGAATATCTGAGGACTTTAAACCCCCATTAGAATGTGGTTCACATTCTATCCTTTCAAGAGACAAGCTAACAAAAAGAATCATGTTTTGTTCTGCAGAGTGGTAGCTTCTGTGCATGATGTTCAACAAAAGTTGAAATCTAATGCAGTGGTTCTCAACCTTTTTAAACTCAGGGCACTCAACCTTCATTAGACTCAAGGCACTCCTTGGAAAAAAGGCCAGCTCTTAGTTTCCACATATTTTTTTTTTCCACTATGGAAAAATTAACAAGAGTAATTATATTATTGCAAAGAACTTAGATCACAAAAAGGTCATAATGTTTTTTACACTATGGATTCCTACTTGAAATCTTTAAGTTTATCTTGTGAATCAAGTGTAGAGGCTTGTATACCTAACAGTGCTAATACTGAGACACCTTTAAAAAGATATCATGGTACCTCAGGATGCTATTATACCCTGGTTGAGAATCACTGGTCTAATGGCACCAACACTGAAAAGACAGCCAGCAAAAAGCTAAGGTCATAAAACCTTTGCTATTTGAGAACTCCTTCAGCAAATGGAAAAGAGCAGTCAGTCATGTGATATTTGGTCAATGATTTACACAGGTCGTTGGCAGATTAACATTGAGAATAGAAGGAAGTTTCAGATGTCCTGTCTCAAAAGTGAGAACTCAGCTATAAATTGCCAGAGGCACCATTGTGATCACTTGACCTTCTGCACTATACAGTTCATAAAGCCTCACCAAGTAATTCTTCAGTTACTAACAGGAGACTGCTATGGATTAGCTTGCTTGGTATGACAGTATTCTCATTATCACTTATCTGGATGAATAAAGGTGAGAAGAAATTCTTTTTGGAATGTTACTGAATCTCATAAACGAACATTTTCCTGAGAGACCAATCCTAATCATGTTGTTCTGTTTATGCAAGACATAAGAACCACCTTAAATCCGTACTATTAAGAAACCAGATTTCTGAAAACCATTATGACCTTGGTATCCATCAGAGTGTATGCAGAGATTATCTGCTTGGTATGAAGAAAAATTCGAGGTCATAAATAGAAATGAAGGAATTTCAAATTAACATATCAAATCTCTAAGATCATGCCATGACTTAGATGCAGCTGGTGGGTCTGCGGCTTGTGACTAGACTTCAGGTACCTCTAAGGCTGGCTAGCATATTCCCATTTTATTGTTATCAATCTCCACAACAAATCTTTGGATTGCCCTACATTCTCTTCCCACTGCTGGCCTATTGAAGAACAATTTAAGAAATCTCCTCTGAAACAAATCCTGTACTTTCTGTTAGCCAAGGTAACCAGAAGCTATATGGAACAAGCAAGGGACCCCAACCTTCATCAACAAGCAAGGCATCCAAGAAGATTAATTCATTATATGCTCTCGAGCTTTCCAAATACCATGCAGTTCTTGCTAGTATGTAATACCAAGTTTCAGATCAACCTGCATCCGTAGACAGCAACCCAGAGTACCCCCATTCCCAGGGTACAGAATCATCCTGTAAGCCAAGTCTTTGAGCTTTAGACTTGCAATATGGCATTCCTTTACTGTATAAAGCCAATGGAACAAAAGGTTTTGCTCTCCACTTTCTGTAAAGGGTTTTTCCTTCATCATAAGCATCTGGGAACAGCTAAGGTTTATGTGTAAATACCTGACTAGTCACCAATCAAAGTATCCAAGACTACATGGTATCAGCCCATTCTGATGCCATTTGTAAAGGGTATCAAATTCTATATTGCTCTGGGGAAGAGAGCAGAAAGATGTACATGTCTGGAAGCTAATTCTGTCCATCTGGGATTGGAAATTCAACACAGGCAGCAGGAATTGAGGACTGATGTAACTTCCCCAATATGGATGCCTCTTCTCTATATTCACAGACCAGGAGAGGTAATCCACAAAAGTCTTGGCAATTTGAAGCTGGAGGCAAGACTGACTCACTCACCAGAATCTCATGAAGCAGATGGAATAATAGTGCCAGTATAGTGTGCAAGGGCACTGTGTCGCTCTATTACTTTAGAAATAGCTTGGGTAGAAGAATGATATTACACCATCTTCAGCATCTCGCACAAGTAATGCCAGCTAGGTATGAAAGTGGCATTTTTCAAAGCATTCGGCTATTTTTGTCCTGTAATTCCAGCAGGTTTCTAGATTAATGGAGTTGACATCAATCTTCCTGGTTGTAAGAGGAGATGCTTGAATTTCGTAAGAAGCTGGCTGCTTTTCCCTCTTTTGTCCTGATAAAGTTTTGGGGGAAAAAACCCAAACATTTCTTCAGCTCAGACTGAACAAGGTAATGAATGGACATCTCTGAAAGACACTGGTGGCAATACTCAATCTCTCTGTAGGACTTGTTTTAAAACAGAACTAGAAAAGGGATGCACTCGCACCACCAATTCATGAATGTTTTTTCTGGCCACGTTGTCTCTGATGTTCTGATGCTGTGGCAAGCATAAGAGCTGAATGCAAAGACACAGATAAGGGATAAGCACAAAGTACAGATGCACTTGGGGCACCTATTGTGTTGACAGTTCCAAGTGCAGTCAACAATGCAAAACACCTTAATCAACAAGACATGGTGGTAACTGTAATGCACCCAAGGCACTGCAGGAGGACCAAGAAATCAATAAGCCCTGAAGTACCTAACATTGTGACATGACAGGGAGTTGGAGTCACAGTAGTTTCTTCAACAGAAGTTACGACTCTGACACACAATCAGAGGAGCTGCATAGTTAAGACCTAAACTCAAATGGAAGTTTGGATTGAACTTTTTACTCTTTGACTCTGTGGTGACATACCAATTACTTAGATGGTTCAGAGCATCATGCTAGCTCAACTAAATAATACCAGTAATTGTTGCAAGGCACCAAAGCAAAGCGCTTTAGCAGTTCACCAGACCTGCTGCATTCAAATGCTTGGCATCTATGCAGTCTGTTGGTACCTAACGGAATAATCTAGACTCCGGTGCAATCAAAGGCTTGCTTAGACTCTTTCTGAACTTACTTTGCATCAGACTTATAGGGTAGAGGCACCACTCAAGAAGCCTTGAGATGTTCAACACTGACAGAATTGCTCATGGAGACATTTTGGTACAAGCGGGTCAGCAGAACCAGTCGCGGTCTTTGCCCAGACGGTGGAGACAATCACATGTGCTAGCAATGGACATTTTATGACTGCACCCAGGCTATTTCTCCAGGTGGCTAGGCTGCCTCCTACATATTCTGAAAGATAAAGGGGAAAGGAGAATGGAAACATAGTGCAACAAGCACAGCTTTAAATAATAATTTAGAAAAAAAATCCTGGTCAGACAGGTAAAGTGGCTCCATACAGAAAAGAAATGAAAAATAATAAGGCACTAGATTAGAGAAGTTACAAGAAAACCAGAGTTTTTAATGAAAGACATCAGTCAGAGAAGGACCAGCTGTATTGGTACTATTCACAATCACAGCAGCAACTCTCTCACTGTCAGTTGTTAGAAAGTAAACTATCAGGGCATTAGAGGTCACCAGGGCTCTTAGAAGATGCAGGTAATCCATGATACTGGCTGGCAGCTAGACACTTAGCTAGGGGACTCCCTCCAGCCTCATGAGTAGTGGATCCAAGAGTGGGGATTTACTGTGGTGTTGAGAAAAACCTCTCCTTTACATACTCAGATTCCTTTGGTTCTGGAACCTAAAACTGTAAAATGTTAAAAAGCCAGTTTAGACATCATCATCATCATCTTTTTCCTGTTTTTACCTGAAACTGATCAGATGTGCACGTGTTCATCTCCGGTGATACAGGCGGCGTCTGTCCTAACGAAGCTATTTTTTCTGCAGCAGATATTGGTTTCAAGGGTTCCTTGGTAGGCTCTAGCATACCCTAAAAAAAAAAAAGACGACATATGTACAAACATTCCAAGAGTTACAGAGACTATACCCAGTACTACACAGCATTATCTGAAGCTATGCACCCCCCATGTTATTTCTCAGATTGAGACCTCTCCTGGCTCTATCAAACAGCATAGAAAGAACTGTTTACATAGATCCAGTCCCCTTTAATCAAAATTTAATTGTATTTTCAGTAACAAGCTGGAAGAAACTGTCATACAAATCAAAAAGACATTTCCCTTTCCTGTTGCTAGTGGTCCATTATAAAAAAGGATCAAAAGGCAGAGTGGAAAGGACCAGTACTATTTATTCCATTTTGGTCCCAGGAACCAATGTAAAGATTCTTTGTAACTATCATTCTATAATAATGTACAGATAATTCTGTAGTACAATTCCAAGAACTGATTCTGCGTCAAGTATTGTTTACAGTCTGCTATAGCTACTGTCATAAATTTACATCCATTGAAAAGAACGGAGGGAGACCCAATGAAGTGAGGCTGAATGAAGTGTTCAAGGCCAAGCAGAACTAGCCAAGTGGATATTTAAACCTCTGGCTTCTTTCCTAAATCAGCATAAGTTCGCATTATCAAAAATACAAGGGTCCTGTGGGCACACAGATGCATACCAAAACCAAACTAATGCAAGGAAGTTAATTAGCTAGTCTAGAGGCCAGGTGGTTCAAATCCCAGCTTTTCTGGGACAGTAAGGCTTATTCTGGGAGGGGAGGAACCAGCTGAAGCTGCAGGGTAAGATTGTTTTTAAGAGACATGGCTGTCTTGAGAAGGCCTATCTAGTTATGTTAGTATTTCACATGTACAGCCTGGAAGAAAGTGACCACGAGAGTGTTATGACATTTTCTGCAAAGGCTTTCATGTATGTATAACACTGTCTCTTATTCTGCATTACTTACTGCTGGTACAATAGATGGATCTGCTCCTAAATACACACAAAAATAAGTCACTGCTTACTAAAGAGATTTAAAAGTCCCTTTACATGCAGGTTATCCTGGTACAAAGTAATATATAAAACGGACCTTAATAAAAATCAGAAAGCACCTGCTCTGGAAGATTCAATTTTAGGTTACAGTATTCTTGATTTTAGATTAGTATCTCTGAAGAAACTGTTGTAAATTCATACATTAAAATATGTCCTGGTAAGTCTTGATATCAGAGGTTAATACATAACAGAGATGACTGAAATTTCTTGTGTAGGAAGAGTTGATATAGTACTACTTGAAAAAACAAAAACAAAACAAACTCCTAGGAGTAGAAAGTTTGCTTCATTGAGATATTAAAAACTGTCGCTTTGCTATCTCAATGTTCTTCCTAATAAAGATATGGCAGCCTGCATGAGATGCTAGACAAGTCAATACTTTACAATTCTGAAATTAAAAAGGATGATCTCATCATACAAAATAAAAAAAGGTTTCTACTTCAGTGTCCTTGGAAGTGAAAAGTACTTCTGCAAAAAGGCATAATTGGGCAGGGGCAGCAGCCACAACTGGGGCAGTAGCCAAGCTGGCAGCTTACATCCTTGCGGTGACTCTAAGATGACACCCAGGACTGGTGCTACTGCTTCTCTGATATTTCAATTAATCATCAGAGCAAAAACAGTAATTACATCCATGGAATACAATGTGGAAGTATGGAGGGCCCAACGTTAATTCCATAAAAAGATTCCTTGAAGGATTCAGAAGTCTTGGAATCGACTGAACGTAAGGATTCAGTAAGTCTTGTACCTAAAGGACTTGTACGGAGTTTGTACATTCAGGATAGTGCAACACATTACAAGGGGATATTCTCATGGCTAAAAATACTGAGAAAAGATACTGTTTTTTAAACTATGCAACATATTCATGTAATTAAATACAAAAGTTACATATAGAAGTTCAATACAATGGTTGCAAGAGCAAAGTTTGATGGGGTTTGGGAAAAATAACATTAGATGCACCATACCTGCTACTATAACTTTTCTTGAACTTTTTAATGAAGCATCTAGTACTGGACAAATCATATTATGTTAAACCATATAGGCTGATGCTCCAATCAATTACTGACACGATCCTTTAAAATGTCTCAATTGTCACATGTGTGTTCAAAGTGTTTATATCTATATCCCAAATCCCACATACTTTGTCTGAGTATTAGAATTATTTTTGGTTTCACTGGGTGCATCTACACGTGCTATTAAAGCAAAGCAATAAACTCCAGTATTTACTGCACCAGAGTTTATTGCTCCCAGGTGCCATATATACATGTGGGGCCAGGACCACAGCATAGAGCCAGGTCAGAGCAGCCTCAGCTGGCAGAAGGTCTGGGGGGAAGTGGGGGAAAGGCAGCCTGCCAACCTGAGGCTGCTCTGACTTGGCTGAGCTGGGGGCACGAGGGTGTTCCAGTGCAGAGCTAGTCAGCAGGCCCGTGTGCCCCAGCCAGTCACATCAGCATCTACATATGCAGTGTTGAGGAATAAAAAAAACTCTGCAGCAGGGCAGTACTAGTAAATTGCACCTGTAAATACAAGTACTATCCCTGCTGCAGAGTTCATTAGTTTCCTGAGGCCTAATAGGGCCACACATGTAGATGCAAGATGTTTATTGTGAAGCTAACTAGTTTAGTTCAGCTTTGTAAAGAGTGCTCTCCCCAATGTCAGCTGATGTCCAGTATATATAACAAATATCTTTTAGCTTCTCTTCACAGAGGGTACTTAACATATTTGATTATACTTTCAAAAGCCCATACAGTATTTTTTGGAAACTACATTACAGTACTTACCAGTCCTGCTGCATACATGGGTACTATCACAGGCTGCTTCTTGTTGCCTGTAAAAAGCTGATAAAAAAGATCACTTAAAAAGTTCTCTTGTGCCGTCTTAAAACAACTTTAAAACAAATCAATCTTTGAAAATATTGCTCCTGGGCCTATAAGTGTAAGATCTATAGTAGAGCAAACATGCAATATGGATAAGAAGATTTTAATTTGTTTTTAATATTTAAGTATTTTCATTTTAAGAACTTAAGTACTACATCTTCACTGTTGTTAAGTGGTTTGGCATGAAATCCTATTGCCATCAAGGGATGTGATCATTCATAAAAACATATACATGCACATGTACATTTATAGCAGGTTAAAGAAACAGTTGTTAATCAATTAAGTTTTATTGAGGAACTCACAATATTTCTTGTATCGATTCCCAAGGAACACAAAAGCTTTTTGTTGCCGTGAGAGCCTCCCCACTGGTACCTCAATCCATATGCATCATGGATATCCTGCAGCTCTGTCCATACATCCACCAGCTCCCTACACAGACCATCATAAGTCAAGTCATCTTCAGGAAGAATCATATGACTCAGCTGCTTTAACCACTTATTCTAGTTGTTAATATGATTGACATATTATACATTCCAATTAAACTTGTGCCCAAACATTAGTACTCAGGGGAGCTAAAATTGCTGTCGTGTTCTCAGAACAATTATTCTTCAGACATATAATTGGAGAAGGAGGCCCAGAGCAAACAGAACAGAGCCTACTTAGACTTCATCATCATATGAATTAATACAGTAAAGTGTAGCAAAGTGTAAGTAATAAGCCACATCCTAATTAACTCTCTCATTTAGACATCACTTGAAAGTACGTGAGAAACCATCAACTAGATGAAATGCTACCAATGTACAGTCACTGAAAAACAGACTTAAAACTACATCAGCTTTTATATATTCAACTTAGTGAATAATATCAGATTTGCCGTTTTAACCCATTTTAAAACATACACTTAACTAAAAGCAGCATTTATGTACTCATTCTTCTTTAAGTTTGCCAAACGAATGGTTACTTACCCACTGTTTACCAAGGTCTCGCCTGTTCTCATCTGTTTGTTGTCCACTTCCAACAAGAGATTTAAGGAAATTACTTCTTCTTCTATTTCAAGAACAGGTATGGAAGGAAAACAGGCCTCAAAGAGTCTCTCCAGACGGCTTTGCAATGTCGTCTACACAAAAGAGAAACGTAGAAGAAATTTAAAAGTTTCTTCAATGGTTTTTTCCAAAAAATTAGAAAAAAAAATAAAGTGCAACAAAAGTATAGAGCTTAGAGCATTTAGAATTATAAGTCTTTACATAACTTTCATCTGAAGATTGTAAGGTTTTTATTTTTATACAAACTGGGCACATCTACACATTATTAATGTGACTAAAATCTGGTGCATTATTAATGTGCTAAAATCTGTGTGTAAAATCTAGTGCAGTTTGCGCCAGAGTTTATTGCTCCTGGGTGCCACATTTACACATGCATCTGGGACTACAGCATGTTGAACCAGGGCTGAGTGGCCCAAGCTGGCAGGAGGTCCAAGGGGGCAGCCTGCCAGGCCAGGGCTGCTCCAACACAGCTCAGCGTGCTGTGGAGGGGTTGGCTGGGGCAAGAGGGTGCTCCAGTGCAGGGACAGCCAGCAGGCAGCCCCTACACTGAAGTATCCTCATGCCCCAGCCAACCCCATCAGCGTTTACATGCGTGTTGTGGCACACTAAGTGCCGCCCCAGGATTGTACTTGTGTGTACAAGTATTAATCTAAAGCAGAGTTTATTAATTCACTGAGACCTCATAGGGCTGCACGTGTAGACACTTAGATTTTATTGAGGAGCCAATTAGGCAACTCCACAGTAAATGTTTCATGTAGATGCTCCCACCAACACATTAAGGACCACAATAATGAATAGAAAGTTTAGAAAATGAAAATGTCTTTAATCTGTGCTGAAGATGTGGTTACGGAGTCTGGAACAAAAAGGTTATTACAATTTAAGGTGAATTTTATAAAGAGAGTATTAATAGGAAAAAAAAACGTTCAGCATATATTCAAAACAATAGTGTTAATATCCCGCTTTCTAAGGGCAAGTGCCCCAAGGTCTTTGCTGAATGCAAAATGAAAGAAGTCTTGGCTGTGTGGGGCACTCTCAAGTATCCCTTAAGCCAGAGGTCCAAAGGAGGTTTCACTCACATTTGTAGAACACACACTCAGTGAGAATTTGCCTTAAGGTGTGGACAGACATAATACTTAAACTGTTTTAAGCATGTCACCGATTTGGAACTGCTTCACAGGAGTCCCAGGTTAGATGGGTCTGCATGCATGTTGCCAAAGGGGCCAGGTAGAAGAGTCACATTTTAGGCACTGCAGTGCTGTCAAACCACCACTAGGGAGTGGCAGTGAACACTCATCCCAGCATGCCTCCCAGTAGCAACAGCCCCAGTTTCCCCAGTATTCCCTGAGCAGGGAAGAAAGATGTTCTTCCTTGGTATCCAGACAACATGGGAAAAGACAATGTCAGTGGCCCCAACTGCAATTTTCTGATCCTCCTACTAACACGGGGCTCAGTAAAGAAGATTCCTGAATTTTACTAAAAATCTGTGTGGTGGCACCCTGACTGGGGCTACTCAAGTGTGAGGGTAATGGGGGGAGGGGATGAGGAGGGGTTGCCTAGGCCCTTAGACCATGCTTCTGATTTCCCAGGAGCTGGGTATCCTGGGGCTGTCAGAGCTTTTATGGCTTCAAGAGACTACTTCCCCCACCAAATCAGTAATCAATTTACTTCAATTTCTGGAAATATACGAGGGGTTGGTGCATCACAGGCCGATTTGGGGGTGAAGGGGTGACCAGTATATTGTGGAGGCAGCTATCTGGATCCCTGCTTCTCCCTTCACAGGGGGCTGCCCAAGGTCTCTGGCTTCAGCTACTGCCTTAAGATTTTCCCTATGGGTGGATAGGTAGAAGGGTGCCTGGACCTTTGCTTCTTGGTCCCCAGGGAGCTGAATATTCTGCAGGATGCTGAAAGGCTTCACTCTTTTTAAACAGCATTTTCTACCATGCTGCTTATCAACTGAATTCCATCTGTGGCACCTGACTGGGCTCTGGGGTATCCCAGGGTGATTTGGGGGGAGTGGGGATGACAAGGTATGTAGAGAGAGCATACCTCTGCTTCTGGGTTCCTAGGGTGATGGGTGCTCTGCAGGTTTACCCAAAGTCAGCAAGTCAATTGCTGTTTAAAAGCTGCAGAGACATTGCGCAGCACCCCCCTGCCCCCCAAGCACCCTGGGAACCCAGGAGCAGGGGTACCCTCTTTACACACATCACCCCCCCTCCCCCTGCAACCCAAGTCAGTCTGGGACAGAACAGACTGGGTCAAGTGCATGCAATATTAGCTGGGGCAGTGGAATTCTGGCTGCAGACCAGAGTAGCCAGTGGCTGGGAAAAGATGAGGGGGAGGAGGAGAGGTGGGATGGGACAAGACATGGCAGACCGACTGCGTCACATTCACCATACTAACCACTATGGAACCCCATAAATTTGGACTTATGCGACATAAAGAACTGCTGAGGCTGCATACTCGGAGATTAAAAGCTGTGGCTTGAACAATTTAAGTTCAGCAAATGTTTACCATTATATAATAAAGCTCAGAGAAAAACATTCTAGTTTATTTGGTTCATCTGATAGTAAAAGCGGCCATGTGTGATTTTTTCCCCTTTGCTTTGTGAGAAAAATACACCATATTTTCCTCACATACAGCATGCCTCAGAATATAATATATGCCTCATTTTGAAAGTAAGATTGAAGAAAATATTTTTCCAGAGTTATGGCTGCAGAGAACAGAGATGGAGCCTAGTCTTCAGTGACTCACGCTCCTTTCCTGCTTACCTACAGCAATGACTAGGGTTTCAGCTTAAGACTGGTCTCCATGGGTGGATTTCTGATTTTTAAAAGAACTAAAGAGTCTCCAGGACTGTGAAATAGGAAGAGAGAGACCAGGAGCAGACAGCAAAAATGCTCTAAGAAAGGTCAGCTTAATTACTTGAAAATTAAGATCTTTAAAAAGGAGAGATGTCCATTAACACTTCTAGAGTGAAGAACAATAAGCCATTGAATCAACTGACACTCCCTCAGTTTCCTGAACAGTAATGCAACAACTGCTGCCCTGGAGCAGGAATTAAAGCAAGGTGCTTCCCAGCCTAATACATACGGGCAATGAATTTTTTTGAGGGGGGGGGAAGGGGAGATGGGGGAGAGATGCATAATGTCAGAAAACACAGTAGTTAAAGACAGAATACCTGTAGTAATTTTGGCAAGTAAAATATCTACCAATTTTTTAAGAGATCTGCACTCCCTATGGCACCATCTTTTCAATAGGACTGCAAAACTTCACTTTTCTTCTATATGCAGCTCTATAAATGGTCTCACCCACCTAATACAGATCATCAAACTAGACCATAGAGGAAAAGGGGTGTGTATAAGCAGTGGTGGCAAGCAGTGACAGTGTTCAACCTCCTAAGTTCCAGAGCAATGCTAAAGCAAAAACCATGCTGATAAGTCAGCGGGAAGGAGGGAGGGTGTTTTAAGTAAAGAAACATTTGACTCAGTCCTGTTACCCTGGTAAAAAGAAACAAGCCTACACCATTCTGAGCAGTTACTCATATTTCCCTGTGGCAGCTGCTCCCTTTCTGATCACTGCTGCTTTGCATGGTAGAAGAAGAATAGTTCCTAGCTGCTCCATTGTCTTGGGCTGCAGAAGCTCCGAGGAGAGCAGAACAGGAGGCTGACTCAGGGTACATCTGGACTGCGCAGCTCCAGATATGCTTTTGTATAGTCCTAGGCAACAACAGCTATGCCTCACTGTCCAAGCTAACTCCCCTCTCTTGTATAGCCACAAGGGCAACGGGCACAGAAAGAAGGTGAGAACCAGTTCTCAGAAAATGGAAGGAGCCTTGCAAGGGTAGATTAGATATTTCCATGAAGCTCTGAGATAAAAGTATTTTCAAATATTTAGTTATAAGAAGAGTTCTTATCAAAAAGTATATGCAAGCTGCCCTGTGTTTTAGCTTCATTACACAGCTAGTATTGTTCCTAGTATATCTGCTAGTATATATGTAGCACCATACCTTTTGTCTAAGAAGTCTACACCCCCCTAATGCCCAACTGCTTAGCAAGATAAGTGTTGGGGAACAAGCAGTCTGTCTCATATTTCTTGGCTAAATACAAGCCAAGTGGGTTTTTTCGTTTTGTTTTTTTTAACTTAAACCTTTTAAAAACTTTTTTGTAAACTTATAAACATGTTTATATGTAGTGTATTACATCAGTTTTCCTTTTAGACTTTTAGTGCTTTTACATGCAAAAAGCATGATTGTAACCCTTATATTCCATTAGTTCCTATAATCTCTTACAAATTGGTGACGTTTATTAAATAAGATAAACCATCAGAAATGCATGGTACTCAATGAAGGCAGAAGATATACCCAAGCTATATTGTCAGAGTATCAGAGCATTAGGTCTGTAAAAAGATTAAGGTCCAACAATGTTCCTGGTCCCACTGTGCTAGTGACTAAGAACAGGTTTGCTTAGGTAGTAAACTAATGGACCAGGTCCTTTAGAACAGAATTTTATCTCAGGGCACTACTAGGCACCCAACCCATAAATTCTTATATGAACTTGAAGGGAAGAAGTGACTGATCCCAACAGCTCTTTAGTCAAGATTCTTTCAATATGCTTTACCCTTTTAAGATTAAATTTAAAGTGTAAAAAGCTCTTTCATTTATACATTGTTGAAGCTACTCTAAACTGGACATATGAACAAGGGAGAAATCTCTCCCCCTAGACTCATACTATCTAATTAGATATCAAGGGGGTGATGGTAATAGCTCTGAAGGGAGTAGATGATCTTGTTCCTTTAACTGGAAAGATAACAAAAAACAAACAAACAAACAAAAAACAAAAACCAACAACTCTTCTGCGGCAAGAGAAAGGGAATTATTAAAAATAGCACTTTACACCACCTTATGGTTAATTTATGGTCACTGTTTTTGTTTTAAAAAAAACAACACACCAACTACACACCACACCTGGAAGAATTACTTTTAAAAACGTGCACAGTTACCAGGCTGTGGAGTAAACCACTGTATAAGCAAAAAGAAAAATCACAACCAAGTTTCTCAGAGTGTATCAAATGCGTCTGCACAAGAGAAGTATTATTTCTAAAGTTGACATCTGTTAAATAGAGCATTTTTCTTCCACTTTTTTTGGGACTAGATGCATTTCTGACTCTGAAGGTTGTGTGCATATACTAAGACAACAGTGCAAGTTAAAAATAGTGGTCCTTGAATCACTAAAATCATTAATTTGTTATTTTATCAGTTATGCTTAAACTGGGTTAGACAGGATATTCCAGGAAAACCACAAGACACTGAGAAAACAAATAGTTTTAATTTCTGGGATTGAGAAAAACTTAATAAGCAATATGTTCTATACCAGGGGTGCTCAACCTCCAGCCTGCAGGCCAAATGCAGCCATGGAATCTGGTCCGCTGGAGTCAGCACGGGTCAAGAAATTTGGCAACGGGAATGGTGGATACTAATACAGCCAACCTTCCCCCTGCCAAATTCCCAAACCCTAAGCCCTATGTGGTTGGTCAGAGTTAGGCCATGTCCCCTTCCCCCAACCCTCAAGGGCTAGCTTGGGGCTCGGGCTGCCCCAAACCCTGTCCATACACATATGATGTCTGCTGTACCCACCCAGGTGCCAAAGCAGGACCAGCAGCTAGATCTGGCCCTTGGACAGACCAGGCATTGCTCACCTAGTTTGGCAGGAAAAAAGTTTGAGCAACATTGTTTTACACATTCCAGGGACCAGGGACTCTCAAACTTTTTGCACCAATGTCAATACTCAAAACTGCTTGGAGATCATAAGCCCACATCAAAGCCTTCAGCTACATAGGAAGAGTGTGAGCTGCATACCATACAGCCTTACAGACTACAAACCAGTCTGGAAATCACCTACTTTGCCCTCTTGTTCCCATTAACAGCTATGCATGTCGTGTTTGGTGACAGACTGTTCCAAGAGCTTCTCACAGAAGACCATTTCACACCAAAACTGATTTTTCTAAATGTGGCAAACTTATTTTACTATATCATGGGTGCATTTACACAAGTGCTTTATTGAGAGCTGGCTAATTAGCTCCACAGGAAAGCATCACCATCTATACTTGTGACACGATTAAGCTTCAGTAAATTAATTAACTGCTATAGCATAGTACTGCCTGACAAGTACTATCCTACAGCAGAGTTATTAGTGTGCTGCAATGCATGTGTAGGCAGTGACAGGCTGGCTGTGGCACAAGGGTGCTATAGTGCATGGCTGCCTGCCAGCGAGCCCCACACTGTAGCACCCTTGTGCCCCAGCCAACCACTCCGCAGCACACTGAGCCAGCCAGGGCAGAGCAGCTCTGGGCTGGCAAGCTGACCCATCAGAATTCCTGCCAGGGCTGTACCACCCTAACTCAGCATGCTACTGTCCTGGGAGTATGTGTAAATGCCGTGCCCAGGAGCAATAAACTGGTGTGAACTGTGCCAGAGTTTATTCAGGTGCATTACTATTACATGTAGATATGCCCCATAAAATATTATTAAATATTTTTTTAAATGTGTACAAAACACTCATAAAATATTTATCTTTATCTTTATATGCATATCTGTAAATGTATAAGCATTTTATTTAGAAATGTCAAATAAAACGCTACAAGTGTTGATAGGGTGAGGGATTTTTGGTCCCCATTGTATAAATGTTACACGGGTACCAGCTCATTACAATTAGAGGCGTTGCTACCACCACTTTCCACAGTATTTACAGTTATACCTAAAAAAAAGAAAAAAGGCAAGACAATTGGCAGTAATCAACTTCCTAACACTGGACTCTGGTTCTGTACTTTTACTCATATAGTCAAGGAGTGCAGGATCTGGCCTGGTCAAATACATTTTTTTTCTATTTTTACAGTGCATCATAAAACTACAGAAGTATGGGTAACTATCTAAAAAAACATTTTATATTATAAATTTACAGACTGAATGCAATCACTACACTAAATACTCAGCCTCTTTTACTAGAACCTGATAATAAATTAAAAGCCTGAGCAAGTAAATACATCCATCCCCCTGTAGAGCTTCTATAATGAACATACCTAGCAACTTGTGTTTCAGGGACTACTTATTTGAGCTCCAACAGCAACATAAAAGTCATTTTTAAGCAACTGAGTAGACTGCCTCAAACTCCATGCTCAAGTCTTAGTATCATATTGGAATCTGCAAAAGACATTCACTAGCCACAAAATAGTCAAAAGGAGAGAGATAAATACCTATGTGAGCTAAGAAACCAAACACTAGGACTGTCAAGGTAAAGTCAATATCTTAGGTTGCATATACAGTAACTGCATGAAGATGTTAAGTGACATGCACTAAGTTTGACCCAGTGGGGAGGGAAGAGAGGGAGAAAAGAGAGTTATATAAAAGAGATAAGGATGCTAAACTTACAGAAGGAAGGGAAAAAGAAGAATCTGTGTAGACACAGTCAGCTTATAAATAATTTTCAAGGCCACAAGTTAAATGAAGGAAATGAATTACTCAGTCTCAGAAGATGACAGAAGAAGGACAAATGGCCTGAAGCCAAGGGTGAGAAAATCTGGATTAAGTAAATAACACTAATATTTCTCCTGTGATGGATGCACTGCTCTAGAGAGAAAAGTCTGACAAAAATATTTTTGTCCAAACCACCAGAATAAAGCAGATTTTTGTGAAATAAAAATGGAAAGCTCCTGAGGCTGCAACTTACACAGGTGAAGACATGATAAGATTAGTATATTTGCCTCCAGAGCCATGTCCCAATGAGTCTGGCCGTATGGTATGTGGTGCTACAGACACGTCTGTGGTGTCACATACCGCACATTCAGCTGTTTTCCATGCTGCAAGGGAGCAGTGAGGAGGGTTTTTTGACACTGAGGTCAAAAAAAACATGCAAAAAAAATAAGCAGGACGGCACACATGGGAACAACATGTGCCACCCAAAACTGGGGCCTGGCCACCTGGAGCCATGCTCCGGCTGCTGACCATGCTTTAAGCAGCAGGATCGCCCTGGTGCAGCCCCAGGACTCCAAGTAAGGCTGCTGGGACCCGTCCAGTGCTGGCCTCACCCTCCCCTACCCCACCAGGGGTAACCTGTCACTCGTCATTCTCCTGAGACAAGTAGCAGAAACACAAGGTGTCCTGCTGCTAGTTGTCCCTGCGGAACCAAATATCCATGCCCACGTGGACATGGCCTATAGAGGCAAGTAGGTGTTTGCTGGTCTGCGTATTTTGACTTACCAGAGTTTTGAGACTAATTTAAATGGATAAATCCCCCACTATTGGAACACGCATTATAATGTAAAGAGGGTCACAAAAAATCTGTCTAGCTTAGCTTTTCAAAGAAGCTGCACAGGCTTAGCTAAAATTTGTTTAACTGAAAAGACAACTTTGTTTTAAAAGAGGTTGCTGTGTCTGGAGAGGCCAAAGGGATTCTTAGCCCCCAGAAGACAGTTTGCCTTCCAACTCTCTGGCAATTTATCTATTTCCTTGCAGAATGAGCTCTGGAAAGTAGACACAAGCACCCTAGGGAGAGTCAGGGACAGATGTATCCAGGAGTTATAAAGAGCAGAGCATCTAAACCAGGAGAAGCCACATTTATGTGCAAGAAAACAATTCTATCGTTTTGAGGCTCAAATTTAGTTTGGTGCATTTTTAAGGAAAAGTTCTGTTAAACATATTAGGTTTTCATGAATTCATCAGAAAAGATTCAGGGAAATGTTTTTTGTGTTTTTTTAATATTTTAATAGAGCATTTGCAATTCAAAGACTGGAACTCTACGCTTGTTTATGCAAACCCAGAAGTGAAAGCTACTGGTGTTTTTCACAGTCATATCTAAGAAGGGTTAAAAACCATCTACCATGGAATCACAGAAAACTTATGTATTGAAGGGATTCTCAGGTTATCTAATCCAACGCCACACTCTTACAGCAGGATCATCCCCATCTAAACCACCTCATCCAACTGTTTGTTTAACTTGCTCTTAAAAACTCCCAATGATACCTCCAGCTCTTTAGATACTTTAGATTCCTCCAGCTCTTCTCTCATGTTTTACTATCCTCATAGCTGGTTCTTCCTAACACCCAAATTAATTTTCCACTGTTGTAACTTAAAAACATCCTTCCTTGTCCTGTTATTTGTGGGCAGGGCAAATAAGTTGATCTACCTTCTCTATAATCACCCTTATGTATTTGAAACTTTATCAAAATCCCCCTTTAATTGCTTGTTCTCCAAAGTAAACAGTCCCAGTTTTTCTAACCTTTCCTTGTAAGTCATGTTTTAAAGCTGACTAGTCATTTTTGTTTCCCTCCTCTGGACTCCCTCCAATTGGCCCATATTTCAAAGTGCATATCCAAAACTGGATCTTAATTTATCCCCTATCTGCACTGTGACAAAAGCTTTAAAATTTCATGATTATTTATTTCTGCCACGTGACCCCTTCTTCATTCAATACAATGGACAGGTGTGTTCACTAAAACGGCTAACTATTCAATACTTCTTTTCATTCTAGTTCAGTGCATCTCCATGCCTTGTTTGCTTCATACTTGCCATAATCAGCTGTGGGCCAAGTTTCACTTATTTTCCAGGGACCCTTTTTATGTGAATCGTAGCATCCAAGTATTTGGAAAGTGCATCTTTATGATGGACATTAGTGTCATTTTATAGACTGAGAACTGAGATGCATAGAGACTGAAGCCAAAGTTGCCACAAGTGTCCACTGATTTTGGGTGTCCAAGCACGGAGGCAGAAAGGGATCTTGGAGTCATTATTGACTCCAAGATGAACATGGGCCAACAATGCGAGGTCATGGTTGGCAGGGCTAACCAGACCTTGTCGTGCATCCACAGGTGCATCTCAAGTAGGGCCAAGGAGGTGATCCTTC
>NW_017728943.1:38233803-38296800 GCF_001723895.1 Crocodylus porosus
TCCAAGGGAAGTGGTGCTGGCTCCTACCCTGGGGGTCTTTAAGAGGAGGCTTGATGCCTACCTAGCTGGGATCATTTGAGCCCAGTTTTTTCTCCTGCCCAGGCAGGGGGTCGGACTTGAAGATCTACAAGATCCCTTCCGACCCTACTTCTATGATTCTATGAACTTGACATACCTACAGCCTAAGTTTTTCAGAGCACTTGCCTTTACAGCACTTCAGATGTTTGAAGCATGGCTTCAAATCAACTTCAGTTGCAGCTGAACATTCATTGGTTCTTCTAACTGGGTAACAACTGCCCTCAGGAAGTCATCTACTCCCATGACATGCTCCACCTGAACCAGTGATGCTAGACTTTTTCTCCACAGCGGGCTGGATGGGTAGTGCCCAGTCCATCCAAGGGTCAGATCAGAACAGGACCTATGCTTTAAAACCCAAAATGTCAAAAACCCCAAAACTGTTATTTGATATTTACAGGTGAAACAAGATGTTACTGTTTCCTTGGGAGATTTACAACAAACAGGACTTTAAATAAAAATGTTCACGTGCAATGTTTGGGTGTTTGCCTTTGTTTTAAAAAGTGAGAAGACTAATATTTTTCTTTTTATTACTGATTTTTTTAAAGGAAGTGTCAAGATATTTAAGTTTTCAGTTATATCCTCAGAGAGCTGTGTAACTTTAGTTTCCTCTTGCAACAAAATCCTCTTCAGACACTGAACCACAAAACCATTCAGTTGCAAAGGAGCTGAAAAATTCCAGGCAACCTAATGAAATGTTGTGCCCTTCTTTTCTCCCCCAGCACTGTACTTTGACCTGTTTAGGATTACAGATATTGAAAATTCTGATAAATGCAGTGGTTTTCTGAGCAGATACCTTCAGCCTATCCTCTTAAGTCCTGGTTGTACCTTTTGTTCTAGGTTAAAGCAAAATGATCACAATGTTTCTGTAAGATGACTGTTTTTGTCTTTTTTGAAACAATATAACCCATGTTTTACAAGCCATGCTAATTATCAGTAGCTGGATTTCCCCAGAGTACGGTACTCTACAGATCCAGTTTTGAAAGGTAAGCCAAAATCATGTTGACCCCAAAGCCATTATAACAGTAGCAGCAAATAAGATCAACATGTTTAGATGGATACACACTGTCCACTAAATTTTTACGGAAGAAACCATGCTGCCTGGCCCCTCTGCATAACACACACTAAGAGTAGGGGTAAAAGGATTTATGAACTTATTCGGCTTGGAGAGAAACTCCAGCTACTGATAAATGGCACATTTACATGCCTGAGAGCTGAATATTAGGGTTGTGAGAAGCTTCCATAGCCAATCTGATCCGATTCAGTGGCCAAATCTCTAAATCTGAATCGAATCAGGAGACCCATTAATCTCTCCGAATTGAATCAGAAGCCTCTGAATCGATTCAGAGAGATTTGGCCATAGACTGTACAGACAGGCACTACATAGTGCTGGCGAGAACAGCTGGGGGATCAGCTGGATAAGCCCTGGTTTGAGCCGGTAGTCCTGGGAGAAACTGTGGCTCATCCGGCTGTTCCCCTGGCTGCCCCCTCACTGGGGCGAGGCAAGCAGTGCTAGCAGCCCCGAGAGAAGCCGCGAGGGCTGGGGGGAATGAACAGGGTATTTCCCCCAGCTCCTCAATCATTATCCCCAGCCTCTGCAGCTTCTCCCAGGGCTGCCAGAACTGCCTCCCTCACCCCGGTGGGGGGGTCAACCGGGGGAGCAGCTGGACGAGCCATGGCTTCTCCTGGGGCCGCTGGCTCAAGCCGCCAAGGCTCATCCAGCTGCTCCCACTGACACTGCCTGCCTGTATAGACTATGGCCAAATAAGATTCAGAACTGAATATCTTCTGATTCAGCCAAATTGAATCAGGATAGTGATCTGAATCACTGTCCCTCAGAATCGCCCAATCCAAATCCAAAGCAAATACTTTCCATTTCGCAGAGGCCTACTGAACATTACACCTAGTTTTTGTTTCAGTAAAAAAACCCAAAACCCAGAATATTAAAAAGCCAAGGTAGAGAACTACCTTAAGATCATTCTGTTTATTCCCTGTGTGATTGTTTTTTAATGCTATGCTAAAAACTGCTTAAAAGTACTATTAATCTGTATAAAAAAATGCATGTTAAAAAAAAAAAATCAAAAGAACCTGCCCCTTCCAACAACTACTATTCTAGTTTCACACACAGCACTTATAAACTGTCAAAGAAAAATGTCGTTATCAGGTGTGTCAAAGAAATGGCTGTGGGCAACACTTCCTGCTTTGCAGGTGCCCAAATATCACACGCATTCTTGCTGTGGTGGATTCTATCCATGGTAACACCAGAGGTTTGGTTCTTGCCAGGGCCAAACGACAGCCACAGCTAGAAACCCTGCCACATGCACCACTGCTGCAGAGGGAGGTGTTGGTATGGTAGCTACTGCAGTACACCACTGCTCAGTGGTGTGCAGCTAGTTACAATGGCTTTGGACAATGTGAACAGTAAGCTGCAGTAAGCACACCAGCACCTCTGCAGGAGCAGCACTGAGCCTGACAAGGGGGCGCAAACCCCACAAGCAAGCTATTTCTGCCTGCTCCTCCACTGATGGGAAGACAATGGGACAGATGATCCACCTCTTCAGATCAAATGTTGACACCCTTCATCTACATAGTGTTCTCTCAATTTTGTTTCTATCCCACATCCTTTAATTCACATTTTCCTTTTTCCCTGAGACATGTAGCAAGTTAGAAGACTAAAATCATGAGCCCAAAAAGGGATGTGAAAGAAGAGTATGTCAGCACCATAATCTGGTAAAGCTTTGTAAAGTCAAGGCACTTCTGCCTTCCTCATAGCTGCTAGGAAGTTATGATGCTAGTATTTCTTAACAGGTTTTTACACAACCAGTTTGAAACTCAGTTCTTGTAATATCAAGCATCTGATAAACTTGCTCCACACCCATGCCTGTTGGCAGCTACAGAGAAAAAGGACTTTCCTACCCTGCCTCAATGCCAGTTACTTCAAACTTCTGTTGTGGGATAGAGAATGCTATTCTTGTCTTCCAGAGCTTCTTGGTTGTGGCTGCAGCGGTTTTAATCCGCCTCTCCCACATCCAGCTTCTAATTATGCCCACTACCTTCCCACCAGTAACTCCACGACATATTTGTCAGTTTCACTCATAAAAGAAAGTAATAAAACTTACCACAGTCTTATTAGTTTCATCCTGCTGCCAGATAAAACCTAGAGTTGCACTAAGGCACTGGAACTGTTTGTAGGCTCAGGAAGATGAGCTAAAAATAGCTTGGACCCAGTGCTAGGCAGGGAATGTTGTCACTTGCTACTGAATCTATCAAAACTAACTGCCAAAATGGTTTGGCTCTATGGTAGGCTGAGTTCCATTGTGTGCTTCAGGCAGTAATTCAGCCCATTTTAGATGGAAAAAAATACTCTCATCTCCCCAGACTTCCAGCAATTACTGAATATAAACTGCATTTTGAGAATTTACAAGAAACTGCTCATTTGACTTAGGGTTCAATTAAGAACTAAATTGTGACTAGGTACAGACATTCAAAAAGGCCAAGGCAGAATTGATCAAAGTTATGCATGTTTCTGTAAGTAACGGAGTTTAGATGGGCATGTGTTGTTCCATTCACTACCCAACCTTTGATGGGAGGGGCACATCTTAGACCAGATTTTGCCATTTTTAAACCAGTCTGTGGCTGCATCCAAATGAAAACAGCCATGCAGTACGTGGTGCCGCAGACATGTCTGTGGCACCACATACCACACATGCAGCTGCTCTCTCTGCATGCCACAAGAGGGTTTTTTTGGACCCCTGGATATCTAGGGGTCATAAAAACCTGCACAAAAAAAAGCAAAAAGCAAAGCAACATGTGGGGACAGTGTCCACCATCCAAAACTGGAGCCTGACTACCTGGAGCCATATTCCAGCTGCCGACCAAGCTCAGAGCAGCAAGATCGCCATTGCTGCAGCCCCCCAACCCTCCCCAGTGCCACTCCTGCTGGCAGGAAACATAGCAGGGCAGGGAGCTGCTTCAGAGCCAGGCTGGGATCTTACAGTGGTGACAGCATGGTTCAGAGTCAGGGCAGAGCTACAATCTGCAGCCTATATGCTCCGGACAGGGGCCCACAGGCAACAGATCACAGCTCTACCCTGGCTCCAGACCATGCTGTCACCACTGCAAGGAGCTGGGGCAGAGTCATGATCCACTGCCTGCACGCTCCTGATAGGAGTATGTAGGCTGAAGATCGTGGCTCTGCCCTGGCTCTGGACCACACCATCACTGCTGCAAGATCTGCACCCTGCCAGTGTTGCTGGGGTCTCCATGGAAACTGGCACCAGCCCCATGGGCAGAGGCTGCCGGGAAATGAGTCCACTGGCTGAAATTCACCACTCAGATCCACCATTTTCCCCACCTTGTATTACTGTGACTTAAGTAACTTAGCCAGCTATAGCTCCTCCACAATTAACTGGTGTAAAAGTTCTTTTGGTTATACTAACCCAACTAGGAGAGAAAATGAATACAATTATATACCCAAACAAGCTTAATTCTACTGCTAACATCACATAGAAAACTTAAAAAAATGGAACCTTTAAAAATTAATTTATAATTTAGTATGACACCAGAAGTGTCTTAGTCCCATCATCACTGCATGAAACTATTACAGGACATTACATTCACGTCCCCCACCCTGCACGGGCTGGATCCGAATGCAGCACCAGAAGCAAGCAGCAACTATGGGGGTTAACACAACTGTTTCTCACCTTCCTACTACATATCTCCAGTGGGGCTCCATATTCTAGATTTCAGCAGTAGGGCCCACCCCCAAATTTCTAGACCCTTCATGAGCCCCACAGCCCAGATGATGCAGCACCACGGGCCACATCTGATCCACAGGTCATATACTGGACACCCCTCGTGTCTCTGGGGTAGAGCAAGGGATGTCTTGCTACTCTAATTGTGCACAACTTCCTGTAATATGAGGGTTTCTCTTTAAAGGGTAATCTTCAATCTGAATTTTCAGTGTTTATAACACTTGGTTTCAGAATATTTTACAACCGAGCTTAAATTATTAAAACTTTTTAAAAATTGTAAAAAATAAAGTCTTCTGCACTTCATTAGATCAGTGGCTTTTACACGTCATCTCTCTCTCCCCCTCAATATTCTCTCAATTATTTTCTCTGTTTATTTTTCCCCACCACTGTCTCCCTCAAGGGATATGGGGACAATTTTACATTAATGAGTAGCAGCAATGACTGGAGACCCAGTTTGCAAAATCTGGCACTGCCTGAAAAATCTACACAAAAAAGAAAAAACTTACTGAAAATAAAATGCTGGCTCATAAAATGGGGGGGGGCAGCCCATTCTAGGAGTAAAGGGGGGTGCTTGAACGACAAACAGCCCGAGACAACTCGCAGGCAGCCCCTAGAGGCTGTGACAATGGAGCAGATGGAATGGCAGAGCTGGCTTCGGCCTCCCATCATTCTTAATGGGCAATTGGCTAACTGGAGGCAGTCCTGCTTTGAGCAGGGGGTTGGACTAGATCAGTGTTGCCCAACTGTGCTGCAGCACAACGATGTGCCATCAGAAACGAACAGGCGTGCCGCAGAATTTTACCACGGCAATGAGCTACAATGAGCTCATAAGTATGGGGAATACCTTAACAGGTGTGCTGCAGAAAACTGTTACTAATGTAAAGTGCGCCTTGGATTACAAAATGTTGGGAAACACTGACCTAGATGACCTACCTGCTCAGGTCCCTTCCAACCCTAATTTTCTATGACTCTATGGTATTTTAGCTTATTTAAGGGAAATGGAAGTATAAATATCAGGCAGGAGACAGCCATTTACACAGAACCCAGTACTGAGCATCAAGATTTTTTTTTCCTCCCAACAGAGCCTGGAGAGCTCTAGGCAACTCACCCTTCTCTCAGCAGCTATTTATTTGCTACTGGTGGAACACAAAGGAGATGGGGCTGTGAGTTTCCATGTGTACAGCATGAACAAAAGGACATAAGGACCTTTTCTTTTTCCATCTCTCTCAAAGATACCTGTCAGTGTTAATATCCTTACCTACTTCATATTCCCAGGAGATAGGAGAAAGTCTAAACCAAATTTGGTTGGGCCCATAGGTTGAGTCTTGATAGCTGGGTTTCTTGCAGGCCAGACAACCTACAAGCAGTGTTAATCACTGGCTGCTTGAGCTACTGTTTCAGCACAGGTCTGGAACCCAGGGAATTAACGTCACTGCTGCTCACTCTCCCTTTTCCCTTGCTGTCAATCTTAGTCACCAGGGCCACTGAGAAACTGCAATTTCTGAAAGGGGAAGAGGGAGGCACTAGCGGCATTAACTCCCTAGAAAACAGTATCTGGCTGCCACAGGGATGAACACAGCCACCAGAACAGCTCCATGGAGGGGGTGTGGGGTCCAGTCTTCAAGAAGCCCCACAGGCCAGATACCTCGCCTCTACAGGCTAGATATGGCTCAAGAGCAACATGTTTCACATCCCTGGTTTAAACTAATACTAATAATGTAGTGGTGGTGGTGAAGAATTAAAAGTATAACTATCTACATTCAGCTACAGTAGCTTTTACTCTAAAAGCAGCTCTGAATTACAAAGATGTATAAGCACCATCAAACATCTACCTTAAATACAAAAGAAGATACCATCTGCTTATGAAATTGTTTAAGAATTTTAGGGACCAATAGACCCACCAGCTTTCAACTGAATCAGTCTTAACAAGCCCTTGCTTTTACGAGAAAATTAAAATTTCTCAATACCAAATGAAATGCACCCAAATCTTATTTATATGAACAATTTCTGTACACAACCACAGATGTATTCCTTATTACTTATATTTGGGGGGCCTGTGGTATGCCAGAAAATAAGACATGCATCTTGTTTTTGGGAGGGCAGAATGGAGAAAATAGGTTTTTTTCAGAATTATGCTTGCACAGAGCAGGGACAGCCCAATTTTCAGTTGACTTGCTTTCTCTTTCTTGCTTAACTAAAAGCTGATACCCTAACTGCTACTGAAGGCTAGTCTCCCTGGATGGATCTACAATTCTGAAAAAGAACTGAAGTGTTTCTAGAGGTGCAAAGCAGTATGAGACAGACCAGGAACAACTAACAGACAGCAAAAATTGCCAAAAGAAAGGTTAATTTGATTAGTGGAAAGCATTCAAAAGGGGAGCTGATTGTTCTTTGCTCCACCATTGTTAACAATGAACCAGTAAGACAACAGACTCAACTCCTTGAATAGTAAGGCCACTGCTGCTGTACTGTGGAGCAGGAATCAAAGTACGGTTCTTCTATTCTGGGCAGAAAATCAGCTTAATATACACACCCCAGTTTTGGGGGGCTGATTTTTGGGAAAAGGTTGCATGTGATACGCAAGTCAATACAATATATTATGGAGCTTATGTCACAATATTATGCACATAGTTCAAAGAATATTTAGGATAATTTATTTCATTTATATATTAGTTACCTGAACTGAAGGTGAAAATTCTTGAGGTTGCCTATTAGCAGTTTCTTGGAAAGATGTCAAAGTAGAACTTTCTGCCTTGTGGGTCACTGAACTATCAATTCTAAGAGAGGTATCTGTCCTATGCGATTGCCATGTCTCTTTTCTATGATGAGATTCAGTAGCTTGCTCATCTCCAAAAGCAGCCCATGAACAGCCTTCTTTCTGCTCATCTTCAAAAGCATTCCATTCTGCAGTTTGATTACTACCAGCAGAACTGAAGTCTGCAAAATCGTCAGAGTCCTGGAAAATAACACACTCATCTTGTGGTTTTGGCACTGAATCAAAGTCTCCAAATTCACTATTGCTACCGTTTGCCAGCTTAGCAGTACACTGGACATACAAGCTAGAATGGGTATCGGTTACTCCACATTCTGAAGTATCTGAAGTCTGACATAATTCAGATTGATCTAACTTTGTTAGCTGTTGACAAACAGTATTTGTATCCCTAAAATCACCAAATTCATCAATTGGTTCACTGAAACATGTAGAACGCTCAGAAGATTCTTCTAAAGTCACATTCATAGCCGATTCTTGAGTACTGATAATAAAAGGAGAAGATGTACCACTGGCTGTGCCAAAGTCACCAAAATCATCTTCATTTGTTTCACTGCAAGACACAAATTCACTGCTGCTTTCACCATTCTTTACATCTTCAGAACTGCCCAGAAAATGTTCTTCTGCAGGATCATGGCAAGAGCTTTGGACTGTACTATAGTCAATACTTTCTGTTTCTGAAAAATCTTTAGACCTAGAAAAATCTTTGCCATTTTCAGAGTCACAACATTTTCTTCTCCCGCTGTCCTCTGCCTTTTCAGTAGTGCCTGTTGAGCTCTCAATTGCCTGAGGTATGCTGGAAATTCTATCATCACGTTCCAGTGCTGTAGAGTCCTGCTCATAATTATTAACAATTTCATTAACCACAACACTGACTTCTGATATGCAAGCCTGCTCATCTTCAATAAAAGTTTCGCCACATTCACAGCTTCTATCTGAAGTTAGTTCCTTCACAGAAATTCTTTCAGTCACTCTATTTATTATATTGTTTTCCTGAACATTCAGTGCTTCTCTTTCATCAAGAGCATTGCATATTTTATGTCCTGTTTCTTCTAAGTGGTTTGTTTCTTGGTTTGAGAAAGTAGCAAAGTCTGCAAAATCTTCAGCTGGGCTAGGCACTGAGTCTAAACTCAACTCAGTGCTATGAGTGCTAACAGTTTTTAGTCCCTTTGAGTCACTGATGCTGTCTAGATCTTCTGTTCCCTGGGGATTTACAGTATCCAGTGCTGCAAACCCATTTGTTAGAATCTCTAGACATGGGAGTTTCTCACCATTACAAGCACCTATCTCCTGATCTGGGCTTCTAATTTTCATGTCAGTTCTAAAGCCTTCAGAGGAAAAGGCCTCTGTTTTTCCAATATTCTCTCTTTGTTCCTCTGTTTTCGTTACATTTTCCAGACTTTCATCAAAAGTAGTACCTGATGCTCTAGACTTAGATTTTTCTTTGCTGGCACTTGTTGCTGATAAAGCATAGAGTTCTTTAGAGGGACTAGAAAGTTCTGCTATGCAGTCTTTATCTTTACCATTTCTGACAGAGGTAAAGGCTGCAAGGCTACCTACATTGTCAGAATACTCATGAAGTGGCATAAAATGGTTAGTGGGTATAAATTCCTCCTTTGAATTACTGTAGTCTGGTGCATCGAAGTCAGCAAACCCTACACCAGAAGCGCTACCAGAAAATCCACCAAATTCCCCAAATTCGTCATCGCCGTCATCATCAGCTCCATTGTCTAATGGTGGAGGGGATGAAGAATACATTCGAATGACATCTGGTTCCATTGTTTCCTTTTAGAATGGTAGTTTATTCCTGTAAAAGAAGGAAAAAGTATATATACAGTTACTTTTCTGATTATTAAAACTGGAATTTAAAATGCACTTGGAGTCTGATAATAAAGTAATATGCAGATAAAATAAGTTATTTTGCATGTTCTATTCTTTCACAGTTCACTTTAAGTTTATAGGATATGGGTAAAGTTATAAAAAGGCAAATGGCTGTATCCTAACATCAGATATCTGTAAGATGCCCTAGACTGCACCATATTTATCTCAATGCTCTAAAAGGAAAGCACCTTATGCCCTTCTTAAAAAAAAAAAGGAGAAGTTAGATAAAAGGAACTGTTGCACAATTGCTAGCTATGATCTATTTTCCCAGGACTCAGTGTCTTCCCTCTCCAATTTCTAGGCTTCAGTTAGGTGTTATTGTCCATAAGACTCTACAGTTCTCAGCCTACATGCATAACCCTCCCAACTACTGCATCCAACACACTTCCATCTCAGAAACCTTCAACTAGGAGGTGCTGCTATATGCACATTAAAGCCTTGTGCAAAATAATTTTACTATTAAAGTTAAGGTTCAAAAACAGTCTTTAAAAGGAGTCAAGTACAAGCTACTAAACCATAGAAAAAGTCTGATGTCAAAAGCTCCAGCTCTCATTCTAATGTTTTCATTGCCTAGATACTTACTGTAGGAGATAACACATTTAGGATTTCATCTTTAACTGTTACTAATATAGCATACTGTTTAAGGCATAGATTGAGAATTTTGCTTTCACATGTAGCTTAATTTTTCTTCCAATACTGTCAATGTTTCTAGTAATCATTACATTTAAGGGCACACAACACTGTAAGTTACAAAGCAACTTTTACAAAAGCATTATATAGGAGGTGTAACATTTAACAGTCACAAATCATGATCTCATTTTACTTTAGGGGCTGGATCTAGTCAAAAGCACACCAAGATACTTATTACCAGTAGAAAGAAAAATGGAAACACATCAATGAATATTTCAGCTCCTAGCTAGAGCACTCACAGACTTTGAAATAGTCTTACTAAAGATAAAATGATCCTTAAATTTCATTTCAAAGCCTTTTACATAGGTGGCCATAATACAACGGCAAGCAGGGGTCTTCAGCTGCACCACACAAACAACAATGAACAGTTCAACCTGTGTAAATAAGCAAATGGAAGTTTTCTAAATACACTTAACATCTTGTGAAATACAGTTTAACAATCTTAAGATGGTAGGAACCTCTGCTTTTTCTCTCTTCCTGAAAGTGAACATTTTCAAAGTGCAGTGTCTCTTAAAACTCTTGCAAAACTGGTTCAGTAAAGACCCAAAATTAGGAAGGGAAGTAATGTGATAATTAACAGTGTTCTCTGGAGTATACCCAACTACTGACCCTTGCTTTGGCCTGCTCAGTATATGAGACCTGGAAAGACTACAGGAGTCCCTAACTTCTAGAACTGCTCAGTTCACCAAACCTGAAGTTTTTAACCTTCTCCCTTTGTAACCACAAGACACACCATTTCTTTTTCATGTCCCAATTTCAAAATTGTTTTTTGGCTATAAAAAGATTGTTTTTAACTGTAACAATGAAAATAAGTGTGTCCAGATTACATTAAGATTTTATAAATTTTAAATCTATAGTAAAAATAGCAATTTATATGAAGATCTGTGCTACAGGGCAGGAGAGGCTACTGTTGCTCATTGTCAGGTGACAGACAGGCACTTGTAGGTGCCAATTCTGTTTATCCCAAATTATATTAATTGGTCTCATCCTGGGAAAAGCACTGCTTAAAAGTATTGTGGAAGGTAACTATATAAAAGGAGACTCCCCAGGCGACCAGGGAGCCTGTGACCAGGGAGGCAGCAAACAGGGAAGCAGTTCACAGGCCAGTCGTGGACAGAAGTACACAGGAGCTTCTGACCAAGACTTCAGGTAAGTGAATGAGGAGGGGGGCTACTATGGGGGTGGTGACACGGAGCACAGCCGGGGCCCCTGCCCTGCTGCTGCCTCCGGCCTGGAGCTCCTGTGAGGTCTCCACCAGACAGGTCCCTTGGATGGGACAGCAGTACCCTGGCCCCCTGTCTGTGGGGGTTGCCTGGCAGGACCTCTGAGGCCTGGGGGTAGTGTGCAGGCCGGGAGTTCCCTTGCCTGTCTCACGTGCTCAGATTGAGGCCCTAGAGGGGCAGGTGAGGGAACATCAGACAGAGGTGAGCAGGCTGTGGGGGGTCAGGGCAATTGAAGAGATTGATGGCTACTTTCATTCTCTGCAGGATAAGACTCCTGGCAGAGAAGCTGCGAGGGAATACCCTGAAGCAGATTTCATAGACATTTGGGTTGGAAGGGACCCCGGAGGATCGAGTCCAGCCCTCTGTCCCAGGGGCAGGAAGTCTGCAGGGATCATAGGATCCCAGCAAGATAGGCATCCAAAAGTGTCTTGAAGGCGTTCAAAGTGGGTGCTTGAACCGCCTCCGGCAACAGTCTGTTCCAAACCTTGGGGGCTTGGACAGTAAAGAAGTTCCTTCTTATGTCCAGCCTGAATCGGTCACAGTGGAGTTTGTGACCGTTGGATCTTGTCATCCCTTGGGGGGCTCTGGTGAACAGTCATTCCCCCAGATCCTGATGAGCACCCAGATAAACTTACAGGTGGCCACCAGATCACCCCTGAGCCTGCGCTCTTCCAGGCTGAATAGCCCCCTTGCTCTCAGCCTCTCATCATAAGGTCTGTTTTTCTGACCTCTGATCACGTGTGTGGCTCTCCTCTGCACCCTCTCAAGCTGGTGAGTGGAGGATAGTCACCTCAGGGGCCAGACCTCTTGCTGCAGACAGCTCCCCCAGTGCAGCTGGGGAACAAATATGAGGCCCTGGCTGCACTGGAGGAGTGTGCAGTAGGGGAAAGTGCACTGGAGGGGCCTGCCCCCATCACTGTGCGAACTGAGGACCAGCCAGGTAAGCAGGAGAGACACCATGTCATCACTATGGGTGACTCCTCATTGAAAGGAAGAGGGACCCATCTATTGCCCGGATGCCATGGCGTGTGAGGTCTGCTACCTGCCCAGACCCAGGATCAGGGATGTCACGGTGAGAATTCCTTACCTCATCCAGCCCTCTGACAACTATCCCATGGTCCTCATCCATTTGGGAACAAATGATGTGGCCAGGAGTAGCCCAGACCATATCAGGAGTGACCGTATCAAGAGTCTCTTCTCTTACAGGTTGGCTGACCTCCTACATCAGGCTTTAAACTAAGTATGACAGGGGACAGAAGGCAGGAGATGGAGAGAGTATAGAATCTACAAACTGCAAGACATGCAGCAGTATACCCCAGGTAAGTACCAAGGGGCACTTTGGGCATCAGCATGGGGTGCACAAAAGGCACCATGAGGAGGGCTTAAGTGTCTCTACACTAATGCTAGGAGCATGGGGAACAAGCAGGAAGAACTCACACTTCTGCTTGCAGATAATAACTTCAATTTAGTGGGGCTAACAGAAACCTGGTGGGACCCTACCCATGACTGTGTGGTACACATTGAGGGCTACAGGTTGTACAGAAGGAACAGAGTAGGGAGGAAAGGGGATGGGGTTGCTCTGTATGTAAATGAGCATTATATATCTACCCTAATCAAAATGGGATCAGAGGAGGAGAAAGTTGAAGCATTGTGGGTTAGGATACATGGAGGTCAAGGGGAAAGGGACTTGGTGGTGCAGGTCTGCTACAGACCACCACACCAAGAGGAAAAGCTAGACTTGGAATTCTTGAGGCAGCTCTCCGAGGCCATACAGTCTAGGGACGTGGCTGTCATGGGGGACCTAAACTACCGACATCTGCTGGGAGGAGCAGTCAGCCAAATCCAACCGTTCACACAGGTTCTTAACCTGCGTGCAGGATCTTCACTTGGTATATGGTCCCACTAGGAGGAATGTCTTACTGGACTTGGTACTGGCTACAGGGAAGGATGGGGTAGGGGAGCTGCAGATTCAGGGGTCACCTTGGGGACAGTGACCACCAATCAGTCATATTTACCATATGGCATAGGGTGGTAAGACAAACTAGTAGGGTGGAAGCGTTTGACTTTAGGAAGGCTAACTTCAGTGTGCTTAGGAGTCTAGTCAATGACGCACTGCAGGATAAGAGTATTGGTGAGATGGGAGTCCAGGAAGGGTGGTCTTTTCTAAGGGAATGCCACATGTAAGTGATGGAAGAAATACGTTTAACAAAAGAAACTAGTCTTGTTTGGGCATCTAAGTTGACAAAAGGTTGGTTGTTCTCTCCTCTGTATACATAACTGAGTGGACTGTAAAAGCAGGAAGTGGTTCTTGAAGGACAAATTGAAAAAAAACAACAACTCATTTATAGTTTTAGCTCAAGACCTCTTAAAACATCTAGCACAGATTGTAGCTCTCTCTGAAAGAAAAAGCCCTCATCAATCTTCAAGAAACAGGATCTTGAGGAAGCTGATTGAGAAGGATATAGAAAAGACAAAGGGAAGAAGGTAGGTTCCAAGAAACTAAATCAGATTCGGGGCGGGGGGGGGGAGGGACACGACAGCTCTTTTTTGAAGACCCAGTCCTAAAAAACCTGGCCAACCAAAAATCAATTAATTACACTGCAAACTCCAATAATATCTTATCTTACTGAAAAATTTAACTTTGTAACAAGTTACTTGAGCAGCATCAAGCTAAACCAAATACTTCTGATGAATGGCAGGATAAGATCTAATGCATAATCCACACAATCGTGCCTCCTGTCATGCCACATGTGCATGGCAGGAGGTATGACTATGAGACTGCGAATGAGATCCCATTGTGCCTTACTGCTGGTGCAGGGGGAGCCTGACCCTGGGCTCCCCCTGCTCTTGCAAGAACCAAATTCCTGCAGCTGGGAGCTCCCTCAGCTGATGGGGTCCACAGATGTGGGAGCAGCCAGTGCACCTTTGCAATTGGGAGACCGCAGCTACTGCAGTCTCCCAGCTGTGGGGTATGTGCCCCCACAGCTGGGTGCAAGCAGCAGCTGGGAGCTCCAAGGCTTGGGGTGCACATGGCCCCCCACAACTGGGAGTTCCAATGAGCTGACAAGGCTCCCAGCTGCAGGGGCTTATGCTACTATATGTGCATATTATAGCTGGTTTCTCTCCAGCTTTAAAGGTGTTATACATTTTTCCCGCACTAACTTTACAGCTAGTCAGAGTTTTTTAAGGCACTGTACTTAATTTTCATGTGTAGCCAGTCTAAATTAATAGTACAATTAAACAAGTAATTGTGTAACGTATAGGGGGGCCTGTGGAACATACTGCTTCCTCTTCACTCTCACTTATTCACTGCCTTCCCCAACATTTAATTCTCTGATTTCTTTAAAATATCCTATTAAAACATTCAATGACATAGTAACTGAAACAAACAGGATGCCTGTAACAAAAAACCTTTACAAAGGTTTCATGTTTGAAATAACAAACTCGTATTTTTTTAAGTTTGTCTTTTTAGAAAGCTATTCTGTGAAATGGTATGCAATTTTAAAAGACAGATACTGTAATCCATGTTACAAGTTGGATAAAAGTCTATGATTTAAAAAAAAAAAATCAGATTTTTTATTTAAAGTCCATTTTAATTTAAATTATAATTAAACTTGCTTTTTAAAAAATAAACCAGCTTAGAATGAAATCTGAATTTAATGAAGCATAGGCTAAGGTATAAATTTAGTATAACATAATCTACTGAAATAAATAAAATAAGTCAGTGAGCCTCTACTCTAGAATTAATTTGAAATAAGAGTAATGTTTTCTGCTACTGAAAATGTAGTAGTCTGAATCTTAGTCAATGCCTTTGAGCAAAACTTTGTTCCAGTTCTATGACACTAAAACAATGTACTGAAATTTTTATAGAGATACTGGTCCATATCTTGCATAAATCAGAAGACTTCTGATGGTATTTCTCCTTCAACAGTATCTCTCCTCCTTGTGTTCATAACCACATAGTGAGCATGATGCCCTTCTCAGCCTACTGATGCTCCCTGTCAACCAGAGGTATCACTGGGTTGTACAAGGTACCGTTTTGCTTTATAGCGAAGGTGTCAAACTCACCTGGCCCACAGGCAATATGAATGGTGCAGGACCAGATCAGACCCACAGATCCCTTCCTCTGCCTCTCCTCCTTTCTAGACGATGCATGAAGTGTTATGTTCCTACTCCAAAGATCTTGTAATTTAAGACATGAAGTGGACCTAAAATGCCCACAAAGTATGAATATAGCAAATGCAAGGTTAGTTCCCTCTATTGCAGGATTGCTAATTACTTAAATCGTGGGTAAATTAATTTGAAAAACAAAAGAAAAATGAACATGGATGGGATTGGTGTGACAGGAGGAAGCAAATGTAGATAGGACAAGTGCAGTGAATTTTGAAGCCAAGAGACTAAGTGGCTATTGCCTCCAGCTCTATCAACACAGGATAGAAAGTCTAGTCAAAACTAGAAAATTATCCAGAAGTCCCTCGCTTTGTCAGCTTCTGGCTTGGTACTCTCAGCATTTTTTCTGTGGTACTTTAAAACTGCACAACAACCTCTTAATCCACACTTTACTCAGAAGCATGCAGCAATACAACAGAATAAGTTAAAGCCCAGTTCTCACAATAAAAATCTGCAAGCAGAGATAGTGAATGCATTAGCCTCTTGGAATTCCAAGACATGGTGACCCAGCAACCATAATTTTGCCAATCTCCATCTCATTTTAGGGCTTAAGCTAATCTAGCTTTATGTAAAAATATATTATTTTTAACTGAATATTCAGTTACTTACAATGTAAATGAGTTTGTATTTATAAAGTGATATTTGAGATTGCATAACATATACATTTCAAAGGAGCTCTCTAATTTATACACATCATAAACAAAAAAATCTGTACTTGCCTAAGTGATTTGAATCCAATATGTAAAAATAATTAATAAGGTAATTTTAGCCACACACACATACAAAGCACATGTGTTAAAAATTAATGGAAAATGTATGCCACTTCTCCCCTCTGGTTAGTTAGTAACTTTTTTTTGCCATGATTGAACTTTTCAATTTAAAGGGACATGTTTCTACCTTTCCTATTAGAATGAGTTTTTAGTCCACAGCATAGTTTTCTCCAAAAAGAGATGTAGGAATCCAAAAACTGTATCAGAAGAAAGAGTTCCCTCTGTCAACCAAACTATTGAATTAAAGCCCTTATCATTCACTCAAACATTTTCATGGTGAAAAGCCAGAGGTCTTACAGAATGACAGCACTGTTCATTAATTCCTTTAGTTGTTAATCCTTGCTTTTATCCAGCACCTCTAATAGAATCTAAGAGCTAGAACTGTGGGTGCATCTTTTGTAATGGAGAACTCTATTCTCAGTTCGAACATATTCTGAGCCACAATCTTGTTCTACACCATTTTGTAAAATAACTACTTCATGCACCCTTAGGTTGGACACTGGTCCAAACAATTAGAGCAATTTAGTCACAAAATGAGACTTCAGCAAGTTTTGTTACAGCTGCATAGCAGCTATGCTGCTCTCAGCTCCTGCAATGTAGTGAAATAGAAACAGATAGCCATGAAGTTTAGAAGGGCTTCTATAATGATCCATCAAGTTGAACATTCTGCAAATTTTACCTTTAAAACACAAAATCAAAAAAATAATGATAAAGCTGTATTCCTAGGGATCATCGATGCTTCTTGGTAGGAAGTGACTGCATATGTCAATAAAACTAAAGAAAGCTAGTTGCATGACTTAAATCCTGTGTTGAAGAGGGTTAGGTTTTAAATTTGAAGCATACCAACCTTTTAACAGATGACTAATTCAAGTCACATCCTTCCCTAGAGCTGGCTACTCACCCAGGCTATACTTTCAATTTAGACATATTCAGTGTAGCTAACAATGCCTTACTTAAACTGATATACGGTCTCCACTATTTTCATAGTGGAACATGACTGTACAGGTTCTCTAAATAATATAAATACCATATATTAGCCATAAAAGACAGTTCTGCAGTCTGCATGCTCTTATGCAGTCTTCCACCTATATTTCAAAGGGATTTGCAACAATGACTTAAAATCAGTCAGTAAACACCAAGCATAACCTCCCTCCCCCCCAAAGTCTCTATTTCAATAGCTGTTACACATAAAAGCTATTTCATACACAGTATGTCAGTAATTTGGACACCAAGGCCATGGCAGACTAATGCTTTTAAAATAATTAACTGTCACCATTAAAATACTTATTTGTATCTTGTTTTTACATAAAACTAAGAGCCATACTGCTGAATATTTAATTTTGATCAAGCTCAAGTATACCAATTACAACTCTTACTTTCCTCTCCTTTTGAGACAAGAATACCTCTCTGGTAAATTAATCTGAAGTACAAACATTCAACAGATGAGTGAAAATTGGAAAGACATAGTGCTACAAGAAACTACAGAGCAATGCATGACAACTATAAATGGTCAAGTGGACAAAGCACAGGTTTAGGAAGTCAAGTTATACCTGAAATTTTGTCATAACATTAATTATTTTTTAAAAGGCCAAACATGACCAGGAGATCTTGCCTTTCCCTGTGCGTAGCAGAGAAGATTTATGTGAGGGAGGGAAATGTTGCGAGTCATGTTCATGTTTATCTATTATTTAGCAGACAAACTAGTATTTCCAATAGTGGCTTACTAGGATGATCAAATTTATAACTAAGTTGCTGTAAAATATTAAACAAAATTCAAATGGTAACCTCATTATTAGTTTAAAAGAGCATTTTCAGTTGTAATTTGTTAGGGGAAGTAATGAAGACCATCACTTGAGAAGTCTGAAAGTAGATTTAAGAAACCAAACTAGAAACTATGTGGTTAGAGATTTTGATGGTACAAATCATATGGAAGAGTTTGAGAGGAAGCCTGCATTAGCAGAGGAACTGATTCAACTGCTAACCTCCTTCTTCCTTTTCAGATAATATTTTCATCCTAGCACTGCAGGGAGGATTGCCTCAATTCTAACCTGCAAGGACACCTTAATAAGAGTTACATTCAGAACCCTCATTGATGTAGAACATTGGATTTTCAACTGAAGGCAATTTTCCTTTGTTATAACTCTACACATTATTGGTCTGCTATGCCAATTTCTTATTTTTTCATTATTCTGGATATGGAATGGAAGCCTGAGACCAGGACTAATTTCAAATCATGCAATGACTAAATGCACCTATATCAAAAGCAGAGAATTTTTTTTACCAGAGTGAGGCATTTGAGATTATGAATAGACAAGAATTCTGGGCTTGAGCATTTGCTTCTATTTTTTAAAGAAATAAATTTTAAAACATGCTGGGCTAGCAATGTGGTAAGAGGAAACAAGCAAAATTATAAGTGCAATAATCACAGAAAAAATACTATATTTAGTCAACTCTAGGATGAGGTTTTCCCCTCCCCTCCCAACCATATCCAAAGTAGAGGGGCAGAGGTTGGAGGGAGGGGTGTTGTGGGGGAAGAGAGAGAAAGAAGGGCAGGAAGCAGCTGTGGCTCTGACTGGCCCCGAGCCTGGGTTGGGGCCAGAGTTAGATCCACAGCAGCCCCCTACCCCCCACCCCTTCTCTTCCCTTACTGTCAGGTGCAGCTGAGCTCTGGCTTGGGCTAGGTTCTACACTACCAAAAAATAAAACAAAACCCCACCACTAGGAAGAGTTACTGATCAAATTAAAATATGTTAATTTGTTTCCAAATTGAATTAAAAAGGCAAATTTTCTTCCCAGTGTTATACTTTACAAGTAAAGCAACACAGCAAGAAGATTTTTTTACCTCTGACAGCCTTGAAATCAATGCTGCTGATTTCAAATCTGTCGCTGTCACAGCAGTAATTCTGGCTCAAAGGGGAGTTCCAGAACACTGTTTGTGCTTGGAACCACTGAACAGTTGAAAGGAATAGTTTTTTCTATCTCCAATAATGTCATTGTCTAAAAATACACACTTAGTCTTTGCTTATAGGTACATAAGCAAATAGCGCATATAATCTTTTGAAATGATCAATACCATTTTGTTTTAATTGTCTGTGGTCTTAGTAAGCTCCAAAAATGATACAAATACTTGCATTAGCAAGCACCATATGTAAAAAGAACATTAATAAGTCTATAAAGGGTGACCACCAGGATCTGGGGGAATGTTTGTTCACCAGAGCGCCCAAGGGATGACTAGGTTGAACAGTCACAAACTCCTGCAAGACCGTTTCAGGCTGGACATAAGGAAGAATTTCTTTACTGTCCGAGCCCCCAAGGTCCGGAACAGTCTGCCAGCGGAGGTGGTTCAAGCACCTACATTGAACACCTTCAAGAGTAAATTGGGTGCTTATCTTGCTGGGATCCTATGACCCCAGCTGACTTCCAGCCCTTTGGGCAGGGGGCTGGACTCGATGATCTCTCAAGGTCCCTTCCAGCCCTAATGTCTATGAAATCTATGAAAGAGACTGAGTTGCTTAAACTGTATGTATGTGTATATTCCTCTCTCTCACAATTTTTTCTATGGAATATTTTCTTGTATTAGACTAATAGTGAAACTGTTTAAAATACAGATTTTGATCCTGTAATTTCCACTGTTTTACTTTTCTATTTCATTCAGCCTGGGTAATAAAATGGAACAGAACTACTCTTTGATAGCTTTCAAACTGGCATTATATATCAACGACAAGTTTTTCAAACCAGAAGTTCACTAAAATTAAAGGGAATATCTGCTACAATTAGGAACACTTATATACAATCCAAGTTTTGCTCATAATCGACTAGCATATCCCTTTAAACAAAAGCAGATTAAATTCTTCATCCTAATCTGTAATCAAGTTGGTTAAATCTCTTAAAACACTACCACAAACCTGAAATTTATCATTCAAACAGTGATCTGCAACTACTGACTGTGACCACCATAAAAAAAATCTAGGTAATTACCCATGTGTTAGCACTGCTGCCTCCAGTATAAGTTACTTATTCATATAAGACATGTAAATATTACCAGAACAGCAAATCTGACTCTGAAGAATTTCTATGTCATTTGAAAACAGCTTTCAGCTCAGAAAGCATGATTTTTCAGGGGAAAATTAAGACAAGTTGTTTATGTATTCATTTTTAATTAAGACAACAAGATGTTGGATTATGCAGCATTAGAATGAGGTTACACTAGGTCAACTGTTCTTGCATTTATTTATAGAGCAACATGTTTTGCTCCATGTCTAACAAAACCTTCAAATTTAACATACACTAAAGTAAAAATGGGTCCAGAAGTCAAAGCTCTCATCCAATAGGTTCAAGTTTGGTGTGTGGAGTACTGCAATGATATCTATAAGAGCAAATACAGCTGATACTCCTATCACTGCTACAATTCACTAGTTTTTAAGCAAATAAATATTATATTCAATACACACAGAACAGGTAGACAACACATATCAAGCAAAAATACTTCAACTGGCCCAGAAAGAATAGATTTACATCATTTATCTTTTATCAGATGTTATCTACAGTTGATATATTAAGACCATTGTAGTGCTTGAATAAATCCAGTACTTGAAATAATGAACTCTATTTTCCATTGTGTTCTAATGGAAATGTGAACTTGAGGTATCACATTTCCTTTTCCAACTATGTGCTTCAGAACACACTCATGTGAATGGAGTCAATTGCCTTCCTTCTATTCCTTCAGAAGAGGGATTCTTTCATATAAGGGATCTAAATTATTTGTTTCACAGAATCATAAATATAAGTGACTTATTAGGTCACCTTGCAAACATCCTTGCCAATAAAAAAAATGTTCTCTTCAGTGCCAATCCATACCTTTAATTTATTTATTTTTATTTTAAAGAAAATTCTACTAGAAAAAAATGCCAATTTCAAAAAACAAAGATACTATCCATGACCAATACAGTGTTTGCCTTGAATATAGAAGGAAACAGGCATTTTTTTTTTTAAGTATCCAAAAAAAATTCTTTCTTCTCAAGATTTTTTTTTTTTTTTTTTTTTTTAGAAAGTACCCTTTTGAACAGGACAAAAAGATATTTTCTGTTTACGTTGATTTCAACACAATGAAAAAGTATCATTTAAGTGGTCAAACAGGATGCAAAAAAAAAGTCATAGTACAGAAAATTGGATTTGGTAAAAAACCTCCCGAAAATCCATAACATGAACAGACAGATTTGGCATTAGTTTCTTTATTTTTAACCCACTAAAAAACCCGTTTTTTTCTAACCCAGTAAAAGGTAGAAAGAACTTTATTTCTACCCTATTTCAAGAGGGGGAGGGCAAAATTAAACTGCTATCTATCACCTGTCTAGTTTGGGAAACGCACAAGTATTTGGAAAAGAACAACAAACAAATAATAAAAACTCACACATATCCACAGGAATGAACTTGTCCAAAGTAGATATTTAAAAAACTGGACACTAGCATATCAAGCCAGGAAAGCAACTGTTATGTTAAGATGGAAATATAAAGTTATACTTTTGCTTAATTTAACAGAAAAAATGAAGTCTGAAAACTTCATTTTTTAAAGTTTGCAATTCAATTAAATTAATACATTTTAATGTAAGATGTCAGCATCTGACAAAACAGGCTGTCACTTATGAAAGCTTATACTTTTCTGAATCCGTTAGCCTTTATGTGCTACCCTGTGCTGCCCTGCCTTCTACCTGATGTCAGATTGATATAACTAACCACCCTATGGGAAAGAAAAAATCTGCAAGAGGGAAAAAAAACATGGTACCAAGAAGAGCCATACAGTTTCCTTATCTTTATTACTACACAAAAGCACGTGTTAAAAAGCAACATCAATTTACTAACTTTTGGAACAGCCATAGACCTGAGCAGTTAAGACAATATGAATGACAGTAACTGCAGAGCCCTACCAGCACAGTCTGAGCTACTGCAAAGTGGGAAATGGAGAGCACAAAGTCGGTGAGCAATCATGCATGTGGTGTATTTATATCTCCCTCCCTGTGTTTCTTTTTGAATGACACAAAAGAAAAGGAAATTTTGAAGTCCAGTAAACTACCAACTTCTTCTAAATTCTATATGTATTAAATATAATCCAGCTACAATGACAGCTTAGTCTGGAAGTTTGAGTATTGTGATATTCAGTAATTTTAGATACTGTCCCCTACAAATAAAAGTTGCCTACTGCAGATTCAGACAACTATTTGATATATTACTAAATAAATACAAAAAGCAAACAAAATACAAGCACACACAAGCAACAGATTTACTACTGGTTTTCAAGAATAGCATGTAAAACAGGTCATAGCATTGCGTGGAATTTATTTTTCCTATTAAAAATGTAGGAGTTTTGCTATGCCTTTAGGACAATATAGAAAACAGACACACAAAAAGAGAACTCCAGTTGTCTATTGCATATTTCAGATCAATTTCATGTGCCAAGGAAACACCAAAAACAATATCATGTGTTTTACAGTCTCCTTATTGGACATTTAAGCTGAAAGTCTCTCTAGCTACAAGTGTTAAAATAGCTTCAACCTGCCTAAAGCTCTCACTTTCATTATTTTAGTTTCACATGCAGAAGATAAGGTCTTTAAACAAAAAACAAACCCAAAAAACAAAAGCAACAGCCAAAGTCATATCCTTTCTTTCTCCTACCCATAAGAAAGTTAATTGTGTGTTCTTTTAATTATATCTCTGGTTTCATATACAGAAGATATTACACTGAAGAATTAATAAAACTCCTTATAACACCACATCCTACATATAGGTTTGTGTGCACTTGCAAACGTGCTCACAGTATAACCCAGCCTTTTCTCTGCTTTTTTTCCTAGAAGGCTAACTGGTTTCTGAGAGTCTAGTTCATAACAACAACATGTCTAGAGAATAAACGAAGAGGAAATAATCAGAATTAAAGGTCAATCACCAAGGACAATCCCAACAGCAATTTTTAAATCAATATTCCACAAATTCACTTTCCCATGAGCTCAACAGCTGAAACTTAGTAGTAACCTGTCCTGTGTTTCTGTTTAAAACCATAGGAGTAAAAACAACTTACATCAGCAATACAGTACAACCCCTGCAGTGAAGTTAGTCTAATAAACAACTCACTGACCAGGTCCCTTGAAACAGGAACCAGGTCTTGCGATGCAATGAAATGAAATTGAAACTTTCAGAAGTGGAACAAGCAGGAAGGGCCCCCCGCCCGCCAGCAATCAACTACTTGTCTTCAGTTACCACGGCTTGTGTTCAGCTCTTTAGTCAGCGATCACCTCCACCAAGAAAATACATTCCGGTGGAAAGGGCCACTTCCCAAAGTGGACTCGGGAGCCAGAAACATGGCAATGACGATAACAACAGCTATTGTGATGATCATAGAAAATGAGGGCAAATGAGGGCTGTAAGGGACCTCAGGAGGGCATCTAGTTCAACCCCTGCTCAAAGCAGGACCAGCCCCAACTATATCAGCAGTTCCCAATCTGCGGTACAGGTATCACTGGAAGTACGCAGACAACCTGTCAGTGGTACATGTTAACAGATTTAGTATAATTACTTTATATGACAAAAATTTGCTGGTGATACTTAAGGTTGTATTGTTTTTAATTGGTGGTGCACAATCTGTCAGAGTTTGGGAACTGCTGGTCTAAATCGGCAGTTCTCAACCTTTTGCACCTTACACCCAGGGCCATCCCTAGGGGGTGTGAATCAGGGTAATCACCCTGGGTCCTGTGCTTTGGGGGGGCCCTGCAGAGCCAGGCAGAGCGGCCGCAGTGAATCCACACTGCTGCCAGCTTCACATCTGGCTGCTCAGCACCCCCCTCTCCCCGCTCCACCAAATCTGCCCTGGGTTCCTCACATCCAGGGGCGGGGCCCCACACAGGCTGATTAGCTAGCCCTGGGCCCCACACCCTCCTTGCGTCGTCTCTGCTTACATCCCACCAACCATTGTGTCAAAAACCCTTGGTCCCACCGTGATAAAAACAAAACCCCACTTTTCCCAAGAATTGTATTTTTATGTTTACATGCATTTTAGTATTATATTAATCATGCAAATTTTCAAACGAGTTGAAGTCCCACCTACGCGACCTTCGTGTCCCACTAGCTGAGCCACACTGCTCTAGATCATCCCAGCCAAAGCCATGTCTAGCTGGGTGTCAAAAACCTCCAAGGATGTAGACTCCATGACCTCTGTAGGTAACCCGAGTTCCTCACCACCCTCCTATGGAGAAAGTTTTTCCCTTATATCCAACTTAAACCTCCCTCACGGCAACTCGATCCCACTACTCCTTATTCTGCCATCTGCCCCCACTGAGACCCCTCCAGCCCCAACAGTGACAAGGGCGATGATGCCATTAGGGTAATAAAAATTAGATGATCACAGCAGCTGCAAAGCCAACAGCCACCTGACACAGACACAATAAGCAAGGTCTCAGGTTAGGGTTCCCACACAGCAGCACTTGGCCCATTTCCCCCAGTAGCCAAACAGCCCCCCGGGGCTCGTAGCTACCCCTGCCGCCGCCCGGAGGGGTCCCACACCGGAGCCAGGCGGCAAAGACCAAGACCGGGCCCCGGCCCCGGCGCTGCACACCGAGCCCGGACCCCGCCAAGCCCCGCCCGTGGCGGGTCAAGCGGAAGGGCCGGGCCTGCCTTGCCCACAGGACAAGACCCCGCGCCGGGCCGGGAGCAGCGCCCCCCGGTGGTCCGGGAGCAGAGCCCTCACCTGCGGCCTCCTGGTGGGGCGGCGGGACCGGGCATGGCGGGGCCGGGCGGGGCCTGGCGGGCGGCCGCCGTCAGGGGGACGCCATGTCCGAGCCCCGGGCAACAGGAACCGCGTCGCTCGACCCCGCCCACTCCGGCCCGCCCCGCCCCCGCAGCCCACGGGGCCCTTCTCCCAGCAGGCCGCGCGGCGTCGCGTCACTTCCCGGGAAGCCCCCGGAGGAGCGCGGAGTTTCCACCATCTTGGAGGCGGGCAAGCTGGCCTCTGCCTCAGGAAGAAGGCAGGGGCCATCTTGAGTTGGGGCAGAAGGGTTCGTTTGGCCGGTGGGACTCGGCGGAGTGAAGCCACAGCGATGCCTGAGCAGCCATGTTGGCATAGGGCATTCAGCATTCCCTCCCCCGCTTTTCTTGGGGGCGGAGAAAGCAGAGTGTGGGGCCTGGGTGGGCAGAGGCGTCCCCTCTCCCACCTCCACCAGGGGAGAGGGTGGGAGCCCCTTAGGGGGGGTACCCCTGCACCCCACTCCATAAAAGGAAAAACTTCTTTAGACTCTGAGCCCCCAAGGCCTGGAACAGACTCCTCCCAGAGGTGGTGCAAGGGCCTATTCTGAACACTAAAGAAACATTTGGATACTTAACTTGCTGGAATCATTTGGCCCTCCCTGACTTCTTGCCCCATGGGCAGGGGGCTGGACCTGAGATCTTAGGAGGTCCCTTCCAGCCCTAATGTCTCTGAATCTGGAAATGTGCCCTGCTGCAGCCGCCTCAGCCCCATTAGTCCTGTCCCAGCTAGACTCAAGCATTCAAGCTCCAGAGGGGCCCAAAATCAGGGGAGCCGTATGCTTGGCAGGGGGGGGGGGTTGTTTTTGTTTGCTGTGTCTCAGTGTTGGAGCCCCTTAGGGTCATATTTCTGAGCTTTTCTCTGGAAACTGCCAGGCTAGAAAGGTCATTACTTTTAATCGGCAATCACGGGACTCTGGAAGCTGGCACTTCATGAAATACGCACCATGTACTCAGAGACTGAAGGAGCAAGTGCCTTGCCCAAGCTTGTAAAGAAAGGGAGCTAAGGCCCAGCCACTTGTTTATAGATTCATAGTCTGTTCGGGCTAGAAGGGACCTCGGAAGATCACTGGGTCCAGCCCCCAGCAAGGTGCTCTCCAGTCTCCTCTTGAAAATGTCCCAGGCAGGTGATCGCACCACCTCTGGAGGGACCTTACTTCACAGTCTGGACACCCTAGTAGTGAAGTAGTTTTTCCTAGTGTTAAGCCTGAAACAGTCTTCTAGGGTTTTGTGACCATTATTCCTACTTTTCCCCAAGGGTGCCCTGGTGAATAGTTGTTCACCAAGCCCTTGATGTATGCTTCTAATGTAGTGGTAAGCTGCTACCAAGTCCCCTCTCAGCCTTTTCTTTTTCAGGCTGAAGATTCCCAGATCCCTCAGCCTTTCCTCGTATGGCTTGTCGTGCAGAAAGGTTCGCTTTCCCTTTCTTTATGCTTACCAGCCTCAGTCACTCCAACCAGACAGAGTGTGGTATCTATTGCAACGAAGCCACTACAACCATTAGTGCTGACCGCTAGTTTAAAGCCAAATGTTTTGGGAGGGTGAACCTTGGGCAGCTGTTGGGGGAGAAGGATTGTACTGTGTGTCTTCTCCCAGTCTCACACTGCATTTTTCCTGCAGAAAAAGTTACGGAGTTATAATAAAGGTTGGGAGTGGGGCCACAAGAATTAGAAGGGATGGGGAACGACTTCCACAAAGAGTTTGAAAAGAGGGAGAACATAAAGTATAATGGATGCGAATAGGAGGAGACATGGTAAAAATATACAACATCATGAAGAGCAGAGAAAAAGTAAATTGGGAGCTTCTCGTTACTTGTCTCATAACACAATAACAAAGGGGAAAATTCAAAACTGATCAAAGGAAATGCTTTCTTGCACTACTCATGGTTATCTTGTGGAATTCATTGCCCTCAGATATTGCAAGAGATCAAGAGGTTATCAGGGTTCAGAAAGGACTGGAGATGTATATAGATAACAAAACCATGCAGTTATAAGCCCTTGAGCATCAAAGCATGACATTAGCCCCTCGCACTTTGAGGAAGGTTGAAATTCATTGGAGTAAGTTACTCTGCAACTCTGTTCTGAAGTTCTCTTACCCCTTTCTCTGAAAAATCTGGTGGTGGCAACTGTTGGACATGTGCCAGGGATTAGATAGGCCACTGGGCTGATCCAGCAATTCCATTTCTGAAATCCTCTCTTTATTTGGGGAAAGTCAGTGTTTCACTGTCCAGCTTGCCGCTTTGTCACCTCAGGGCAAAATGCTTAGGCCCCAGTTCTGCAAAGCACGTAGTCCTATCTGACTGAGTGTCCTAACCAGGCAGAAGGCCAGGTAGAGATACACTTTATAGACAAAATAAAGACGATACATAGAGAGCCCAAGCTTTCATGAACTCAAGTTCACTTAATCAGATGCACAACTTGTGACAACCCGCAGGGAGCTCAAGTTCAGTTTGGGACCTTTTTAACCATCTCCATTTTCTGGAGCTATCAGCCCCAGTGAGTAAATGGGCTATTAGAAATGGAAGAGGAAAGAAGATTCAGGTATCAAATTCTGAATGTAAAATGTGACACAGGATCTGATCCCTAGTTCTGGAAGAGAGGGAGGAGAACCATACAAAGGCTGGGTTTGGGAGTACGGCTGTGATTACACTAAGGTTCTGCTCCAGTTGAATAGTCTTTGTTTTTCCCAGTTTGTGCTTTTATCATTTTATTTGTTTGTTAATCAAAGGGGAATTTCCTGAAGAAGTGTATGGTAAGGAAGAATTTAAAGAAGAAAGAACAAAGGGTTGGGTCCAGGAGAGTATTCAAAGCATGCTTAATTTTTAAAACTTTTAATCACTCTGTTGCACAGAGAGAGAGACAGACGGAGAGAGAGTGAGTGAGAAATCAACCCTTGAAAATTAGTCAAAACAGTAATATATGAAAGAACACTGAGAACAAAACAGTAATAACCACAGCAGAAAATAGCAATAAAAAATATAATATATTTGGATATTCTATATTGCAAATCCATATGCAGTATTAGTAAATAGTCCCTTAGCTTAAAATAGTTGAAGTTATTTACAGAAGCATATCGGGAATCCGAGCCAAATCCTCTGTGCTCTAACTTTTTTGGCTTCACGAAATTAACTCTCTATAACATAATACAGTACAAAACAAATGATAAGACCAAGAGAGAGATTAGGGCCTGGTTCCTACAAGTACTTAAGCATGCGCTTAACTGTAAGATATTAGATGGCTAATATTAAAATGTGTATAAGACTTGGATCCTGTATACATAATAAAAGTGTTAAAAACAATTCGCAAATAATGTTTATTAAGCATGAACTATGCTAAATCATTGTAAAGCTTTGGGAAAATATATTCCAAATTTCAATTAGTTTAGGAATGTTAAATACAGCTGAGGCTATAACACAGTAAATAGTTGTTATATTGCTTTATTGCTATTATATTTTGCCCCCTGGTGGCTATTCCACTTCCTTCAAGTAGATGTCTCATACTGTAAGAAGTCCCTGTTGACCTGAAAGGAAGTAAAAGGAAGTTGGGGGGGAGGTAAGGGTGGAGAACAGGAAACAGGATAATTTAACACTTAAAGATGTACTATCTTGACCATTGTAGACTGTTCTGTTTGGATATGAAGAGGAGGATTGCGGGTGGGGTGAGCGAATCTCTGAAAACAGGAAAATACAAATCATTGTAAAAAAGAAATAAGCAGTCCATCTCTTCCATAGCTGCCAATATCCACTGAAGACTTAAAGACCACATATACTGGTTTTCTTAATGCAATACTGTACTATGCAGTAATATCTTATCATTTCTGACTCCAGCTATGATCAATTTTTGTCTCTTATAATATCATCCTACCCAGCTACAGCTGGCTCCCTCTGGAAAGTCTTCTCTGGTAAATCAGGTGTCTGAGAAGATATGTTCATCTCCCTGGCTGTGAAGGCTGTGTGGACAGTGCAGGTAATCAGTTCTTGTGCCGTAGGACCTGATGACCATCTACCTCATCCAGACTTGTCTCCAGACATCTTGACATTGTCATGCCAATAGATTCAGACAGACCTGGATGAGAGAGCGAGGGTGACTCTGTGCAATTTTCCCTCACTTAAATCCAACTCATGCGCAAGCCATGACATCATCTATATCCCCCGGTAGACACGCTCAAGTCCTATGGTCATGGGCGAGCAGCAAAACAGCAGGTGTGAATACACTGGGAGCTGAAAATGCAAACATGCACACAGGCAACTCAGGGCATAGGGTCACTTTTCGCTGGACCAAAGCAGCACTGGAATTTGGCAACCCCCTGGGTGACTGAGCAGCCCTATTTAGGATCACATTGCTCACCTCTGTAGCATGAGAAAGAGGCTAGAAAAGGTGCCCTAAACATTGTCAACTTCACCTTAACCCTCGTCAGCATACCACAGCTGATGGGGATCTCACTATAGTGGTCAAAAATCACACACAAAGACAAAAAAGACAAAGGTGACACCACAGGCCATTGGTGCTTGGAATGTGCACACACTAATGGACTGTACAAACAGCAGATAGACCAGAGAGAAGAAGATGGACATTTTGTATAAAAACCTTTTTACTGTTTTGTATGTAGAGCTGCAATATTGTAGCTAGTGTGAAAGTAATGCTCATAAAAGATTCTGGATTCACAACCCTGGATAATGCAGTCTTCTCCTAAGTTATGTAGGATAGATATGGTGCATCAGAGCAACTGGTGCTTCATGTTTCCCCTTGCTTCCCTTGCAGAGTGCATGCAAAAGGCCACCCCTAAGACAAATGTAGCTCAGGTCTTTATACCCATTCATTGTTCCCAATGCTAAGGCTGTTACCACAGCCTGTTATCAAATCCTTTGGCTGATTGGATACTTCACATTAAAAACTTGTGGGACCTGTGACTTGAATCAAATTAGAAAACATGTACTGTTTTTCCTTGGAAAAAGCGTATGCAGTATGTACCTAGGGACTCCACAGTGTGCAGAGCCTTTTGATTCTGAATGAAACCATAAGTAGTAGTTGTTGTTTATTTACTTTCACTAAAACAACACAATAACATGAATTATTACAATTATACAGAATAAAATAATATTTGTATAATTTATTTTTTTGTTAAAAGTGAAAAATAAGATTATCCATTCTACTAGTTTATACAAAATTAAAATGGAACATGGTGTATGATAGTAATTTAATTGTCAATATCCTCCATGCTGTGTAGTATCAGTAAATGTACTCCTCATTATGGAGAGGAAGTGAGATGTTTTACTGTACTTCCAGTCCTGAAGAAAAGGGGCTCCTTATTCCCTAACTTGTATCACCCAGGTTGCAATTATATTAGACTTTTGGGCCTACAGAGCCACCCCATATTGTCCCCCCTTATTGTTAGAGTCCCTTGAATATATCTAATCCCAATTTGCATTAAGAAAGTAATTTGGTCTAGTTGTTTCAACTGTGAAGATAACCTTCAACATGTAAAAGTTTCAACTTTTGCTACAGTTGAAAGTTGGGTGCTATAATTTTCCATAAATATCTGTGAATATTAGGGGTGCACTGATAGAGATTTTTGGGACTGATACCGATAGTTGATTTTTAGGGAGGCATAATGGCCAGTGCTGATCTGATTTCCAAAACATCATTTCCAACATTGGAAAACGGTGTGCAGCTGGTAAGTCTGTTGTGGTGGAAGGGGAGGAGGAGGGAAGGGGGGGCCCTGCAGTGAGGGAGGAGTGGGGCTGGGGTTGGAGCAGGGGCTGGGGCAGGGTGCAGGACAGAGCTGCAGCTTGTCTGGAGGGCACAGGGGTGGCTCCTGCCACTACATGCACCCTGGGATGGCATGGGGGGGGTGTTCCCTCCAGACTTCACAGGGCAGGGTGGGGTGGGGGAAGGATGCACCTGTGTGCTGGGGCCAGGGCTGCACCAGGCTCTTTCTGGCAGGGGCAGGGCCAGGTTGTGCTCAGGGCAGGTGGCGGCAGTGCTGGGAGGCAGCTATGGGGGTGGAGACTGCAGCCACCCCAGAATTCACTATAGCCTCCCATAGTCCCCCCTCCCAGTACTACTGCCTCCTGCCCCAAGCACAACCTGGTCCAACCCCTCCCCCAACATGTCAGGAAGAGCCTGGCACAGCCCTGGCCTCAGCCCACAGTGGCAGTCCACCCCACCTACACCCCACACAAATCCAGGGGTGCACCTCTTGAGGTGCACACAGTGGTGAGAGCTGCCCCCAACTTGCGCCCCCAGGATGAGCTGCAGCTCTGCCCCACGGCCTGCCTTGCCCCGGCTGGGCTGCACCTGCCCCAGTCCCTGCCCCTGCCTCACTCCCTTCCTCACCATGGGGGCCTTAATCTGCACCCCCACACCCCTTATTTCCCCCCTCCCCTTCTACTACAACAGACTTACCAGCTGCATGCGGCTTTCCAAGCTGCTGGGCTGTGCTTCTGGCTGCCTACATGCTGGGTTGTGGCTGCACACATGCACGGGCATTTACAGGCCAAATTATCAGCCACATCAGGCCAATTTCCAATACACTCAATTTTTTTAATAGATATTATCCAATATCCATAACTTCATAAAAATTAAATTCAGAAAGGATCACTAGATCCTCTGGTCTGGTCCCCTGTATATCACAGGCCTTAAAGTGTCACACAAATTCTCTCTAACTAGTCCCAAATTTTGTATACACAAAATACACATATGGGATATAGTCCTATCCTTATTTTATATGGATCCCAGAAATTCAGGCCACACGGTCTGTAGTTTGATTTCATCTCTGATTTTCAACTGAAGGATAGGGCATTTTGCCTGAAGCTGGGTTTCCTTTTTATGTGTGTACTTGTTCTTAAGCACCAACAGCCTGACTGCCGCAACTCAGTCTGCTAGTTCAGACTTTTGCCACAAGAGGGCAATCCAATGGAAGAGCCACCTTCCAGCCAGTACAAAAGGGTGGGGAGGAGAGGGGGGATGGAAAACCCCATGTTCCCTCTTGGTTTTATACATATGCAGCATCCTCAGAGTGTTAGTAGCTGCTGACTTCAGTGGAGCTATACAATAAATAAATTAGGCCCTAGTATGCTTTTACATGTACATATTCTGTCTAACAGAACATGCATAATTTAGTGGCTATTTAGTTTATCAAGAAATGGATACCTAACATGTTCTCTTGCCCAGTCTTGCAATTTCTGCCTGTCTCTCACAATAGTTACTATTTTTCTTAAAGGTTCAGCTTCCAGGAGGATAGATGTATGTGAAAATCCTAACTTTTGTTAATGGAGGTAATTACCAACCTATTTCAGAGTTATAAAACCCTGAAATGTGATGTACTAGATGTGTATGGAATTATTATTCATCTAGTGGTATCCTGTGTATTGAGAAATTCTGAAATCTCTACAATGATTTTAACTTTAAATGTTAATATCTATTTCAATAGGCTTTTCACATACTAACAATATGTGTTTTCTGTGGAGAGGCAGCAATTATTAATATTTTTTTTCCATTTATTTAAAAACAAATCTATATAAGCACAGTTAATGAATTGCAAGTGCATCCCCATCAAAAAGGTAGGTTAGCAAAAGATGAGGAAGAGGCCTGGCATTATAACATTTCTGCTTATAGAGAAAATAGATCATTAAAATGCCCACTGAAAACATACAATCCTGGCAAGACTCATAGTTATGTAGACAAGTAAACCTTATCAATCCAATACAGAAAAGCAGTTATGTGTCTGTCCGTCCGCCCCACCACAAAGTCACTCCACAAGTATCTGGACATATGCTTAGACTGAAGAGAGCAAAACCTGGTCCTGAAGAGACAAAACCTAGTCCTGGTCCTGCCTGGGCATCACGGGAATCTACCAAACACACTAATCACAGTGCAGAGCCCAACAAGCAGTGCTAACTTCTAAAACTGGTCTGGTCCCTATACCCACTGGCCCTTACACCCCAGAGTTGTCCCAGAATTGTACTATAGCTATACATAGAATGTGGGCCTGATTTCTAATCACACCACTTATTGCTCTTAGAAGAAGTAATAAGTACAAGACACTTGAACAGATCTCCCTGTTTCAGTGTGATGTCTGTCTTACTGGGTGCATCAACATGAGATGTTTACTACAGAGCGTCGGCAGTAAATGTCTTGTGGCTACATGTGCAGGGCTATTAGGCTGGAGTAAACTAGCAAACTCCACAACAGGGTAGTACTTGTAAATACCAGTACTATCCTGCCATAGAATTTTTTACGCCGGAGCACTGCACATGTAGACGCTGAGGCAGCTGGCTGGAGCATGAGGGTGCTTCAGTACAGGAGCTGCCTGCTGGCTAGCTGCACACCGGACCACTCTTGTGCCCCACTTGGACCCTCTACAGCACATTGAGTTGGGGGGAGTGTGAGAGCCTGAAGGATACTCGCTTGAAGTTCAACCCCAGCTGGGAGCACAGGTCTCACCAGACCTGGACATCCACGCTGCAATGGGAGCTTCCCATCCGCACCTGCCCAGCTTAACCTCCTCACCAGGTAAAGCAGACTGGGGCTAAGCTGCAGTGTGGGCAATATCCGAGGGCGGAAAAGGGAGCCGGGGGAGAGGAGAAGAGAGAAGTCCAGGAGCCAGAGATACAGGAGGAAGGTGGCCACAGCTGGGTGAGCCCCTGGTCAGACTCCGAGGAGGGGGTAATACCCCTGCCGTGGGGGTGAAGAGGTGGAGGAAGGCAAAGTGGGGAGAGACCCTGAAAACAGCGGAGGCAGCAGATCCGCCTGAACTGGCTGCTGTGGGGTTTGGGTTTTTTCCTTTTGATGTTCTCGGTGCCTGCTGGAGAACCCAGATTGGGACCCGGCATCCCTCCACGTGGGTGTGCAAAGGGGGCGGATCATGTGTCCCAAAAGGGGGTCCCTCAACTGGATCAGCAGTAGGCAGAAAGATGATGAGCTGAGACAGCTGCTCCTCCAATACCGGCTGATTGGGGAAGAGGGAGTTCCCTTCCTTGTTAAGCAGCAGGTGCCGCCAAATAAGGCCGGCATAGGCATAAGCAACAAGGTACCCAGGAGGAATCCTGGGCAGAGAGCAAGCCGTTGGCAGGCTCCAAGAGGCAACGCTGCCCCAGCCATCTGGGATTGGACTTTGACGGCATCCCAAAGGCAGAAAAAGACCAAGCCATAAGATTTCAGTTAACCCCAAACAAAAAAAGTAAAATAAAGTAAGAGCAAAATAAAGTAAAAGAGTAAAATAAATTGGTTTTGCGTGGGTCCCTTTGTTGCTTTATCCTGAGGCTTTGGGCACTGAGGCAGCCCTGACGGCCGATCCGGCTGTAGGACGGGTAGTCACCGCCTCCCCTTCATAAACATCTGATTATCAAAGTTGTGGCAGGCGGGAAGAAAGGGCACCAGACCTCACCCAGATTGACCATAAGGGGTGCAGCTACCCTGAGGGGACCTGTGAATGTCAGCGGGATGTAGGGGCACATGGCCATACCCAGTGACTGCCCGACAGGGAGCAGTCCTGGGCTGGCAGGGGCCTTCTGCTAGCCTGGGACTACTCCAACCCAGTTCAATGTGCTGTGGCCCCTGGCACATGTGTAGACACTACACCTGGGAGCAATAAACACAGGCATGATACGCATTGGAATTTATTGCTTCACCTTACTGGTATGCATAGATGTGCCCTCTGTGTAGGAACTTAGTGCACATCATTGCTGCTGTCCACACAGTACTGAGAGTGTCGTGTTCAGTGTAGCAACAAAACCTTTGCTTTATCTGTCAGGTAAACATAAATGCATTATTAACAAGCACAGAGATCAAGAGTCAATAATGTACTGTGCATTTTTTAGATTTTTTTTTCTACAGGGTTCATGAATAACGGTGTCACACAGAGAGATACTTCTGTTACTACAATTAAGTCTTGCTTGGTTTTGTGTCACAGCTGACCTCTGTAGAAGGAAGTCAAAATTGTATGAGCCTTGTGCATTCTAAATACATAGAGGATCTGAAATTACCAAACTGCATGCATAAGTCCCAGATAGTTTGGATATTTAGAATCTTATTTGAATTTCAACAATACACAGCACAGTTACTTTTGGTAACATCAGCCATTCATTTTCTGAACTTTTAGGATGTAAAATGTATCTTCAAAGCACGATCAACCCTAGGAGACTAAAACATTCTGCTTTGATGTTAATTTGGAAGGATTTAATATTGATGAAATAGAAGCTGCTCTGGACATTTCTTTCCTAGTCAACTAATGCCATGTAAATATCAATACAATTTAGTTGACAATTTTTTTTTAAGGATTATATCCTTTGGTCTTTACTGGCAGCAGCAAAACTCCCATTAACTTAAGTGCAAACAGGATGTAGGCCTACATGTACAAATATTTTTTTTTAAAAAGCTGTTTTGAGGTTTAAAGTAAGTATTAATTCCAAAAACTCAGGTGCCGGTGAGGGAGGGTAGATTCCTCCTCAAATGCTTTTCAGAGTACTTGCTGTCTTCATTCAAACTGTTTTGCTTAGCTGTTTTGTTTTTCTCAGTGCCAGATTTAATGCAGGGCTTCTTCTGCTAATTGCTCCACTCATCTCTGCACACGCTCTGTTCTCTTGATCTGTGGTTCAGTGAGAGAGAAACCACCTGGGATATAGCCATGAGGTAAGAGCACAGAGCTCAGAAGAACAATGGTGCTTTCAAGGAATTTCTCATATGATAAATCTGTCAGATGGGCCAAGTCTGGTTTCATGTCAATACCTGGGCCTAAGTTACTTGACAGTTGTTTTAAATTGTGTAAGTTATAAATCATAAGCAACATATATTGGGCAAACTATAAATCATTTTCAAACTCTGGAAAAGCTAAAAAAGTTTTCCAACATCAGAAAAAAGCCATCTGCTCCAGTGACAAAGGCCACAGATCTGGTGAGTCTTGAGGTCCAGCACTACTCCCACTGACATAAATAAGACTAAGAGTGAGCACTCAAGGGGTTTGTTAAAAAATGAGCTTGAATAGTCCAAACAGCAGAAGAAGGATGTGGGAGGAACTGAGGAAAAGAGAGCAGGATGAACAATTTGACTTGAGAGAAGGGGAAGCAGAGGAGGAAGAAAGGCCACTAAGAGTAGACAGTAAGAGTGTATTGCATAGGTAATAGACAGTAATAGAATCAAAAACTTTGCCTAAGTACCAAAAATGCTACTTTGGCAGCTGGGTAAGTGCCATTTATGCACATAAAATACAATAGAATTTGGGCCTCTCTGTCCATCAGTCAACAGAGACATTTTGGATTAGTTAAGAGACACAGTTATAGTGATAAACCCCCTAAAAACATGCACCCAGGTATCATCTATGATAGGGTATCACAGACTGGATGAGGGTTGTTGGGCCAGTCTGTGGGTTGGACTGGGCTACACCTGTTCTGTGTGTACTACATGTAGCTGGTCCAGACCCACATGCCATGTACAGCACACACTGGCCCCACTCTGGTGTTCACTCTGCATGTGGTATACAGGTTTGGCACAGGCATACGCTGCATGGAACTGCACCCTGGTTCCAACATAGCCTGATCCAGACCAGCCCTGGAACCAGCGCACAGGGCTGATCTAGTGCAGGCACCACATGCAGCATACACCCTGGCCCCAACCCCTTTTGCTGTCTGCAGCACCTGCAGCATTAGATCCAGCCAGTGTGCCAGACCAGCTCCATGAGCCACATGCAACATGTGAGGTTAGTTCAAGACCCAGGGGCTGAATCATAGATCTCTACAGAACAGATCTGGTTTGTAAGACTTGTTTAACATTCCTGATCTATAGTATTATGTACACCTGTTTTTCAAGAGCTAGCTTTATAGGTTTTTTTTATATGAGTGAGTTTAGGGAAGTATTTACAACTATTGTATATTTAGGCAACATGGTGGTTTTTATTTGCTTGGTCTTTGTTCGTATCAGCAGTCAGTTATGGTACTGCTTGTAACAAACCCATATTTCAGTTGCGTTGATTATCTTTGTATAACAAGCAGTTTTCAATTTTAATTACAAGAGCTAGCATGCTTGCTTCCACACATGCATTTCAATGTACAGAGCCCATGGGCGGTTCCAGGGGGAGGTGCAGGGAGTGCAGCTGTACTTCCCTACCCCCCTCCAAAGCTGTGTGGTGCCCCTGCAGTGAGCTCTCTGAACTCACTGACTCATCAGCACAGCGGCTGCTAGAGCCTGCACGGGCACAGCTCTGGAACCAAGGGAGTGAACACCATCACTGTCCTTTCTCATGGGAGGTGTGTTTGGCAAGATTACTTGTATTTGATTTGATTTTCAGTGCCCAGTATAGGACAGGGAGGGGCTTGAATTACTACTGAAATGGAAAGATATTTTGTTATTGACCCCTTCCATGTCCCTGTATCATGTCATTTTAGATGATCTGCTGAGGAAAGCATAGTAGGCCTGATAAATGTGACTGTAGCCAGGGGCATGGGATAAGGGGGGCTATAGTGGTACAATTACACCCCGCTTTGATTCCTGTTCCTTCCAAACTTCAAAACCAACTCTTGAGAGGTGCAGAAGCATTTATATTCAGGCCGTGCTGAGGGACTTAATTGACTTCATGGCTTGTTATCATCTACCTGATTCCTGCTAATCACTCTTCACTTTGCAGGTGTTAATGACTCTCTATCCTTTTTAGTGGTCTTGATGTTCCACTACTCAAACTATCCTTTCTTCTGCAATGTTGCTGTGTAATAGCCATTCCAGGTAATGTCTCTCTTCTTTTTTATAGCTCTGCAGACTGTTTCAGCTGTAGCTGAAATTCAGGTGTGGTAACTCAAGTGTAAAAATGACTGACAGTGAAGTATTGGAGGCAGTGTCAAGATGCTCAAGAAGGCTAGATTGTGTTTTACAAATCTGAATAAGAGATGCATATTTAATTATAATGACTATAGGACTAACGATACAATGTCTTTTGGCTATTTTGCCTAGTTTGTTTGGTTTTTTAACTTTATATGTATTCTAGCAAATCAAGTGCACATTCCAATAGTTATATTTGTTTTTGCTTTGATTATAAACTGAATTATTAGTGCTAGCCCCCTCCCATACTATTAAAGTTTATAGTTTTTCTTTAACTGGAGAAAAATATATGTTGTGTTATATGCTGCACCAGACCACCTGCACCCTCCTTTTCAAAATCCTAGATCCACCTATGATTGTACCACATGCACTAGTTCTGACTCTTACTCACATATATACATATACACATATATATACACACACACATATACACATATATAGCATCCTTCTATACTTTGCATCTCTCCACAGTCAAAAGTGCCTTTTGGTCTTTTTCCATATCAATGTCTTCAGGTGAAGCACTGCGTAATAGAACGTACCAGAGACTTTCCCATTCCATGGTTATTTTAACATTAAGACATGGATAAAATACCACGTATAATGAACTTTCAGATACACAGATAATTTACACCTCCCTTGCTATGGCTGAATTTTATACTGTGGTACCAGCTTATGTTAGAACAGTCCCTAGGGGAGCTTGTCTTCCCAGTCTGATAGAGGTTCATCAGCCCAAACTGTAGCTTTGTACTAGTGAAACTGCAGATTGTCACCCTCCAACAAATTGTGACAGAAAGGCTTTAGTTTGGACTCGGGACTTGTTTCGTTTTACTTAACTGGAACATATGAGTTTAGAGTTGCGTTTTCTTTTCAAGTAAATTACTATTGTACCTTTAGTCTAGTTTGAGAGTACAGTGGGGAAGTTTCTGTTATCATTGCAGAAGCATCTCAGAACCACAGTTACAGCCTAGGACCCCAGTGTGCTAGATATCTGCGGTGTGTTTCGCATTTCGTACTGTTTGTGCTAACCCTGTGGAGGTAGCCACTACTTTATGATGAACTAATCTAGAGAATTTCTTCAGGCTTTTGTTTTCCCAGGAGAAGGTTTCAAGTACAGGAAGTTTCAGGCCCATTTCTGCAGCACAGCTAGTGCTATTACTTCCTTAAGTGAGGTGAAATGGCCTACATGCTCATTACAATAAAAGGCATAGGAAGAAGGAGATGGAAGAAAGATTTACCTGTGCAGATTATTCACTCCTGTTTGAGGTGCAACTTTATTAACCACTATGTGAAATTAAAGATCCTGAATTTTTAACCCCTGAAAGTTTTCTTTCATGCCATTCTCTGCTTCTGTTCTCACCTCTGGAGCCTCTTGGGTATTATGATCAAAGGTAAGCTATAAAAAGAAAGTTCTGTGTATCTGAAGTTCCTATTCTAACAAGTCTGATTACCTGATCATTATCTCTATCTCTATATCTGGATTTGGCAACTCCAACTTCCCATGGAAAATTATATAATTGGAGATTGATTACATTGAGGGTTGATGAGCCGATCGTCTATGCAGTCCCAGCAGCCTCTGATGTTCTACAGGAAATACACATCACTGGTGTCAACTTCCACATTCCATTTATACTTTCAACCCTGTTCTTCTGTCTCTTCTAATAACTTTTGAATCTATTTATTTGACTTATAATGAAGTGAACATCAGCCTGGACACACAAAGGCACTGTTTGCGTTTATCATTGGAGTGCTATTATTTGGACTACAAGAAGAGAAGATTTCTTTCTTAACAGAGAAATGAGTGCTAGAAGGGAGAAGTCTCCAAGGAGACCATTGCAAATATATTGTTCTATGAGCAGCAAACACAGTAACAAATCACGCCCCAACACAATGTTGCAGTTTTGCACTAATTAATCAAATCAGCCAAAACATTTCAAGTGTCAGAACTACCTGGGCATGTTTGAGTGAATACACACTCGCATAAAATATCTGGATACATGCATATACATTTAGCCTGTAAACGTAATACCTGCAGGATCCTTTTTGTGACTATTGTTTTTGCCCATATGAAAATTCTGTCTGCAGGTGGTTGTTCAGATTTGTACATGTGTCATGATTTTAAAATGTCATCATAACTTTACTCTACAGAGGGCCAGTGACAATTCAGACTCAGAAAGCCAAGTCAAACTCTTGTCTGGCCCAATCTAAAAATGGTAACTTTCTCTTTAGGGTAGGGGTGCTCAATCCAGATGTAACTGAGAGCCAAATCTGTCCTGCTGTACCATTACATCCAGCTACAGGGGAGGATCCCCATGAATCTGCAAATTTGTTAGTGGAGGAACAGTGCCACTGCTCCTCTGCTGCCAAATCTCTGGACCCATGGGGAGCCCTGGGCTGTATGTACTGGATAAAGTGGCTGATCCCAGGACACAGGACCAGGCAGGGACAGTGTTAGTTTCCAGGGGCTAATCCTGGTGGGAAGGGCTAGGAGGGAACAGCCTGCAGACAGGTCTTGTGCCACTCATCCAGTCTGTGGGCCTGAAAAGCTGAGGCCCCCTGCTTTAGGACACATGTAGACAGGAGTAGCACTGTTGGTGTGTCAGAGTGAAAGCCACAGTCATCTTAATTGTGAATTCACCTCACCAGGAATTTGAGGGTTTGATTTTTTACTCATATTTATGCAGGTGTAAATCAAAAGCAGCTCCTCTCACATTGATAATGCAGTTACAGGGGTGTATACCCCTTCTGTCAAGTCCTGGTGGCATTACAAGGGCCAAGTCCAATTTTAGGGGGTTTTGGCTTGAGCTCTCATCCAGAAATCTGGGAAAATTCCACCTTTACTGGGGGTCCCATGAGAACAACTTCCCCATTCACAAGCAGTTTGGATACAGAACTGAATATAAAAGTTTAATAAATGGAAAAAAGAAAATAACTAAACCTTTTCAAACATAAAAACTATAAAGTACCCTACCTAGTAAACAACACCCCAAATAACACTGCAAATGTCAACAATGTTTTCAAATATTAAATACATCAAATATTAGTTATCCAAAATGTTTAACTCCCCAAAATATCACATAGCCTAAAATGGTAAACTATTTTAAAATATTAAACACTTCAAAATATCAAACACCGTAACACCTTAAAATCTTTAGTTTTAACTGTAAATTTCCACCCTGGGAGTTGCCACCTTCCTCTGCCCAGGGGAAAAGAGGAGTTTCTTCCTGGGATGCTGAGGAACATTTGTCACTACAAGCCAGCACTGGGGAGTGCAGATCAGATGTCCACTGCCTGCTACCTCTCAGGATCACCACCTCTTGCTGCTCAGGGTTGCAACTTGGGGATGTCACCAACACTTGAGAGTGCTGCTTAGGATTGCCATTGCTGCTCAGTCATTGCTGTGCAAAGTCACTGTTGAGATGCATTGCTAGGGTTTCTGTTGCTCTGATTCTTGGGGTTAATGTGTATTGCCCGCCCCAGATGTCAGCTCTGGGTCTCACCTAGTAAGACAGCTTCAGCTGTTTCTCACCAGTGCGGGTTTATCAGCCTTAGTAAGAATGCCCTCAAAGGGGGACTCTGTACTGGAGTCTCTCAGGGCTCTTCTTCCTGTCTTATGCCTGAAGCTTTCCTTCTCAATTCTCCCCATCCATCTGGGAACTTCCTCCTCCTCTATACAACTGTTTCTTAGGACAGGGTATAGATACACACAGCCTCTTAACCTTATGACCCTGCATACAAGCAAGGGCTTACAAATCCATAGTGAAACAAAGCTCTAATACCAGAGGACATGATCAAAAACATATATATATAAGCAGGGTTACAGATGTAAGATGAACAGAAGCAAGAGGAGAATTGGGTCCTAAATTTTTAACCCTGGAAATCTCCCTCCCATGCCACTTCACATCACCAGAGCTTCTTTCCTATTCTGGACAAAGGTAAGCTTTAAGCAGAAAGTTCTATATATCTGAAGTTCCTAGCCCTAACATTATTCCTATGTGCATTAGTATTTGTGAGTCACACAGCCTTTATCTCAAAGTCTTTGCCCAGTCTTTGCTTGGGGAAAGCTTGTATTAAGGTCAATGGGAAATCTGCTTGCATAAGGATACAGCAGGACTTCTGGATTTGGCCCAGTGCATCTATGAAAAGAACAGAGCTCCAAGAAAATGAAAAGCCTGCATTCCAGATCTGCTGAGCAATGGGTTTTGAGTCCAGGATTTTCCCTGAGCGGTGGGGAATGCACACCATAAAATGCATTAAAAAATGGGTGACAAAGCGGTGGAGAACCTGGCATTTTTTTACTGCAGCACGTTCCTTTTCCTCTTTTGTTTTCAGAAGGGCAGCATTTTGTGCACCTTTCTAGTAAAGAGGCTATTGGGAGTAGTTTGTAGCGTTATGTAAGGCGGGGACCCATCCATGCACCTTGTGGAACACCCAGTTTGGGCTGGCATTAGAAAGTTATTATGAGACAAGGTCTTATGCATTGTCTGTCATGTCTATTCATCTACTGCCTAAGCTGGTCATTTCATGATAATAGCTAGCATTTATTCCGTTTATCCAGACACCCCAAAATACTTGACAAACTGATTTGTAAGCCTCATATATGTAGCAGTCTTTCCTTCCATCACTCATGGTCAGTCACTTTGAAGCAAAAAGGTGGCAGACCAAACAGCAAACAAGAAAGCTGCGCCCAAAACAGCTTGGGGCAAAAAGGAAAGAATGTGGGCCAAATTTATCCTTAATTTAAGCTCTTTGTCATTGTAGCTTTCTGTACCTATCCCCCTGAGTGTCACACTTCTGGGTCTCCTTTGAGCCTCGCCATTCCCTTCGGGACTGCACGGTCAGGCTACTGGGAGCGGTCTTGGGTCAGCTCCCCCAGGGGTCTCTCCTGCCACATCTTTGATGGTAATTAGTCTTCTAGCAAGAGGAAGGTGTTTGGTCCCATCTCCCCTGGAACGTCCCCTCAGTAGTCCTTGTGGCCTCTGCTTCTTGGGGCTCCACATCCCCTATACCCCGCCTAACGCCAACCGTGATGTTAACCATTGGAGCTGGTGTTCTGGCCCTCACTGACGCTCAGTTTCTCAAGGGCTTCAGTTGTGGGCTACAGATGGCACTGGCACTGAGTGTCAACTGCCACCCTTCAGTGTTCCCTGGTTCATGCGGGGTCTGGCTCTACCCGGGTTTCGGGTCCCCTTGGCAGGTTACTCCCTCCCCCAGGTTTGGTACCTATTGCCCATTGTCCGTGTCCGGGTTTTGGCTTTGTTGTCTCTGTAGGTGTCCCAGTCACTGCTGCTGCTGGCTTCTGTCCGTGCTGGTCTCGTAGATGACTCCATGGGCCCTCACTGGCCACCACATCTCCTCCGCTGCAGGACCTCCCTGACCCCTCCAAGCTGGTCAGAGCTATCATTTCCTCTTCCCCCAGCTTCCTTCCTGCTGGGCTTTTTATCCTGGTACTAAGTGGCCATCTGGCCAATCGCCCTTGGCACGCTCTTACAAAGCATGCCCAAACAGATGTGGGAGCCGTTCCCGGCTCCTCCTAGCTCCACTGTGGGTTTTCCCTTTGATTTTGAACTTTCACTTTCACTGTTGCCAGCTGCTGGCAAGGTGTCCTGCTGCCTTTCTCCTGCTGCAGGTAAGTTTTCTCCACAGTCATCCATACTCATACAAGGGGTGGATTTAGCCTTGTTTTAGCACATTTAAATGGTAGGAGAATTCCATGCAGGAGATTGTAAAGACATTTAGCCAAGACAACCAGAGATTAACACAACTGTCTTTTGCAAAGTGTGACATGTTCCAACTTTTTTCCTCACTGTTTCGTATCTAGAGTTTTGATGAGGTGCTTTTCTCTTGCTCCTTTCATATGCAGGCATGAGACAGCCATCAGGTAGAAATGGACAAAGTGAAAAGATTCTATAGTCAGAGTGAAGTGATATATTTGGCCTTTTAAAATACAGTTGTGCTGTATTTTTTTTTATCTTTGAGGTCAAAACTTTCCCCAGTTTTTAATAACTTAGCACCTGCTCCAACACTCATGAGAGTCAACAGAAACATTCCCTTAGGAAATTTGGCTCTCAGGAATGATGAAACAAAAGTTATTGAAATAAACAAACTCCATATGGGTATAAAGTCATTTTTCCATCATTTAGATTCTTTAGTTAATCAGACATGTATAAGTTCTTTGCATCCTTTTGTCAGGTTGAGAAGAGGTAACAGATCACAAGTCCATCCATTCATGCAAGTTTTCAGTATTCAGGGCATTGCACTGCATTGCAGAACAGGTGATTCCCCATGGAAGAAAACTATATTATTATCTGTTTCTATGTGAATGATGTGTTTTCCTTTGGCTTCAGCAGCAAAAACCCAGGAGCTGATTCAGTTGTTTCCATTTTGTGGTGATTCTTTTTTCCTCCCTTTTCTTACACATGTAAGGAAATGCCTCTGAGAATCATTCATGCACCATTGCCAGTTGCTGCATTAATTATTGTTAATCTCACCATGGTATTTCAGCTGGTAGTGCTCAATAGGTCTCCTAAACTTGCCCACTAATTCACATTAAAATTAATTTAAATTCAGCTTTGCCCACTAAGTGATCCAAGGGGGACGCTTTGTCCCTCCAGAGCTTGTCTAAAATCTCTCCCAGCTCTATAGCTCTTCTAATAAAATATATTACCAAAGATTCTTGCTCCCCACTACTTTAGGCATTCAGTTGGTATAATCTTAAGCAAAGAACTGTGAATCAAGCACTTCTCTTTATAGAACCACATAGCCAGAATTAATCTTTGAAATCCTGGCCCTGGGAAGCTGCTGACACATGTTCGAGTCACTCTACTATCTTTTCCCAACAAATGCATGTAAGATTTTGTTTGTATGCATTCATTGCAAAACTGCTGAGGGAACTGCTGACATATTTATATCACTTGCCAAACATCACAATCAGTGGCTCTATGACCTTAAATGGAAACTCACCTGTGAAGGTACCTGTTTCCTTTTTGACATTGGAGGAGTAGGATGAATATCACAGAAGAAAGTAAACAAACCTGACTGTGTATTTGCCATCTGTTTCAGTCTCTAAGACAGAGCAAGCTGTCAGCTCTCACTCTGACCCACCCTATGTTCTCCTGGAAGCCATGAATGATATTTCTTAATTTCACACATTCATCGGAACGGAATGAACTCACCTGGTGATACGCTCTGTCAAACACTGACACAAACAGTAAGATGAAGGACCAAATCAAGCTGCTCTGCGTAAGCATTGTTGACTTAAAAATCTGGCCCTGGTATAATGGAACTGTACTTGGGAGAGCAGGTTTTAGAGTGGTCATTTGGGAAGTGATGTGGCTGGAGGCAAACCAAAGTACACTGAGGAATGTAGCAACATAGGATCGGAAAAGGCCTTTGCAGCTGTTGAATCTAGCCTCTTGTGTAGGCAACCATGGAATCAACATTTGTCCAAAGGGGTCCTCAAGCACTCCCACTACAGTCCCTCCTGCACACCCCAGCCAGGAAGCATCCAATTAAAAAGAAAAAAAAATACCTACATTATGCCACAGGAAACAGTAGGAGAAACAAGGGCACCACCAGTGTCTTGGGCACTGCAACCACAAGAAATTTAGGAGTGAACACAAAAAAATTAGATCTGGGCCCATGACTGTGGACCATCTCTCTAAAATCTTGTATGTAGGGAGAACACCAGGGCAAGAGCCATGGGTAAAATCCACTGGCTGCAGGGGTAAGTGTGGAAACTCTCTTTCCTGGTCTCCCCCACACTGTCAGGAAGCACTTATCAGGTTTTCTGCACAAATGCAGTTACTTAGGTTCCAGGCTGCTGACCAGCAGAGTAACTAAGCAGGGGGTGACTAGGCACCAGCTCTGGGTGGTGACCTGTGCATGGGGGGGCCCCCCTAAAAATAAAAGCTACCGCAGCTGCTCCTTGGCCAGCATCACCCCCAGCAGCCTGGCTACTCCCTGGGATACAGAAATGCCTACATATGCTTTTGCTGTTGGCCAGGATTTTGCACAGTGGTGTGCCTTCTTGCATTTGCATATCGTAGATGGGTATTAGACAATGCTTAATCTCTTTACATTAATCTTTCTTTGTCTGAGTGAATATTTGTTCTTCTGCCAGTTAACTCTCAGTGTGTGGTTTGTATCCACCTTTTTAAACATGTTTGCTGTCATGGGTACTTGCCTTGAGATTGAAAAGATTGGGAGTGTCAACCTTAAAAAAAAAATGAATAGATGTATGAAAGGTGTGAAGAGATCAGAGCAGAAGCCTTTCTTTACCTTGCCTCCAAATGAAGGATAAGCTGAAGTGTAGCACAGTCAAAATGGATATAATGAAATACTTCTGTGCACAAATGCAAACGGTTGTCACTGATAAAAGACATCCTCAAGTCAAAAGCTTAGCAGGATTCAAAACAGGATTGGGGTCTGGTGCAAAGCAAGAATATTCAGTTACAATAGTAAATCACAGAATCATAGAAAATTAGGGTTGGAAGGGACCTCAGGAGGTCATTTGGTCCAACCGCCTGCTCAAAGCAGGATGCCCCAGTTAGATCATCCCAGTCAAAGCTTTGTCTAGCCAGGTCTTGAAAACCTCCAAGGATGGAGACTCTACCACCTCTCTGGGTAACCTGTTCCAATATTTAACTACCCTCCTAGTGAGCAAATTCTTCCTAATATCTAACCTAAACTTCCCTTGCTGCAACTTGAGACTGTTGCTTCTTGTTCTGTCATCTGCCACCACTGAGAACAGTCTAACTCTATCCACTTTTGAACCTCCCTTTAGGTAGTTGAAGGCTGCTATTAAATCTCCTCTCAGTCTTCTCCTCCTTAGACTAAATAAGCCCAGTTCCCTTAGCCTCACTTCATAGGTCATGTGTCCCAGCCCCTCACTATTTTCGTTGCCCTTTCCCGGATTCTCTTCAATTTGTTCACATTTTTTCTGTATTGAGGGGCCCAAAACTGAACACAGTACTCCAGATGTGGCCTCACCAGTGCTGAATAGAGGGGAATAATCACTTCCCTTGACCTACTGGCAACACACCTACCAATGCAGGCCAGTTTGCCGTTAGCCTTCTTGGCAACAAGGGCACACTGCTGGCTCATATTCAACTTATTGCCCACTGTAACCCCCAGGACGTTTTCTGCAGAGCTGCTGCCCAGGCAGACAGCCCCCAGCCAGTACTGCTGCATGAAATTTTTCTATCCTAAGTGCAGGACTTTGCACTTGTCCTTGTTAAACCTCATGAGATTTCTTTTGGCCCAATCCTCCAAGTTGTCTAGGTCACTCTGAATCCTAACACTACCCCCCAGCGTATCTATTACTCTTCACAACTTGGTGTCATTTCAAACTTGCTCAGGGTGCACTCTATGCCATCTTCCAGGTCATTGATGAAGACATTGTACAAAACTGGCCCCAGGGCTGAACCCTGGGGCACTCCACTTGATACCAGCTGCCAACTAGACATTGAGCTATTGACTACTACCCTCTAAGCCTGATGCTCCAGGCAGTTTTCTATCCACCTTACAGTCCATTCATCCAGCCCACACTTCCTTGCCTGTGAAAATTTTGTTGGAGATTATATCAAAAGCCTTGTTAAAATCAAGGTACACTACATTCATTGGTCTCCCTGCATCCACAGAGCCAGTCACCTCATCATAGAAGGCAATCAAGTTGGTGAGGCATGACTTGCCCTTGGTGAATCCATGCTGACTGTGCCTAATCACCTTCTTCTCCTCTAAGTGCTTAGAAATGGATTTCTTGAGGATCTGCTCCATGATTTTTCCAGGGACTGAGGTGAGGCTGACTGGTCTGTAGTTCCCTGGATCCTCCTTTTTCCCTTTCTTAAATATAAGCACTATGTTTGCCCTTTTCCAATTACCCAGGACTTCTCCTGATTGCCATGAGTTGTCAAAGCTGATGGCCAATGGCTCTGCAATCACATCAGCCAACTCTTTCAGCACCCTCGGGTGCATCCCATCTGGCCCCATGGACTTGTATATGTCCAGTTTTTCTAAATAGTCCCTAATCTGTTCTTTCACCACTGGTGGCTGCTCACCTCCTCCCCAAACAGTGCAGTAGTCTGGGAGCTGACCTTGCCTGTGAAGACTGAGGTAAAAAAGGCACTGAGCACTTCAGCTTTTTCTGCATCCTGTGGCACAAGGTTGCCTCCCCAGTTCAGTAACGGATGCACGCTTTCCCTGATCCTCCTCTTGCTACCAACATACTTGTAGAAAACCTTTTTGTTACCCTTCATAGCCCTTGTTAGCTGCAACTCCAACTGCATGTTGGCCTTCCCTGCATGCCCAAGCAATGCTTTTATATTCCTCCCTAGTAATTTGTCCAAGTTTCCACTTCTTAGAATCTTCCTTTTTGTGATTTAGTTTACTGAAGAGTTCCCTGCTAAACTAAGCCTGTCTTCTGCCATACTTGCTAGTCTTCCTGCACATTGGGATGGTTCGTTTCTGCACTCTCAGTAAGGCTTCTTTGAAGTATTGTCAGCTCTCCTGGATTCCTCTCCCCTTCAGACTGGCTTCCCAGGGGACCCTGCCTGTGAGTTTTCTGAGTGAGTCGAAGTCTGCTTTTCTGAAGTTCAGGGTCCTTACTTTGCTGCTCTCCATCCTTTCTTTCCTGAGGATCCTTAACTCAGTCATCTTGTGGTCACTGCCGCCCAAGTTGCCGTCCGTTATTACATTCCCCACCAATTCTTCTCTGCTTGTGAGCACCACATTAAGAAGAACATGGTGCCTAGTCGGCTGCTTTGGCATTTGCACCAGGAAGTTGTCCCCAAGACTCTTCAAAAACTTCCTGGATTTCCTGTGTACTGGTGTATTGCACTCCCAGCAGACATCAGGGTGATTCAAGTCCCCCATGAGAACCAGGGCTTGTGATCAGGAAACTTCTGTTAGCTGTTTGAAGAAAGCCTCTTCCACCACTCCCTCCTGGTCTGGTGGTCTATAGCAGACACCCACCACAGCATCACCCTTGTTGCTCTCCCCTCTTAACCCAGAGAGTCTCAACAGGACTATCTCTAGCTTCATACTAGAGCTCTGAGCAATCATATGGCACTTTTATGTGAAATACAACTCCTCCTCTTCTCCCCTGCCTGTTCTTCCTGAACAGTTTGTAGCCTGTCACAGGCACTAAAGTGTGCCTGCTCATTTAAGGGCAGAAGCAGCTTAGCTGCAGAGCCCTGAGATCTAGGCAGAGCTCCACAGCTGTGGGTTGCCTGGGAGGGCATTAGGTGGCACCTGCACTGAAAGGAAGCAGGGCCTTATGTACATATAAGCCCCAGACAGGGGCTGGCAGGGTTAGTTCTCTGGCAGCAGCCAAAGGGGAAGCAGCTCTTGTAGAGAAACCTATTTGGAGATGCTTAGCAGCCTGTTCTGCTGCTGGTAGGATTAATGGGCTATAGGAGCTCATAAGTACTTGTGAGAAGGAGGCACATGGTACTGAGAGAGAAGCTTGCCTTCTTAAAAAGGATAGAGTGTGGACCCCATTGTTATTGCTGTTGTTGTGTTGTAGCCCAGGGGATTGTGTTTTCTGTTGTAAATGATACTGGTGGACTGGGATGAGGTAATTGGGGAGGAGGAGGTCTCATTGGTGCACACTATGGTGTAGACCCTAGCACCAGTGAGGGCACAGGGACAGAGGCTGCAGAGAGCCCAGTGCCAGTGGGGGTGTGGAGATAGAGGTGGGCCAAGTTAGACCCAAGATCTCATTACAGGGACAACACTGGTATACCATCCACAAGGCACAGGGCATGGTAAAGAGGTGGTGTTGGAGCCACACATCTAGCCCATAAGGCTTAGGGTGTTCTCTGAGGCACCTACTTAGCATGGGACGCAGCAACGGGTCAGAGAACCCGCTGTGTTTTAGTGGGGTCCATTAGGACCGTGACTGAGCAGAAACTTGAGGGCAGCCTCCCTATATTATTATCTACTCCAACAAGACGTGGCAGGTAAGAGGAACAGGCACTCACAGGGCGGAGCTGGCATGGTCACAGGCCCCTAGGGGCATCATGGCCACCTCTAAGGACCCCATGCTTTGGCAGTACCCATCCATGACAGTGCTTCAGTCATGCAAACTTTCCCCCCAAGCCTCTGTTATTCTCATAGTTCCGTGACTGTGCAAGGACTTCCAGTTCTTCCTGCTTGTTTCCCAGGCTCTGTGCATTCATGTACAGGCACCTAAAGTAATTAGTCAATTGCCATAATTTTTCAGGAAGTATGAGAATTCTTCCCCTGTTGCTCCCTCCTGCTTGTTCTTCCTCCAGCTCTTCCACTTCCCCACTTATCTCAGGGCTTTGATCTCCATCCCCCATTGAACCTAGTTTAAAGCCCTCCTCACTAGGTTAACAAACCTGTCTGCAAGGATGCTCTTCCCTCTTTGTCAGGTGGATCCCATCTCTTCCAAGCAATCCTTCTTGGAACAACATCCCACGGTCAAAGAAGCCAAAGCCCTGCTGGTGACCTCACCTGTGCAGCCAGGTATTGATCTGCAGGATGCACCCATTCCTGCCAGGGCCCTTTCCCTTCACTGAAAGGTTTGAAGAGAACATGACCTGAGCCCCTGACCCTTTCACCCTTGCACCCAGAGCCCTGTAGTCACTTTTAATTTTCTCAGGGTCTTCTCTGGCAGTAACATTGGTGCCTGTATGGATGAGCAGCATGGGGTAGTTGTCAGAGGGCCGAATGAGTCTCGTTAATCCCTTTGTGACATCTTAGATCTGGGCTCTGGGCAAGCAGCAGACCTCCTTAAACAACACGTCAGGTCAGCAGATGGCTCCCTCCACCCCCTGCAGAAGGGAGTCTGCAACCACCACCACCCATTGCTGCTTCTTGGTGGTGTTGTCTCAATCCTTCCCACCTTGGTGAGGCATGGCCTGTCTTCCTCCACCAATGGAGCGTGCTCCTCCCTCTCTGTTGCAATAGAAAATATTTTTAAAATATTACAATAGTAAATATATAAAACCCAAGGGTTTTGGATGAGATATGAATACTTATGGTTCAGGACATAAACCAACCTCTAATCAATGGAAATTTGGATTCTTTTCCCCTTGTGGGCAGGTTATCCAGTTACAGTCTACTGCAGGGTCTCTTACACCCTGATCCAAAGCAGGTACTAGCCACGACTGCCCAGGATCAGATCCAGCGAGGTGTACTGAAGCACTTGCACCCCTCTTTGTTTCCTGGCCTACCCAAGTTTAAAACCACCTGCTTTGCAATGGCAGCAGCATTTTTAGTCGGGCAGTGATGACAGAGTCCACTGACTTCGTGGCTCACAATCTACCTGATCCTGTGAGCCACCCAGGTAGTCACGGCCCTGGAGGGGCATTGCTGGGTGTGTTGGGTTGAGTGTATGACCACCCCCTGACCTCTTTTACTTTAGCTGCAGAAGGTCAGTGGAGGATCCAGTGATCTAGACCCTGATCTTCCTGGGCAGCTGGCCTGAGGCTTGCCCCTGGAATTATGAACTTTTCCCCAGGCCCTGGACCTCCTGTCCAGAATTTGTAACTGTTAACTTAAATCAACAGTAATGATTAAAGAAAAGAGATTGTGCTTATCTCATGCTTGCTGTCTGGGGTTCCTGCTGTCCACTCTGTGTGGTGGGTCTGGTGCTTCTGGCAGTCCAGACCTGGGCATGGGCTGGCAGCAGTACTCTTGCCAAGATGAGGGGAGGCCTGCCCAGGGATCACGCCATCCATATGTCCCTCCTAGTGGCAGCCTGCTCCCCCACCAGAGAGGCTCCCTATGTAGCCATCCCTGGCTGTTCTTAACTCCCCTACCTATGGGGGCAGGCCCTCCTGCCCTATCTGTGCGGCCAGGCTTCCAATTGCCTGCAGCTGGGGCAGTTTTTTGCAGCTGCACCCACCACATGGTCTTCCAGCTAGTCTGTGCAGCTGCAGCACAGCTGCATCTGCGTCCTAGGGGAAGGGGAGGGTTGAAAGCCATCCTGGGCTGGAGGAAGCTCAGATGTGCTCCTCCCCACATTGACAGAGCTGGGCCCCATTACAGATCCCTTCTAAACTCTTCATTCTACAGGTGTTGACAACCCTCTCTTCTTCTTACTGGTCTTGATGTTCCACCAATCAAGCTATCCTTTCCTATGTCTGGTGGCTGCTCTTAGTAATGAAGCTCCTATTTCACAGCCCTGAAAACTGCTTTTAATTCATTCCAGTAAAGTGATATTTATTTTGCTCTAGTCTTAAATGGAACAGAACCTAGACCCCCAACCTTATTAATAAAATGTCTAGTTTGTTTTAACTGGAGAGAAATATGTATTGCTTTATATGTGATAATATACGTTGCCATCTTCATCCCCTTTTCAAAATTCTAGATCCACCTATGCCACTGCCAGAGACAATACTGGAGTAGTTGGACCAGTGGGTGGATCCCACATAACAATTTCTGTGTTCCTAATGTGGACTAAGATCTCTGGATCATTTACCTAGTAAAAAAACTTTACTTTTCAGAGTCTCTTGAGTTACTCCAGACTATGCACTGGCTGAAAACTAAGGGAAATGCAGGGATGCAGACACAGAAGGTATACACATAGCAGTCTAACTCCTTACCTTATAACTGCTGCACGCCTCTTGTTACTCCCCCAACTGTACCCAAGCATCTATTATGTATAGCTCAAATAGCCATACTGTACCAAAGTAGGAGAGCCAGGAGTAGGCTGTATAAGGAGACCTGCAGATGCCTATCATTATGCTTCACCCACACCAGGCTGTACTTTCATGTGCTATTCTGGAAGAGGGGAATGGGGGAGGGGAAGGACCTGCCTCTGTGTTATCTTTTTACCATGGCAAGCAAACTGTTTTTGTGTCCCTTTCATTGGGGCATGGTAAGATCAATGTAGTTTCAAATCATAGATATAGAGGTAAAAACTCTGAACTCATCAGCTTTCTAGCTGCTGAGCTATACACTTCTGTCACTGAACAGGAGAAAGGCTGCTGGGATTGCCCAGGAATTCTTCTGTTGGCATGTTAATATGTGAGAACATGATCATGCAATTGCTACAATTATGCTGTGGGAATCTGTTTCTAAAAATATTCTGATCTCTGCTGCCCTCAGTAGCTTGAGATACTATGTCATGTTTCTTAGTTATTAGTGACATACAGTATGAAGCTAATCAATATAGATGTTAATATAGAAAAAGAAAACCCCAAAACCCACAACAGAAATAGTAGTTGATTTTTTTCCCTTTTGCTTCAGCCATAACTAAACCCACTATATTTCTTGCTGCAGTATCACAGCTTTGTTCACACAATACAGGCATACCTTGGAGATATTGCAGGTTCGGTTCCAGACCACCGCAATAAAGCGAGTCACACGAATTTTTTGGTTTCCCAGTGCATATAAGAGTTATGTTTACACTATATTGTAGTCTATTAAGTGTGCAATAGCATTATGTCTAAAAAAACAATGTACACACCTTAATTAAAAAATACTTTATTGCTAAAAAATGCGAAGTGAGCAAATGCTGTTGGAAAAATGGCGCTGATAGACTTGCTCGAGGCAGGGTTGCCACAAACCTTAATTTGTAAAAAACCGCAATATCTGTGAAGCACAATAAAGCAAAGTGCAATAAAACGAGGTATGCCTGTACATTAAAATGATCACATTCTCTCCTTTGCAAATACTGATTAGAATCCTATTATTTTGCCAGACATCATCTTCTGAATGGCATGTAGTAGTTGGTTTTATTGTGGAGTCCTGAACAAATTCCTTTTGGACCAGTTCCACATGGGGTCTAAATCAGTATGCCTCTGTTGATGTCAATGAAGTTATGCCAAATGACACTGACAGAGGCAGAGCCAGCCTTAGGGAAAATGGCACCATAGGCTAACTTGTATTTTGGTGTCCCCCAAGTCAGTGGTGTTGCTGCAGATAGAGGCAGGTAGGCAGGGGCACAGGGTGAAATCCAACAGGGAGGCAGAGTGCATCAGGCAGGCACCACTTCTGCTGTGTGGGAGCAAGATAGGTAGACTGGAGCAGGTGCTGCCTGATCTGCATGTGCTTGGCCTGCCTCCTCCTGAACAGTGGCTAGAGGTAGGGGTGGGCTGGGCTCCACTCCTCCTGCCTGGGGTGGGGGATTGGCTGGGGCGGAGCGGGGCTGGAGGGGTGTGCTGCTGTGAATGTGGGCTGCTCACACGTGTGTGTTTGGCACCCTCCTGACCATGCCACTCTGGGCAGTTGCCCATGTTACCCACCCCTAAGGCTGAGGATCTACCAAATGTTTTGTCCATGGAAAGCATGCCCAGATCACACAGACTGTACTACCTTTCGATTGCCACCTGTAGCATACTGCTGCCCTCACATGAGCCCGATTTTCCAAGTTTGGTCTGTTACTTAGCATTTTTATATTGTATTTAAAAATATTGCACTTCACAAAAGGGTTGTGCAGGAGCTTTGTAACATAATATCAGGCCTGGGTATCAAGGTTTTAACATATTTAAAAATATTGACATTTTATGAGTCTTTCATAAACTGTAAGCACGTCTTAGTGCAAATAAGTTCATCCACACTTAGATTAGGGTTTCCTCTAATATTTCCTCTAGCACAAAATTCAACTGGGAGTGTAACAGGGGGCTTCACTCCTGTTACTGGGAAGAGACTGCGGTACTGAGCCAAAGGTCTCCCAGGACCTTCCGAGGGATAAGGAATGAGAAACCAGGCAAGGAAGGTGAAGAGATGTAGCAGGACTTAACCTTCAGACTCACCCCTACTGGAGACTACCAGCTTTTAATGAGGGCCTCCTTTGCTAGGCAGAGTCCAACAAAGGGGAAGGGCCAGGTGGCATAATAGCTGTCCCCAGACAGTGAGCAAGGGAGAAGAAGCCTGGCTGGGGAATCGGATGGACTACACTCTTGACAGGGAGAGGGGAGATGCCTCAGCAGTGGAAAAGCAGCATCCTGGAGCAGAAGGGGAATGAACTTGAAGATGCAAAGATCTCAGCACCAGCAAGCTGAATGGTTTTTCTTTGTTACCTTTTTGAGCCTGAGGGTAGGCATGACATTTTATGGTCTGGACTTTGTTGGTGACCCAGAGTGACAGGATAGTTCTGTTAAATATCTGTTGACAACAACTGGTGACCAAATGTGGCTATAACGGGAGATAAGGAGGCCACATGGCAGAGTGGTGAGGCATCGGCCTCTGCAGTCATCGATTGTGAAAGGGTTGTCAGTGCTTGCTTCCAGGCCCAGTTCCATCAGGGCAGCAAAGGCAGGAAAACTGCAGGCCTCATCTGGAGGTTAATGCATCAGTGAAGGCAGGGACTCTGGGTCTGAGATTCAGAAGGGACTGAACCAAGACAGTTGGCAGGGCAAGAAGACGCCTGTTGGTCAGAAAGGCCAAGGCCCTGGAAGGGGGCCGGACTTAACCGTTTCATAACAGTGAGGTAGATAAGGAAAAGGCATACAGAAACAGTGATACCTGGCCTTAAAATCTGTACTTGTTTCGCCCCAGCTGGGGATGAGGCAACCTCTTGAAGTTATTTAACAACAAGGCATAGCAGGCAAGTGAGAGGGGGAGTGTGGACTGAACCCTGGAGTTACTTACCATTGGTACTCATAACAAGAAGAAATGACCATTTAATGAATTTTGTGATGGGGAAACTATGTTTCCGGTCCCAAAATGCCTGATGGAAATGTCTGCACCAAGAATGTACATGAAGGCTGTGAAACTGTGAAACATGAGAAGGGTGGAATGTTATGACCCTAAATATTTTCCTAAACGGTGCCTTTTGGTGCTTGGAGCAGGGGACTGGGAGCTAATACTCCCAGCTTTCATTCAGGTATCACCATGAAAAGCATGTCAAATGGTTACATGGTGCATACCTATAGACCAATATTTCCATTTCCATCTATGACAGAGTGCTGTGAAGCTCATATGATCTCTCTATACTTATACATAGAGTTAGTTTCCATATATGTAAAATGAACATAATACAAATTGCAGTGGGGATGTTCTGGTCTTTATGAAATAATATGTGTAATAGTGTCTTGGCCAACAGCAGAGGTGGAAGTGGGCAGTTCTCTGCCTTGGGCAGCAATTGGGCTGTTGGCAGCAGTGGTGGCCAGCTGGCAGCTGTGACAGCTGCTATTTTTGTGTTCCCTCCTAAATCAGTGCTCAGAGATGGTACACTGGTCTCCCCCTGTTCAGTTATGCCGCTGGTCAAGTGTGAAACCCATGTTAACTGTGATGTAGATTAGTTGTTGCCACTGAGAAGATTAAGTGAAAGTGAGAAGCGATGACTACAAAAATTAGTCTCTCATTTTTATTGATATTTTCTTCCTTTGTGACTATCTCTATGAGCTAGAAGGTACAGGGAGATTCTCCCCTAAGCTGCCCTTGTGCACAGCAGAAATTTAGTTGCTTTTAATAGTTCAGTCTCATCTATAATAAGTCATGAACATTTGGGCTTCTTAAAAATATTCCTGTTTTAATATGGACAACATACTGTCAAGGGGCTCATGTACATGCCATGATTTTTGCCCGTTCATGTGCTGCAACTGCGTGTCTGCATGAGCAGGATTTACTGACACTTTAAAAGTATTTCTTGGGCATTAAATTAAAACTCCTTGGACATAGTTTGGTTTGGCTCACCAGGAATTAAAGCTTCACGTACATGGATTCCTTGCGCACAAACAAAAAGGCACGCAAACACGTGTAATGAGCCACTTTGTCTACCCGATGGTGCTGCAACTTTTTTGTAGTTCACCCCTTTGAATTTCTTTCACTTTCAAATTGCTTCTGCTTGTTTTTTTCTTGTGTAGTTTGCTGGCTCTCTGTTTCCACAGAAGCATGGCAGGACACAGGTATGGGGTGGGTGGATGCCCCTGGGCTGGAGGGGCAGTGCTGGACCATCCTGTTCACCTGCAGCATCAGCCAAGGATTTATTTGGCTTAATTTGTTTGAAAACTTAGTACGTGTAAACATGGATGCAATGCTCCAAAATAAACAAGTTTAAATTTTATAAACCTATTTAATTTAATGAGGATTAAAACTTGTGGTGTGTACAGGCACCCAGGGGCTCCAACCAAAAGCCATTGAAGTTAATGAAGGTCTTTCTATTGACTTCAGTGGCTAGAACTCCTGAGGTATAAGAGCTCATGATGTGCTGACTGGGGAGTTTCTCTGAGATTAATGAGGTTGAACCCTCCTTTCGAGGCTATAGATCCCCCATGCAGCAGCCTTGCAGCTTCTGTTGAAGCTTGTACGGGTTATAATGACACTTGCACTGGCCATGCTCCTGTCATGGGGATTTTTGTCTGAAAGAGTGTCTCTGAAAACTCCTGACAATAATTGCAGCCAGTAGTGTAATGACATGGCTATGCACCCAGGACACAGGGGCAGTGGTAACTTTCATTTGCTGGTGCAATAACAATTGCGATTGTGATCATGTAGCAGCTGGCAGCAGCTGGGTTTTTTTGTCCCCCAAATTGGTGCCAGGGGTTGCCCAGCTCACCCTACCCTTGTTATGCCACTGACCCCAGTTGGATCTCTGCAAACCCTAGCTCTGCCAAGCCAGTGGATACATTTCACCGAACATGGGCTTCCTTTAGCTTGCCCATATATTCTTAGCATAACAGGAATCATATCTGTTCCATGGCATATGGGGGCTGAGAAGTATATGAACCAACTAGTTGATAGGGTACAGTCTATTACAGAAGCCTTCTCTGTGTCACTTGAATCACTGCACCTGAAAAGAGATACAGTTCAGCTTCATTAAAGATTTTCACTAATTAACTAGATATTTATTCTACCCTGGGCAATCTCTTCAGATCACTTTCAGAACCTTTTCAGAATGTGACATGCAGAATACCATCCCTCCAATCTAATCTCTCCATTTCACGCTTGCCCTCCATCTGTCAATGAGGGCAAAAATGGGGCTATTTTAAATCCTATCAGTGTAGGCCTTTAAATGTCCGAAAGGTTGTTGCCCAGGCATGCTGTTGACACAGACTGTAGACCAGTGGTGTCAAACTCACCCTGGGCCTTGGGCTGGATCTCCTCCCAGTCCAGATCCATGGAGCCAGGAGTAGCTGCAATGGATCTAGGTCCAGAGCTAGCAGCATGTGTCTGGGAGTGGGCAATGGTGCAGGTCAGGGACTGAATGGCAGCATGAGTGGGGAGTGGGCAGCACCACAGGTCTAGAAGCAGACAGTAGCACAAGTTCAGGGGTGAGTAGCAGTAGGACTCGTATCTGTACAGCTATCGCTTGCCCCTCTGCTGGCAATGTCAATTGAGGTCCAGGGACCCAAATTCTGGGGCAGGGCACACTCCAGTGGCCAGCAATCCAAATAAAATGGTCCACTGGCCATGTGTTTGACACCCCTGCTATAGACCATCAAAACTGTATGCACACTGTAGTTTTAATTTTAATATTTAACAGTGGTTAGTGAATTATGAAACCTTAAGTGCTTTATGTAGTGCTATGTTGTTGCAGTACAGGGCCTTAACTAGATTCTCCCAGAAGCCTCTGTTGCTATTTGTGCTTTGGAATATTGTTAATTTGATGTATTAAGCGCATAAAGCTGAGGAGGAATGCCATTCGGTGCTATTCAGCATGGGGCACTTCAGCTAATGGTGAAATGAGAGAAGGAATACTGCCTTTTTAGGGACCAAATAGTTCTCAGGCTTCTAAACACCTTCATTCATCAACAATTTCCAAATGTCATTGAGGAACTGGTTAAAACTTTTCAGAGGGCGTGTCTACACATTATAGTAATGTGACACAGTAAACTCCGGTACATATCATACTGGAGTTTATTGCTCCCAGGTGCTGTGTTTATATGTGCGCCTGGGACTGCAGCATGTTGAGTCAGGTTGGAGTAGCCCTGACTGGTAGGGTGCGCAGGGAGTCAGCCTGCCAGCCTGGGGCTGCTCTGACCCAACTCAGCGTGCTGTGGAGGGGCTGGCTTGGGCATGAGAGTCCTTCATTGTGAAGCTAGCTGGCAGGCAGTCCCTGCACTGAAGCACCCTCATGCCTTAGCCAGCCCTGCCAGCATCTACATGTGCATTGCTGGGCAGGAAATAACGCCACTGCAGGATAGTACTCATGTTTAAAAGTACTTACCTATGGCAGGGGTTTATTAGTTTACTGTGGCCTAATAGGCCCGCATGTGTAGATGCTGAAGCTTTACTGTAGAGCTGACTAATCATGTAGACGTATCCAGAGTACATCTCAGAGAACGTCTCATGTAGATGTATCCAGAGGCTCTGAGAACACAGGGTTTCCTCAGGTCTTTTCCTAGGAACACTGCCCTTCTAAATACTGAATCCTCACACATACACTTTGCGAATGCACTCAAATCTGACACCACTTTGTTCTGTGAACCCAGAAGGAGAGCAAGGGAGGAAGCTTTGTAAATCTTTGCGTTGTCTTTCCTTGTAGGATCATAAGAAAGTAGAGCTGGTTGGGATTTCAAGAGGTCACCTAGTTCAACACCCTGCTCAAAGCAGGATCATCCCTGACTAAACCATCTCAGCCAAGTGCTCTTGAAAATTATCCTCCTCTCTTATTGCTTGGTGTATTGAATTATTAGTGTTGTGCTAATTAAGGCCAGTTTGGTTATCTGGACAGTCTGTTACTTGCTTAACATTTCTTAAATTTCTTAAATTTTGTTTAGTAAATTAATTGGTTAATGGGGCAAGAATCATTTGACTTCCCATTAGTAGAACATAGTCCTTGAAGTAAGGTGTTTTCTAGCCCCACATGGGCTTAAAGTCCCCAATGAGGGAAGTCCTTCAGCCCTCCACACTGGGAGCCTCTGATGTTCTGTGTCAAACAGCCAAGCTGGAGCTGCCAGGCACAGGGTTTGAAGTCCCTGGCTCTTTGTCACAACTTGACCATCAGCCCCAGCCACAGATTTGATTTAAGACACTGTAGAAACCAGCCATTAAACTGTTCTACAGTACACATGGAACACTTTTATGGCTTGTTTGCCATTTTACGGCACCTTAAATTGGGTACACATGTAGCACCCTGCCATTTATGCTATGATTAACTTGTTGGGGCACCTTGGGTTGCCATCAGATCTTCGAAGGGTTTCATGAGGTGAGAGATAAGTGAGGTGTTAGGAGATAAGCAGACAAACTAAGCAGTTACGCCCAGGCTCAGGCCTGTCCCTGCCTGGACAATCCCCCATTCCCACTGCCAGGCCCCTCTACAAGGAAGTAAGCACTGTAATCTATAAATTAGTTTTTGGAATTGGGTGCCACTCCATTCACCAAGTTATGGAGGGGTGACTTTAGTCCAGTGAGGGGTGCCTTGAGTCCATAAGAGTTGAGAACCACTGGTGTAACTTGACTTGAAATAGGAGGACTGGGCCCCACACTCCACTTTGATGTGGACTTCAGGCTGATCAGGAATATCTTAAGTATAATCTATTCTGTAGTTCTGCTGGAATAATACAAGCATAGGCTCTGTCTGGCTACATATAGGTATTTTTTGAAAACTTTATTAATGAATCCAACTTATAAAATACCAGATGCAACATTCAAAAGCATCCAGGCCCCCAAGATATATACAATGACACATACCAACCAAGCAGTCTCCAACCAAGACTGCTACCACAACCCAAATCAATGTCCATGGAGGTCTTGTGCTCCTTTCCCTTCCCCTCTCCCCTCAATTCCTGACAGTTCCTCGATGCCTCCATTGATGTAAGCTTTTGTGTTGCTTCATCTTTATATAATAATTTACCTTCTCCTCCCCAGAATTCCACGTAATACACTTCTCACTATCCTCTACTCATTTCTACCCACAAACCTCAAATTCATTCCCAACTATTAATTCATAAACTTGGACTTCCGCATTCAAAAACATTTCTTAAATTTTCTAGTTTGGAGACAGGAAAAGATTGTCTTTTAGCAAATTCCAAAAATTTCCATCAGATTTCTAACCAACTTTTTTGCTCTCTCCCCTACAGAACATTGACTTCATAGGACAACTTTTCCATCACTAAAACTTCCCAAACTTTTTAAAACCAAGCCGTGATTTTAGAGGTGTCAATTCTCTTACAGGCTTTTGCAATTGTAATTCTTGCAGCCGCTAGAAGATGATACACATATGTTCTCAGGAAGGTTCAGTAGGAACACTAAGGGGTTGTCTGATAATTGGCCTATTATTTCCCTCACCGTGTCTCTTTTTAGTCAACACCATGTCAAAACTGAAATACTGCATCTATTAATATCCCTTGCTTAGCATTCAGTCATATAGACTTTACTCAGAGTAATCCTTACCCATCAACTTAGTCCCATTGAAATCAACAGGACTCCAACCGTGAGTAAAGACTACACCCAAGGGTGATGCCCCAACATCAGAGCCCTCACATCTTACAGCTTTTGTTGGCAATCTGCTAAACATCCATATAAAAAACCTAGTGTGCTGGTATCCTGCTCCTTTGAGTGCTGACACAGTACTTAAAGGTTCACGGGTGTCAATAGGAATTTTGCATGAATAAGGCAAGTATTTCTTTCCCCAAAAGTGTTATTTGGCTGTGTAGGCTGGAACTCCTCATCTGGAAAATATTCAGGGGATGAAGTTTGAAAGAAGCTGTGTAATTAGAATAAGCAATACAGGTAAATGACATCAGCTAATGAAGTTTTCAATTTTATTGTTATTAAAAGTTCATTATCAAATTGGCACAACACATAAAAATAGATATGTGGTCAATGATACATATTATTGCCAGATCATTTCATGCATACCTTTTCCAAAATCAGAAGGTAACTTACACAAAGCATCCCATTGGGCTAACTGCTATTTATAATCATTATTATTGCAGCATGGAAAGACTGCTGTATGTTGGCTGCACTCAAATGGGTAATGCAAGTTACCTTAATTCATAGTAAATTCACAAAAACAAAATATACATGTAAACAGATGCACACATTTTTAGAGTATGTCTCAGGTGAAAAAAGTAGAAGTCCAAGAGAAGAGGCTAGTCCTAACTCCTCTAAAGTTGAAGGAAATTTTGGAGCATGATCCAACTCTGTGCTGATAGATCCAATAGTGCTACCAACAGAAACCAGGCAAATCCTGTGGCAACACGGGACTCTGTTACTTTGATGTTGAACATGTTGCTGGGTACCAGGCAGCAGGTGATCACTAACTTTATTTGCTCATAGAACCAGTGGTTGATGGTAGGAGCTAAGAGGGCCTATCCAACCAAGGCAATAGCTAAAGTTACATTCTTCCCCATCTGGGCTGGCTGTAGTTATGAAGGCCAGGTAAAGATGCACCTTATAGATTAACTAAATCCAAGCTTTCGTAAGTTTGAGTCAGAACTTTCCTAAATAAGTGCCGAGCAACTTTTACTAAACAGAACTGTATTTTTCTGCTTCACGTGAGACCTCAGAAATCAAAATCACATTATGGAAATAATATAAGGTTACTAACTGTATCTCAACTTATGCTGGGTATAAAAGCTTTTCTCTAGTAGCTGTTTCACATAGCAAACATATAGGGCCACCATCAGCCTGATTCTGGCATCATTTACAAAAGCGTAATTCTTGTAATTAACCTAAATGATTATGGTGCCATGAACTACAGGCAAGTTGCCACCATGTATGTAGGAATCCCATGAATTTCAATGGGAGCACCATGCATGGAGCAGCCTATGTCAAATGCACCATTTGATTGTCTTCATTACAGAATACTGTGGCAGTGTGGCTCTCTTTATTCTCCCCTAAGCTCTCTTCTTTACTTCAGAATCTGTTTTGAGCAAGGAAGGGTGGAAGTTACAGGATGGATGTTAAGTAAGTGCAGAGCTTCCAACTTCAACAGCAACATTGTCTTTAAAAAACCGTGCTGGGTGTGGGAGGTTACAATTTACAGTATGGGGAAGACTACACCTTCTCAGACAGTCTCCATAACCCCATGTCTTATTTTTGGTCAAGCTTTGATGTAGCTCTCTGCCTCTGAGCTCATGCTCTGTTAGTATTGTCATACAGTACGCTATCACAATGATATGACTGTGACTCGCATGATCGGGGGCAGCAGGACAGGCCCTATGAGGAGAGGCTATGGGACCTGAACCTGTTCAGCCTCCACAAGAGAAGGCT
>NW_017728943.1:38296919-38305299 GCF_001723895.1 Crocodylus porosus
TTTGACCCCAGTACTCTTCCCTGCCATGGCAGGGGGTCGGACTAGATGATCTACTCAGGTCCCTTCCGACCCTAGAAACTATGAAACTATGACTGTTCTGGTCTCATTTCCTCCCTTTGCACAATATTAAATAATGAAAGATAAGATTTTAACTCTCGTTTTGCACATTAAGGGCTATATTCAATAAATTGTCAGTGCTTGCCTCTCAGCTACCCTTCAGAGAATTACAGAAGCATAAAACTGGCACAGAGGAATGGTGAATCAGGTTCTCAGCCTGATTTCCAGTCCTTCTGCAATTTATTCAAAATAGTCCTGAAGAAAGATGTTCTGCTTCAAACTAATGTTAAATAGGTTTAGCAATACTGTGCATATCTTTTCACAAGCCATTCAGGGAAGGGACTGGAAATACAGTATTTCACACACAGTTCGCCTGTTCGCTTATACAACATGAAACTATTTAGTACAAAATGTTTTTCTGGTTTAGTGCAAATATTTTCAACAGTGACATCAAAAAGTAACAAGATACAATATAACATTTCAAATAGGATAGGTAAGGTATGGAAAATCATTTCCCTGAAATAGTTTCAGAGACATAATGCTGAAGTACTTCAAGGCTGTTTCTGAATAGGCAATATTCTGTGATTATTTTTTTTAAAGACAATTAAACTTGGGTTGTGTTTTATCAGTCAATTCCAAAAGAAACCATGTTTTTTTTATAATTATGCTAGTTAGGAGATGCTATGTATTAGGGGTGTGCAAAGCTTTGATCACCGATTTGATTCAGAGAAGATTCGGCCCGATTCGGAGGCTGAATCGCTGAATCTGAATGGAATCAGGAGACCAAAAAAACCCTCTGAATTGATTCAGAGCCTCTGAATTAATTCGGAGATTCGGAAGGCAGTCTTCCAGGGGAACAGAAATGGAGAAGATGGAAGGGGAGCAGGGGAGGTAAATTATTTACCATTTTTTCCTCAGTATCCAAACTTGTGAACCTTTTGTGATAAACGAAGTCAAAACATGCTAGAAATATATTATCAATCCACCCTTTCTTTGGGCCTGATTCTGCTGGGGCATGCTAATCAGTGTGCTGCAGCCAGCCTTCGTGTCTTGTGTATCAGTGTCCCCATGCTTCAAAACAGCAGCAAGGATGCTTCAACTAAAGATTGTTCTATGAGTTTATCATGAAAGATCCACAAGTTTGGATACTGAGGAAATGGTCAAAAGTCACAGTTATTGCTTTCACATCCAGCTTGATGAATTTTAGTTAAAGCACTTCCACCTACATTTTGAAGCACAGGAACGCTGATACATGAGATGCTGTGGGTGCTTTAATGGCTCTGAGAGCCACTCTAATTACAGTACCCCCCAAACCCTCAAAGCACAGGTAAAAACACCCCAAAATGCTTGCAATTGAAGCCAATGGCACTATATTAGGGTGAAGCCAGAATAAGACTGAGATGAGGCACTGTAAGTATTGTCCTGGGACAGAAAATTATTATGCATTATGAAGAACAACATACAGGCAGCAGAGAAATGTAAAACAGTACCCGGGTTTAACACCAAGAGTCTTGTAAGGGTGGGGGCAGTGAAAGGATCACCTCCTGGGGTTCCTTTGACCTGGACAGAGCACCAAGCACAAATCTTGACAGTTCATTTTTGCATTCCTGAGTTATGCTTCTGCTCTGCGCAGGGTTATTACTGGGTTACAGAAGTCTAAGGGCTGCTCTAACTGATACGAGCTGCAAACAGTTGAAAGGGGATGAAAATGTACCAAGAAAGCAGCTGAGCAAGTTCAACCAACCCTTTTGTTCCCAGATACAAAACAACATGGCAGCATGGAGGGGAAATGGTATAAAAGCATCTGTCTGTACAAACAGAGGATCATTCTTCCTCTAGTGCTATTCTCCCAGGCTGGCTACATTAATGGGCAAAATTAAGAAAATGTTGGACAAGGCAGCTGTTAATAGGTCCAAGCCTAAATTTATGTCCTACCTACATCTGCATTTGAGCTGTAAGAGGTTGCAAAGCTAGCAAATAATCCAAACATTTTATGTATCAAGCTTCTTTTCCTAGATTTTTATTTTTAAGAATATATTTTTGTACTGAAACATTTTCAGCATTCTTAATACATTTGAAAATGACACGGTCATTTCAATACTTCTGTAAAATAATAAAAGCAAAGCAAGACAGAAACATTTTATATCAAGGGTCAACTTGAAGTACAAACTGAGTTCAATTTACATATAAAGCCATACACCAGGAAAAAAGAAACTCTAAAAACAACATGTAGGTTCTGGTTTAATGTGTGTGTGGATGTGTTTGTGTGTGTTGGGGAGTGGTGTGAGGAATAATCATGGAAATTTGAAGTTAGGCTAAAACTCCATTTTTAATCAGACTGTATAGGTAGAGGTCTAATTCTGATTTCACTCATGCCAGGGAAAAAAACATTCTCATTTTAGCCAATGAAGTTTAATTTCTACTAGAACAAGATGAGAATGAGGCCTCTAGGTTTTTAGGGGACTAGATCCAAAGTGCAGTGAAAAGACTTTCATTGACTTTAGTGGACATTGGATTGGGGCCATAGGTAGGATTCTAGCTTGCTCCCTATGACTTCCTGACTGAGGGCATATCAGCTTAGAATAAAGGTAAAATTAATTGACTTACAATTTCAGGGGTATTGGTTGTAGCTGTGTTGGTCTAAGGACAAAGCCAGACAAGATTCTTTGGGTGAATCCAATATTTTTATTAGACCAACTTATAAGTTGGTCTAATAAAAGATATTACATTTACCCAAAGACCCTTGTCTTGACTTACACTTGGCATTCTAGCCTTAACTCTTGATATTCCAGTTTTGGTTAGATTAATCCAGGTCTTTATCGTAAGTTTAACATAGTTCCATCTGTGTCTGTCTGTCTTTCTCTCATGCTGTGCTATAAAAATGTCTTCATAATGTGGTCTTAAAGTCCTTATAATACATGGTTTTAAATTGTCTATATTCATTTTTCTTTCTCAAACTATAACACCTCAAAAAGACCTATTACAGTCCATTGTGTAAAGCCAAGAGGAAAAAAAGTATACTTAGTTCTAAAGAAGCCATGAAAAGTTACTGTGTTTATTCATAGTGTTCACAAAAAACAATTACAGTGTTTATACAGTTATGTCTATTTATTTAAAAAGCTATTTGGAAAAGTTATTATTCACGTGCAGTAGCTGATTTTCAAGTGTTAGTAACTTGGCTGTCTAGACTAGTTTTCAATTTAGTGTCAAGGACCAAATTATGACCTTGGATATATGCAGAGAATTTCCCACCAACCCCCCAAAATGGCTAGTCCTATTTTGAACTAGTAGCCTGTAAAATGTAACTGTGTTCTTGAGTTTATAAAAGCACACTTAAACTTAATTTTTTCTAGTTAAGTTTGAAAAACGAATCCACCTTAGCTTGGACCTACCATTTACAGTGAAGTTATAAAGCCCTGAAAAACAGTTTCTAGTGAATACATGAACAGACCTTCACCATCAGTGGGCCTAGAGGACATCATTAGAATGTAATCAACTGTTCAATAAAAAAGTGACTCATTTCAGAATATGTTACGTTTACCCAAAGAACCTAAGACGTGTACATTCAAAATGCTTATACTTTGCTGTTCTGAATGATCAGTAACCCCCTGATCATAATTACTAATAATACATACATGAGTATAAATAAATAAAACTACAGGTAAGCTTTAAAAATTGTATTAACATGACATGTGCAAAACTCTGAACAATCTACATTCTATGCAAATACCCTAAAATATACAGACCCTATCCTGAAGCCCTTACTCAGTTTTCACATGGCCTAGAGGCCAGATCTTCCATAGGGGGAAGTCAGCATAATTCCACAGAAACAAATTAACTTCTACTGCTTGCCCCAGCTGAAGATCTGGCTACTCCCTGGGGCAAAAATCCCATAGTAATCTATGGGAATTATGCTCAAGTAAGGATAGGAGGTTTGATTGTGCCCCATTGATATCAATGGGAGTTTTACTATTTTGATGTCAGGCTCAGGTCCTGGATAAGGAGTTCATCATTTGGCCCTGTGTTGTGCTACACTAATCCACTTCAGTGCAGGTACAATATTTGTAAAAGAAAACTTTGTATGAGGGTGCATGTGTGTTTTAAATAGCTGTTCAATAACTGCTTTTAGCACTTCTTTTCAGAAATTGCCTTTGTGTGAGAAGATTAATAGCTGCTGCAATTTAAAGACAGGATTGTAAGTCTTTCCAAATCCATTCTAATTTGATTATCCAGCATGGATGGGTTATGTTTTTGTTCCAAGAAAAATGGCTCAGTGTCTATTAATCAACAGCTTTCTTCATTAGGATAAACAACAGTTCAATTCAGCAATGTATTCTTTACTGCACACAGGAAACAAACAGTGAAGCCTGTCTATTACAGTTGTGTCCAGACCCAGCTGTCACTGATCTTCCAGACAGATGATGGCACATGAGCCAGTTTGGAATCTACAGTTTCTAACAAGTTCAGCCAAGTTTAGTAAGCTGAAGATCTCCATTTATCTTTATTGTGTCAATTGCTGACAATGTTTCAATACGATGGTAAAAATCAAAAAGCTGATGTCCATCCACAAATATTCTAAAACGGGGGTGCTCACAAAGAATTTCAACCTGGAAAAAAATAAAACGATGGTTCACAATGTAGTTGACATGCATTATTTCACAGGACAAAAGTGTAATTTGGTTGCTCTCCACTAAAACAACAGCCAATGGCACTTTTATGCATGGTTACACTAAGTCGGACAGTGTGAGGGAGCCCCATTGTGAAATCATGCTCTGCCCATTCACTCTGGCTCTGTGCACCTTTTAGTGCATGTGCAACACAGCTCTTAGGCTCAAAACAGCTCACAAGAGGGGTGCTGGGTGTCTAACGGTGGCTTTATGATGCTTTTTTTGGCTCATGGTGCGCAAAAGCAGGTGTAAGCAGTCCTGTGTGTTTTCACTGTGGTGCTTCCTAGGACTGCCTGATGCAGTATAAATGTGCCCATTATTAAGTACTATGTGCCATTAAGAACGTAGCAGCCAAATTTTTCTTTCAGCTACATGGTTACAGATCTCAATTAGCTTTACAGAAGTTAGCAATGTTACTTTAGACTTATACTGGCACAGCCAATGACAGATTGCAAATCAACCTTTTTCTTGTGATGCAGAAGTCACTCTTACTTACATGGAGCTCTTAGCTTGGAATACTGGCAGAACTGGGACCCATATAGTAACTAACATGTATGGAGACAGATCATGCCACCAAAAATCATGTGTTAAGCTCTACTCTCTCCTGTGAAGAGGGCAGTTGCCTCCACAGTGATGTTTCTTCCTTCCTAGAATGCTCCTTGGTGTTAAAATCCATGCATCAAGACAGTTTAGGGATTAGGTGGACTGAGCCAGTCCTACATTGCATATGGGTGGAGGTCACATCAGTCTCCACATGGATTTCTTGGAAAGATAACCAAGGCCAAAGCTATATCAGCTGCTCTGTCCAACCCTGTCCTGAGTAACTATTCAAAACTGAGCCAGCTTTGATCAGAGAATTCCTAGGAGCTAATCTTCATCAGAGCTGCCTTGCCAGGAAGCAGAGCTCTGAGGTTGCTGAGTGCTAAGGGTGAGAGCACAGAGACTCAGCTACCATAGATTCCCTAGGTCTGGGCTGATGACAGAGGGAGTCTGAAATCCTTGCTAAAAGGGTATGATCTTGCTCCCAGGGCATATCCACAGGTATTTGCAACTATTAACCCAGAAAGCTGGTGAACCAGGTCCTAACAGTACTTTCAGGAAGCCCCACTCTGTTCTTAGTGTGTTGTGTATTTACACCCAAGGACAGATTTTATTCTTGTGATAAATAAGCCTAGACTAACTGACTAGTCACTAAAATGCCTCATTACATTCAGCTCCAGCGCTGAAGGTCCACTTTGAAAGTTACCATGAGCAATTCTGGTCTTCTTTAATTTTAATTCAGTTGAACCATCCAGGTCATTGGATGGTTCTGCCAATAATCCATTTAATGCAGGGGAAGATGTTCAGAAATTACAAGTGTCAAATGGGTGCCTAACTTTCATTTGTGCTATGGGAAAAATCCAAAGCATCTGGCATAAGGCACATGCTATTCATCTCTTTTAATATAAATCAGCATCAATAGGGTATGGGATTTAAAATGACACGTCTAGATAAATTATTTGTCTACCTAGTCAAAGGACCAAGCCCTGATACTGCTGAAGTTAATAATAAAACTCTCATTTGTTTCAACTAAAGCTGAATCAGGCCATATACTCTTTCAAGTACATTTCCAGCTACACTTGCTCCAGTTGCCAGCTATTATGGGAGAGTTGGTAGGATCAAACCCACCACCTTTTTGGGGCTTCAGCAATATCAGAGGAGTTATGTTAGATGCACCCTTCTATTCCCTAGCTATTTGAGGATACTTAGCTTTTGGGTTTGGGGAGATTACTGTGGGGCAAACAGGACTAAGTAGATTTGGCAGTCATTCAGAAATCTGACATTTATCATGGGCCCAGAAGGATTTATAACATAGAAGCACAGGGGTGCTTTTTCTGGGTCAGCTGCCTGGAGAAGGCAGGCAGCCTTTCTTCTCCATGAACCTGGGTCACTGGTAACAAGGCTCCATGCAGCTACACGTGTTGCTGGCCCTGATTAGCAAAGACATCCTTCACAGGCCCGCAAACATTAGAGATGGGAAAGCTCTTTTAGGCCTCCAGAGTGCTGCTAATATTGCACTTACAGGACACTTTCAGACAGCTCCATTCTTACAGTTTGCAAGGTTATTTTGAACTCCAGGTTACTGAATTAAATATCATTTTATATAAAATTTATTGACGCAATGGGCCAAAGCCAACCCGGGAATAACTCCAGAGGGGACAGAACTTACATCATAATACTATAACCATCCAGCCCTCATTAACAATAAATTTACAACCACTGTGTCCAGAAAAAGAAAAGCTAAGAGTGTGACAATCACAAACAGTATTTAAATAGTAAGATCTTAAAACATTGCACTAATATAAGAATGTTTTTAATTGATAGCTATTAAAACCAGGCAGTGTACTTCATTACTAAGCATTATGATCTCCAGCTTGTCATAATATTTGTCTTGTCAAATATCTGAAAGTCTGCCATACAGAATATGGTGAAATCTCCTCTACCTTGCCAGGAAGGGCAGAAGATGAGGCAATAGGCTTAAGCTACAGCAAAGAAGATTTCATTCAAAGCTATGAGAAACTTCTTAACTTTACAAGCATTTGGACAGTGAAACAAGCTGCTAAGGGAAGTTGTGGAATCGCCTTTATGGGGGCTGGGTTCAAGAAGAAACTGTCTGGGCTAGGTTTAAAAGAGAATCCTGCATTTGCGTAAGGGTTTGGATCATCTCTGTGATGTTTTGTTGCTTATATAAATGCTATAAATTGCAAGTAACATTATGTGCATGAATATATACCACTTTTGATTGCTATTTTTATATCTGTCATCCCAACAAAATAAATACGATTTCTCAACATGCAAGTCATATTGTGCTGCACCATCAAGTCAAAGGACTTCTTTTACAAGAGATGGATATTGTTCTGCTGCTGGTACTCACCCTAAATGGCTGGTCTGGAATGAAGGGAAAGTATGGAATTGACGACTGTTCCTCCCCCCGTTCACCAGATATGCAAGAGTTTCTAAGGAACTGCCTGTCTGGAAATACAGCTTTCAGTTCAATGGCTACATCTGCAGGAGGATCTTCTGAGTCCCCGCAGGTAAGACTGATGTCAAAGCTGAAGCACGAATAAAACAGCTCTCATTCACCAGGAAATAAGCAAATAAATCCAAACTGCAGCACATCTGATTTCTAATCTCATTCAGAACAAGCACAGGTGAGCTTGGTCACAGGAAACAGCTAGTCCCAAAAGCTGACAGAAGGTAATGACACAAAATATATCCTACTCTCATTTTGATCTCTAAACCTTGTCTTCCTTTACTACAAGGGATTATGTTGGAAAACAAGGATCCTTTTATGAAAGGCCCCCTCTACAGGTCAAAAGAGAAACCAGCCTTCTCTATTTATAATCTGATAAAAATATCTGTCTTCGGGAATGATGGATGTTTTTCAGTCAAATTCTTTTCGTGGGAATGTTGTACTTTCTCGGAGCTCTTTGCTGGGAAAAGGCATGTAGGACTGGCACCACCCTGCCAGCAAGAACCAAGGTCTGCCTCTATGTAATTACCTCTCAGGGTTGAGATCCACTATGCCCATAACTAAGATCTTCTTTCCCGGCCTCATTCCTCCTTTGATGTGCCCACTAAAGGGGACGACCTGAAAAAGGACAGGGGATGGGGGG
>NW_017728943.1:38305399-38332866 GCF_001723895.1 Crocodylus porosus
GCATCAGAGCAAGCAACTCCAAATCCTGACAGCCGACTGGGCCCAATCAAGACTGACAGGGCAGGGAGGGGAGGGAGACATGAATGAAACCATTTACCAGCCGTGGAAAATACACATCCGCTTGCACAGGGGATCCCAAGGAGTTGTTTAAATGCCCATCCTCGATTTTCTAAGGACGAAACAAAAGAGGCACTGAGACAGAGTGACTGCCGCGCCAGTGCCTGGGGTAGGCTGCCCACAGCAAGTGGCACAGCCTGCTCATTTCCAGGCCCTCCTGCCTCCTGTACCCAACAAAAGGCGCTGCTGCTCCCCTTTGCCCCTGAACTTGGCAGCCAGGGCTGTGCCCTGCCGGCGTGTCACTCCTGGGTGCCGCCTGCCCTCCCCCAGTGCCCGGCGAGCGGCGGAGGGCCTGAGTAAGGGGCCGAGGGTGGCAGGGGGGCGCCCTCCCTCAGCCTGGCAGCCTGCATGGAGGGAGGGAGGGAGAGGCGGCTGCAGGTGCTGCCGGGGCCGCACGGGGGGAGCCCGGGGCCGGGCGGCGGGGCGGGCTCCCGGGTGCCGCCGGCAGCCGGCGGGGGGCAGGCCCGGCCCCGGGGTCACTCACCACCGCGTCCCGCTCCGCCACCGATCCCGCCATCTTGCTGAAACCGTGCAGCGGTGCCGCCTGCATCAGCTGGACTGGGGAGGGAGGGGAGGGGGAGGAGGAGGCAGGAGGAGGAGGAAGAGAAGGAAGAGCAGGTCGCAGCCCGGCTGGGCACGGGCAGGGCAGGACACGGGCTCACCTGCGCCCCGCAGGGCGGGCGAGGGAGCCCGGCAGGGCGGGGCGCGGCGCGGCGCGGCGCCTTCTTGCACTGCCTCGCAGCCCTGGCAGGAGGGGCCGGCCCGCCACCCCCTGGTCTGGTCTCCCTGCTCACCTCCTCTGCCCCCCGCCTCAAGCCGGGTTTCTAGCCTCCCCCCGCGGCCCCGCGGGTGGCCCTGTGCTGGGGGGGCACCCCCGCCGATGCCCCTCAGACAGGGTTTGAATGGCACTTTGACTCCGAGGGGCAGCACCATACCTACACCCCTGGCGCCCCCACTTCGCCAGAGAGAAATGATCATAATCATTTAAAAATGACCATTTCATAGATTTCATAGACATTTGGGGCTGAAAGGGACCTCATGAGATCATCGGGTCCAGCTGGATGATTTCCGTGCCCCCTTTCTGTCTAGGCCCTGGGCAGCTGCAGGGTTTCACATGCCTGTGTCCAGCCTAGGGTGGCCATCGAGGTACCTCAGCTGTCCCCACCACCACGAATGTCACATGCCTCCCACAGCTGGGGGGTCGTGGTGAGCTCCCACATGCGGCGGGAGTGGGGCGCTCCTTCAGACAGCCACAGCGGTGTTGGCGGCAGGGGACGGGTTGCGCCAAGCGGTGAGAAACAGAGGACATAAAGACATGCGGTTTCATATTGATAGAGGACAGAGGACCAGAAAACCAGACTGTCTATAAAACTGGATGAATGGCCACCCTAGTCCGGTCCAAAAAATTGGACTGCCATCATGATGCCCTAATAAAATCAGAGACCCACTCCCAAGTTATGATTTTCAGATCTTACAGGGGGGCTGTCCTTTCATATGGGGGGCTCAGCCTCCTCCCCTCCAGCTCCCCCACAATTTGAACCCAGCCCTCAGACCAGAAGGGTCTTTCCAAGAGATGGTGGACTCTCCATCCTTGGAGGTTTTTAAGATATGGCTAGACAAAACACTGTCTGGGATGATCTAGTTGGGGATGGTCCTGCTTTGAGCAGGGGGTTGGATTAGATCAGTGCTTCTCAACGTTTTTTTGACCCAGGACCCATTTGTAGACATGGATGGGCAGTCCCAACCCAGTGCCCCCCACTCCCAACCAGCTGTCCCCTGCCTGCAGCCTCCCAGTGCGTGTGTGGGGGACGCAAGCAGCCCCTCAGAGAGGAACTCAGCCAGCCTGCAAGGGAAAAGCCACAGTTTCTCACATTTTTCTTCTTTAAAGGAGAATCCATTTTAAAGTTTGTTGATCCATTTTTAGAGTTTCTTCGCAACCCTTTCATATATTTTCATGACCCACTTTTGGGTTACAACCCACAGGTTGAGAAACATTGGACTAGATGGCCTCCTGAGGCCCCTTCCAACCCTCATTGTCTCTGATTCCTCACCTGCTGAGACCCAGAGGTAGGAGACAGCAGAAGAACTAGGACTTATCAAGGCCTTGGAGGCAACAGCACTGAGTGAGCCCCTTCTCCAGTCCCAGACAAGGCTTGGCTGCTTGCTCCACATTGAGTGACTTTGTGGAAGGAGGCGATAGGCTTATGGTGTGGCTGTAGGGCTGTAGTGGTTCCTCTCCAGGAATGTTGGAACTTGGGGCTAAGCCCTGACTGGGCACCCAGGGTGCCAGGGGTTGAAGGGGATTGCTTTAAAAGCCAGGAGCAATTGAGTTTAAGGAGACTGTTCATTCTGCTCAAACAGCCATTTGGTTTGTAAATAGTTGGCTTTGCAGGTGCATGGGTGGCAAAACTGAGTCTCAGAGTTGACATCAAAAGGGCTGGGAGCCTACAGACCTGCCAGAAGCATGTCCTCCATCTCCATGGGCAAGAGTGATCATTAATCCCTGCCCTCTTCCCAGGGACAGGATTATTCTGGGCCCCAGAATAATTCTGAATTGAGACAAGGAAAAATACTTCTCCCCTCTGAAAAGGAAAGGCCCCTGTTCCCATGTATTTCTTCTATTCCATTCAGCACTGGTGAGGCCTCCCCTGGAGTACTGTGTTCCCTTTTAGGCTCCACACTTCACTTCAAGAAAGATGTGGACAGTTTGGAAAGAGTCCAGTACAGAGCAACACAAATGATTGGGGGTCTGGGAGACAAGACTTATGAGGAAAGCCTGAAAGAGCTAAGGTTATTTGGTCTGGAGAAAAGATGACTTCAGGGGGATTGGATAACAGTCTTCAAATACCTCAAGAGTAATTATAAAGAGGATGGAGATAGGCTTTTTCTCTGTGGCCATAGGGAACAGAACCAGGAGCAATGACCTCAAGCTCCAGCTGGGGAAATTTAGGATGGAGATTAGGAAGAACTTCCTAAATATGAGAGTGGTCAAGCATTGGAGCAACCTACCTACCTAGTGAAATTGTAGAATTTCTATCCTTAGAAGTTTTCAAGAGTGGGTTAGACAGACACTTGGAGGAGATGGTGTAGTCAGAAATGAAACTTCCTTGAGCAGGGGCTGGACTAGATGACTTCCTGAGGTCCCTTTCAGCCCTACTTTCCTATGATCTTAAGTTTTGGGATCACATTTGCCTTTCTTAAAGTCAGAGTTTACCTATTGTCCGTGGTAGGAGGAGAAGCTGGCTCTGACATCCTTAAGTTTGGCTTTTCTCTGACAGATTTACTGACCCTGATTTGGCTGTCTTTGGAGGGTGGTGGGCAGGAGTACTTTTCCTTGTCTCAATTCAGAATTATTCTGGGACCCAGTTTATAATGATGATCCAATTTATAATGATGATTCTCTGATGCATATTTTCAGTAAACTAATGCATTTCACTATGTTTCTATACATTTTACCATTAAGGACTTTAAATTATTTTATATATTTAGAGCCTGATTTATCAGTCCTTATTGAGGCAAAACTATTTAATGGCACTAAGATCTGCAGTCTCTTTCCCCTGCCATGTAGTAAATCCTTTGAATTCCTTACAACAAACATCACAATGACTTAGGCTAATTGATTATTGCCCATTACAAAAAGATCACACCTGGTTAGCTATACTCACCTTATGTATGAAATGTGATGCTATAAGGGGAACATTCTTCTGCACAAAACACTTTACTGCGTGTTAGACTAATCTAACACACAGTAAAGCATTATTGTCTATGCATGTGTGGGATTTACTGTGCAGTAAATTAGGCTAATGCGCTGTTTGCTAGTACCAAGAAATACAGGTATTAGATTAACTGTACATTAGCTGTTGTGCAGAAATACATGTGTAGATGCTGACTAGGAACAATTTGCTCCTGGTCAGCCTAGGCAGCAGGGGGCCACAGGGGCTAGAGGTGTGAGAGCTGTCCATGGCTCTGGTGCGGATCTTGGGATGGCAGCCCAGCTCAGTGGCACTGGCTTGGGGCAATGTGCCATGGCCGAGTAGCAGCAGCACCCTGAACTATCCCCTTGATTTGCTTGCTGAGGGGATGGGGGAGCTCTCTGTTCCTATAGCAGCAAGCCAGGAACAGAGAGCTTCCCTGTCCCCTCAGCCTCTGCCCACACAGTGCATGCCCCAGTTGTAGCCTGTTCCCCGTCCATGCCTGGGGGGATCTGGGAGCTGAGCAACTCTGGGACTGGGGGGAGCCATAGGGTGGGGGGTAAGTGGTAAGCAGCACTGGAACTGGGGGGGGTAAGCAGTGCCAGGACCAGGGTGCAGAGAGACAGTCCTGGTGCTGTTCAGCTCTTGGCTCCCCCCAGCATGGGCAGGGAGGGGGAGCCAGCTGGGGCATGTGCTGCATGGGCAGTGACAGGACTGAGGGGACAGGGAAGCCTTCTGTCACTGGCCCAGCACTGCAGAGACAGGCAACTCCCCCATCCCCTCAGCAAGCAAAGTGAAGGGAGAGCTCAGAGTGCTGCTGCCACTTGGCTACTGGGCATCACCCATGCTTTGTCTTTGTGACAGTATGGTAACTGCATCATTCATGAGCTCAGTCTTCTATTGGGATTTATGGAAGACTTTTCACCCAGCTAGGATTTGGTAGCAGGAAGGTGGACAGATGAACATAATTTTTGTCAGGACTAATATGAGCAGTGTAATATGCTCACTGAATGTGGGGTATTTTGTGATCTATTCAAGTTGTTGTACCACACCCATCACTATAGCATCATGGTTCCTGACTTGGAGTGAAGGGACCTCACTTCTGATCCTGGCTTTGTGAATTTGGGGTACATCACTCCACCTCTCTATGCTTCAGCTTTCCTGCATGCGAAGATGGGGTGGTAAATATCTCCTGCCTGCCTTAATAGAGAGATTACTGTAGTTAGATTAATTTGTTAAAGTGTATAAATTTGTTAAAGTGTATGAATTGCTGTTGTAATGCTGAGTACTGGTATTTTTTTGGTTTCCAGATACCAAGGTGATAGGCCTATGGAAAATGCCAAAGACAGCATGACAATAATATTCACTCTGCCTAATCTTTCTTCACCTCAAGATATTAGGAGTCTGGTGAGGACCAGAAAATATTGTGCAAATATTAAGATTCTTGGACCAGCATTGTCAAGAACAATGTTTTTGTCAATATTGGATGTTGATAGTGGATGCTTTCTTTTTTGAATGACCAGCCTGAGACATCTTGGGTTGGATTTTCAGATGTTCTTAATACCTCCAGCTCCATTAGAAATCAAGAGGTTAGTAGCCCTCCAGAATGGCAGGGATGCTTAGCTCCTGTTCCTTTCCTCAATTAAAAATCAAGAGCTCAGTACTTCTGAAGTTTTCTCAAGTTGAACCAGTACAGATTGGCACAAAGAATCAGAAAGTCATTACTGGCTCCCTGATAGGACTCCTTCAGGGCCAATCTACTTGCAACTTTGTTACTGTGCTGTGCTTTAGTATTTTCAAAAGTACTAAACTGTAAGTTTACTGTCTGTACTACATCGTACACATGGTACAAGATTATTTTTAGCAGCTACTTTGCCATAGTGGCCCACTATAAAAGGGGAGTGTGCCACTGTGGTGAAGTAGCTGTTAGTCATGTGTAGACACCCATGGATGCTGCATTGCCTTAGTGCATCACTACAGTGATGTAGCATCATGTGTAGACACACCCTTAGTGTAGGAGTGAAGTCTAGGCCATTATACATGTCCATGCCACCAGTTACAGCATGGAAAAAACACACTTGTAAAACCCATGCTAGGAACTTGAACTTATAAATAAGGCACTATCATGATACCATCACACAGGGAACATTATTGGCTTTGTGGTAAGTTTAATGCATTTAAATAGTCACAAGATAATTAAATAGAAGTGTTGATCAGAATTAATGTTATGTTTTTTTCAGACCGTATTTGGTGCCAGTCTCTGTTTCCTATTATGTACCAGTCTAAGAGAGCAGAACTTTGCCCTGAAGTTTGATAAACTAAAGGTTTTATTCCATTTAGTAAAGTCGTATTATTACATGGTGCTCAAAGAACTGCTATTCTGTGAAGTACTTCACTGCTCATTATCTTACCCACATTGTAGAGAGAAAGAGCCTCTGAAATTAGATTCTGGAGAGCAATTTAAAATCACGCAATGAAATCATTCAGGCCAACACTTGAAAGGTTTTAGTTCTAGGAGGGAGTGTGGTCATTATGACAACTTTGCTGTTTGTAATTTCGTTACTGAATAATTAAATAACAAAACTTGGCCCATTCCACTGTCTTACACTCCATCTGTTTTGGCTTGTTTACAGAACATGGAATAAATGAAGCCTTGTTCTCTGAGGCCTGGAAGGGTTAGTTGAAGCAGCCCACACTATGGGGTTCTAATTAGGAATGAGTTTCCTACATTTTTAAGGACCTGTAAGGGTATGCCTTTCACTTGCAGTCCAAACTTCTCCTCTTGCACCACTGTGGCACCAGAAACCTAGGGAGTCATGTGCTGTAGGTTAGCTCGCTGGTTATGCATGTAACAAAGCCCAGGAGATGGCATGCTTTCCTGAGTCACAACTACTCTGGAGAGAGCACAATGCCCCCTCTCTGCAGGGAAGCAGGGAATGCTGCAATCCAGTCCACAACAGTGGGTCTTCCACAGAACACAATTGTGAGCTAAATATGCTCACCTTACCTGAACAGTCCTAATAACTCCTCTGTTGAAGAGGGCATTGGCTGAAATCAACAGGGCTCTGTGTAGATGCAAGGGTTTGATCTTGGAGACCTGACTGCAGCAACTGTACCAAAGTGAGTAGGTTTTGGCCCAGAACGAGTATCTCTACTGGGAGAATGGAAACTTATGAGGCATAAAGGACCTTGGGTAGGTACTGCCTTTTGGTTCCATGTTGATACAGCTCTCAGCCAGATGGGAAGCCCCAGTTCATGCCCTGTAGGTGCTACCATAGAACTACAAGAATTTTTTATATAAATTATAATAAAGACAACCAGGAAGTGGCCTGGCATGAATGACATTCAGGACAGTTTAGCATCCCTTCAGCCCAGACTTTGGGCCTCCAGCTCTTCAAACACCTTAGCTTAACCCTCCTTGGCTTGCCTTGTCTCTTCCTGCCACACCCTTTGATGATTTAAATAGGTGTATCTATTTTTTAGCTGCCCTTCACTGAAAAGGAATGCAGCATGGCTGCAATTTTGGTGTGGTGTAATTACTGTGCGTGTCTCCCCTCATTATATCTGACATCACTGTGTTCATTTGCCTGTTTATAGACGGATATGTATTGTCTTTGAGTTTTTTTCTGAAAGTGCTGGGAAGATGTGAGGTGTTTGCTGGTTTCATGGAAGCTCGCTTTGGTTTCAGGGTGGAAAGGAATGAGGGCTCTTGCTTAGTAACAACTGGGGAAACCTGAGCTACAGGTAAAATAAAGGAAAAAGTCAGGTAATAAGTTTGACTGAGCAAATCATGGTTGGAGCCAAGCTCTTTTTATTAGGTTATAAATGTGAAATAGCTCGAAAGAATGACTGCATGGTAAAGCTTTCACAGTATCATTATGCCTCTGTCAGGATCCCTCATACTTCATCCCCAGGTGTGTAACTCAGGGGAAACCTGTCATAGCAAATAACTGGGGTTAGAACTTAGCACCAGGGAAGGATCTGAGAGGCCAAAATTTAGTTGTGTGTTGTTACATAATGTGCTGTTTTGCAAGGTGGAGAAGATAAGGGAAACATACTTTCCTCTTCTCTTGTGTCTTTGTGCTGGTAATGGCTCCAGTCAACAAGGAATTAGTGCTGTGGCAGTGCCACAGTCCCTCAGAAAGAAAGGGCTTTGGTGAGGCCATTGTCTTCCAATAGTGCAGAACACCATGCTGACACAAAGTTTTCCTAGCGTCTCTGGGCAGGGGTGGATCCAGGAGTGGGGTGGGAAGGTGGGGGTGCAGCACTGCAGCTGAATCCCACTTTGGTTCCTACTCCACCCAGCATTTAAACTGAACAGCCTGGCAGTGACAGCAGGGAAAGAGTCAATTGACTTCATGGCTCATTGTAATCTACCCGATTCCTTCTAAACTGTTAATTTCACAGGTTCTAAGACCCTCTCTTGTTTTTAATAGTCTTGATGTTCCACTAATCAAGATAGCCTTTCTTCTGCAATTCTGCTCCTGGCAATGTAGCTCCTGTTTCACAGCCCTCCAGACCGTTTCTAACTCTAACTTAAAACATTAATTCAGGTATGGAAATAACTGTCAGTGAAGCACTGGAGGCACTGTTCAGATGCTCAAGAAGGCTAGAATTTGCCTTATGAATCTGAAAAACATGTATGCTTAATTCTAATAACTACAGGACTAACTATAGGACTAATGAATCAATATCTTTGGAGTATTTTTGCCTAGTTTGTTGTATTTGTATATATATCTGATATAGAAAATTAATGCACTGCCTAATAGAGATATACTTGTTTTTGCTTCAATCTTAAACTGAATAATATAGTCCTTGGGTTTTTAGGAAACAAGATAGCCCTTGGGTTTTTAGGAAAGCTTCTAGTTTCCTTTTCATTGGATAAAAATGTATTGTGTTATATGGTACCCCACACTATCTGCAACTCCCTTTTCAGAATCTTACATCTGCCCATGTCTGTGGGTCCTGACTCTTTCATCATATATGGCGGATAGTGCAAGGTCCCGTTATGCCAGGATGCTGAAGGTCCTCACATTCCCTGTAGGACACAGCATACTAGAAGTCCACAAGCACCTGTGAAAATGCCGCTCCAATACTGTCAGTGCTGCAAATGCCTGTGCTCTTGCACAGTATTTATTGAGAAGGATGTTCCCACATATCACGTTTAGATATCATGGGAACTCCTCCCATCATATGTGCATCTGCCCATACACACCCCCAAACAGCAGAACAATTTTGGAAGAAGGACAGCGACTGTCTGTAAGAAGAGAGTAGGAGATGCTCTGGCTTTAATAGCTTTTTCATATACTAGGCTGGACAAGGGAGTACATGGATACAAAATAGTCCACGGGTAAGAGATTTATTTATAATGAGCTACTGTTCAGCATTAGTTGGCAATGTATTTGCTATGTTAGTGAAAACTTTTTGCCTTGATTACAAAAAGCCAGAAGTTGTAGCAGGGTTTCCAGTATGTTGTGAGCAGCATAGACTATAAATGAGTTTTCTGATCTTCTGTTTTCATTAATTTATAGGTTTCAAAGCCAAAAGGGACCATTGGACTCTCCAATGTAGCCTGCTGTATAACATGGGCGAGGGAATTTCATTCAGTTACTTCTGTATTGAGCCCCATAACTTATGTCGATAATAGTATTTCTTTCTGAAAGGCATCCAGTGTCGATCTGAAGATTTCAACAGCAGAACAATTCACTGTGAACTGGTATGATGGACCTGAGTGAAATGTTTGTCTTCAGTAGTGATCATTCACATCTGTTTCTGAGCCTGGAGTCAGTAGAGGGGTGGTGGACTCTCTGGGGGGCTGCATCCTGCTGCAATGTTTCTGTTTTCCACCAGACCTGAATAACAGCAAGGTTCTGCTATAGAAGGATGGCCCATTTATCATGTTGCCCATTCCTTTGTAACTTTTGCGTTGTAGTGGTACCTCTGGGGTGCATACTGACATGATGAATCCTTATGTTCAAGGTGTACAACTAAGTGCTACTAAATATGAAACATAAAATGATAGAGTCAGAGTTGGAAGGGACCTCAAAGGTTATTTAGCCAACCCCCCAGCGCAAATACAGGAAGTGCTAGTCTGTTTCAAAACCTTTACTGGAGGAGGTTCCTTAGCTTCCCTAAGTTGCTTGTATTACTATACTTAGATAGGAAGTTCTTCCTGAGATTTAATCTGAATCTGCTCTGCTGTCGTGTAAACCCATTGCCTTGTGGCCTGCCCTCTCTGGCAAGGCAGAACAATATTTCTCCAACAGTTTTTGGCAGCCTTTCAAATATTTGAAGACTGCTATCTAATATTTGAAGCTGTGCAAATATTTGAAGACTGCCACCCATAATCTCCTTTTCTCCTGACTAACCATATCTAGGTCTCCCCATCATTCCGTATACAGCTTGCCTTCTAAAACCTTTGTCATCTTTGTTGCTTATTTCTGGATGCTTCAGGGTCTCTATATCCTTCTTAAACTGTGGTGCTTAGAACTTGACACAATACTCTGGCTGAGGCCCAACTAGCACCAAGTAGAGTAGTATTATTACCTCCCATGTTTTGCATATAATACTTTTGCTTTGCTATTTTTTTGTAACAGCATCACATGGCCAACTCATGTTCATCTTCTGATTGACCATAACCCCAGCTCTTTTGTGGGTATGCTACTGCCTAGCTAGTTATCCCAAATTTTGTACATTTGCATTTGACTTTCTTTCTCTTGTGTGTCACACCTTACACTTGCCTTTGTTGAATTTCATCTAGTAATTGATAGCCCAGTTCTCCATTTTGTCAAGATTCCTTTGAACTTTAAATCTGTTCTCCAAAGTGTTGGCAACCTCCCACCCAGTTTTGTATCAGTCTGTACCAAAGTCATTAATAAAGATGTTAAACATCACTGGGCCCTGAAAACAAATCCCTGTGAAATTCCACTTTGAGACTTCCTGCCCTTACAACACGGATCCATTCACAGTTCCTCTTTGCTCATGGTTATTCAACCATGAACATATCTACTTCACAATAATTTTATCAAGCCCACATTTCTACAATTTACTTATAAGGATCTGGATCCTTCTTCTGGATCTTTATTCACATAATCACACTCTCTTTTCATGTGATACTGTACCAAAAGACAAAAGTCTGTATATTATGACCACTGTATTCCCCTCTGCATCTGTCAAGATGTTGGATGGTCATTCATTCATGCATTCCCCTCACCCACTTAACTAGTTATTCTGTCAAAAACAAAATCAAGTCGGTTGGGTATGATTTACCCATAATAAATTCATGCAGGCTCCTAGTGATCATCCCTTTGTCTTTCAGGTCTTCACAAAAAGACTGTGTTATAATTTGCTCTTGGAAGTTGGGCTGACTGGTTTATAACTGCATTGTCTTCTTTGTGGCCCTTTTTAAAGATGAGCACTAGGTTAGCCTTACTTCAGTCCTCTTCACCTGCCATCCTAGACTTTGTAAATATTATTGCCAATAGCTCTGGGATTTTTACAGCCAGTTTCTGCAGCATCTTGGGATAAATGTCACCAGGGCTTGCTAATTCAAATGGATTCAAACTTGTCAAAAGTTCTTTATTTATTATTATTTGAAGCCCTTTCCCTTCTTTGTTTATATACATTTGGTTAGTTGTCTGATTGGAGGGGGGAGGATGCTTTGTTTTCTTTTTGGAAGTAGTCAGGTGCCAGCTCTGCTTTCTTTGTATCTTCCATTAATAGCATACCCACAACATTGAACATTGGATCTACAGTTTCCCTAGTCTTTCTTTTCTGTCTGACCTTTCTTGCCAGTTGCATCTCATTTTTCACCTTTGCTTTCCTGATTTTATCCTTATATATTTTTGCTATATCGCTTGGTATACTTCCTTAGTGACTCACCCCGGGCCTTTTTCTCCTTCCACCTATTAGGATAACATTGGTTAAGACAATCCCTTAGGAACTGCCATTCCTGATCTGGCCCAGGGTCCATGCGACAGGGACAAGCTATTTCAGAGAAAGTCTTATTAACTACATGATTGCATATTTCATACAATAACAGCATTAAGTGAGCATTCTGGAGGAAGGACTGCATTTGGCTTTGAGAGAAGAGTTGAAGTGCTGTATTTTTCTCTAGAGATCTGGTTGTAATAGTCCAGGATATAATCTGGGTTCATCAGATTTTGTGTGTCACTGCTAAAGTGGATTAAGGTGGTAACTGCTCCACATGTCACATACCATTTGCTATGTTCATAGATAACACACTCCCACTCCCTCCTACATGGTATACATGACAGAGTGTCAGTACAAAGAGGACAGGAAGGGCATGGCTGTGTATTTTCACGTTACTTCTATTCCTTTTTCCCAGATGGATGAAAGAACCCTGGATCTACTCAGCAGCAGCTTCTGGCTTATTTTTCCTTTTTTGGTTGACATTTTACTGAGCATTTTATTATTTTAGATAAAAATCATCTTTAATTTAAAACTGTGAGATAGTTCTTATTGCTCACTGAAAGGTTTTGTTCTGGATCTCGATTCACATATTCACACTCTCTTTATGTGCATGATGGAAATCAGTCCTCTGGACCTCTCACTAACTGGGACCAAACAAATTCTGGGACCAATTCTGGGACCAAAAAAATGGGTCTGGTGGTTAAATCATTTATTGTCACACATGACTGCTATTAATCCCTAGTTAGGATGTCCTTTTGTGTTATAGAATATTTATTTTATTCTGTACCTTGTGTAGTAAATGGAAGACAGCATTCTGAACCACAGATATATCCATACAAGCACACCAGAAATGGGATGAGCTTCTGATTGAATACTAATAATGAGCAAGGGATTTTATATCTTCAAAGCTCTCCTACACCAACCTTCATCACTTTAACTACATGAGGCAGGTAGATTTAACAGTTGCAAAGGTCTGATGGGAACTCAGAGATCCAGAGATGATGAAATAAGTAACTGTGGCTTCAAGGATGGTTTACCACAGTAAGTTTTATTTGGAGCTTCCTTTAAAGAGTACTGTGTTATCACAGTTTCATCACCATTATCATCATATTTGATGCTCTTTTTAAAGCCTCATTTTAGGTGTCATGCCATTTCATAACACACATTTTTTTCCCCAAATTTTCTTCCAATTTTTTTTATAAATGTTTTCCCAAAAAGGGATTTTTTGCTACTGTGGATGTAGAGAAAACTCTGAAAATATAATTATCTAATGGCTCAGAATTGGAAAGCAAGTAAAAAGAATGCACTATTTATAGGGTTTTTTAAAAACATGATATTTCAAGCTTATGAATCTTATGAATTCCCATGGCCGACCCATGTTTCTGAAAGCCTGGTTTTGGCAATACAGTATTATAGCTATTATGAAACATGGAAGATTCATGGCTCAAGGGCTTTTGAGAGAGGTAGTTAGAAGTGTTAGTCTGAAGCCAGTCAGAAGGCAGGGTAGATATGCACCTTTATAGATTAACTAAATAAATATATATTTATGGATTTAGTTAATCTATAAAGGTGCATATCTACCCTGCCTTCTGACTGGATTCAGACTAAGGGACCATATATTAACTATAAATATATATATTAAAAAGACAGAGTCAGAGTTGGAAGGTTAAGAGTTGGGAGTTAATACATATTAACTGTGTGTGTGTGTGTGTGTGTGTGTGTGTATATATAGTTATATATATAGTTAATCTATAAAGGTGCATATCTATCCTGCATATATATCTATGTATGGAGAGAGACATATATACACACACATACATACATACTATATATGTATATATATATGCACAAGATTTCAGGAACCCAAATTCATCACCAAATGCTGTGGGCTTTTGTACATAAGTATCGGTGATGCCTACATGTTGCACTCTTCATTGGCTGCCTTTTGTCCCCTGAGTGCACTAAAAGGTCTTACTATTGAGTGGATTCATATTAAATTACTACAGGGTCACTCTACTTGAAAGAGACTTCCTAGAAATCTGAGGAAACAGGGCTGCAAGAGGCCTCGAGAGATTCTTGAATCCAAGGTCTGGCAACCTGTGGCCACTGGCAGGATCCAGCTCACTGAGTGATTTGATCTAAACCGGGGTTTCCCAAAGTTTTTATTCTGCAGCCTGGCAAACTGTGGTCTAGAAGTGGCTGTGGCCCAGCAAACCATGGCCCAGCCGTCACAGCTGAACGCGGCCAGAATTTCTGTCCAGAAGACAGGTAAGGATATCCCCACCCCCTGGGCGGAGGGGTGGGCCAAACCCTGCACTGCCATAGACCCTGTAGAAGGAGTGTGGCCTCTCTGTCTGGCTCTGGGGGGCCACGGCTTCCTGGTCCGTGGCGACTTCTGAACCGGCAGCTGACCTGCACTGGGCCGCAGCCTGAAGATTGAGAACCCTGATCTTGCCCATGAAGCCAGATGTCAGCAATGATTTGACAGTGGTTCAGCACTGCAGGGGGTGGATGGAGTGGAAGTGGGACTGTGATGAGGGGCAGAATGTGGGAGAGGGGGGTCACAATGGCAGCTGGGTCAGAAGCAGAACCCTGTCCTTGGACTGAGCTCTGCTAAAGCAGCCTAATGCTCATAAATGGTTGCTGAGCCCTGATCTAGTCCATCCTCCAATTTCAAGGCAGGATCAACTATCCTAAGCCTTTCCTGACAGATGGTTCTCTGACATGTTTTCTCTTCCCATTACTTTGTGTTTCCCTTTACAAAAACTATAAATGAATGAACTGAAGCTACTGAGAGTCTCAAAAGCATTGGAATGGCTGCTTCATTGTAGACCCACATGTGTGCAATGTGTTTTCATCAAAACAAATACCAGTGTGCATTTGAGACATTTTGATGTGGAGCATAATTGTGAGGTCTGGTTCTGCACATGAATGAGAGCTGGTTTGGAACTTTTTGACAAAATAGTTTTTCTTAAAAAAAGAAAAAAAATATAATTCTTGAACCTACAAACTTTTCATGGGTAGAGGTCAGTTATGATGAATTTATTCTTTCAACGTTTTGCATTTTAGAAAATGTTGACATGGCTGACAAGCTGTGTTTTGACATATCCTAAATGAAAAAAAATGTATCTTAGTTCAAAATGATTTTTTTGTTTCATTTGTTTGTTTAATTTAAAGTAAAAACCAAGAGAACAAAAGGCAAAATTAAAATGAAGCATCCAAGATATCAGAATGTTGTTCATAAACATTTCAAGATATCTACTTTTTATCCTAATTTTCAAAATCTTAAATATAATCTTGGGATAAGAAAACTGTTTTCTATCAAGATTGATTTAAACTTTCCCACAATTCCTAGCTTCCCAGGTCCATGTCTTCATCTTTCTGAACAAGCCTTAATACTCATTTGTTACCATTTCATTTTATCTGGGTGGATGGTTATCTTACAAACTGTATATGATGAGCTAAGTTACTCTTGTTTTGCTGTGTTCAGAACCTCGTGAACCATGATCCCTTCAATAGGATTTGGTCATGGCTTATAGTTACATTTTTTGACTGTCTAATGCCATCCATAGCTCACAGTATATACAAGGGGAATGACTGTGCCTAGTGCCTGTGTGAACTACACTACCCAGACACTGTAGGATGGGATGAACTGTAACATTATTTCTGTCCCAGTTTATAAGGAGTCTTTAGTGTCCTCATATTAGTTTCTCCTCACTTTTGAGACCACTAAGAGGTTTCAGCAGAAAAAATCCTGCCTCTGCATAGTCTGAGGGTTGCTGGTTCAGAGTTCTCAGATCCTTCTCTCTTGGCCAAAGAGTCAGCTGAGCCCATGATTCATTCTCCTATGTCCCTGTAGTGCTTTTTGGAATAAGGGCTGACTCTAGTGATTTCCTTACCTCCAGCAAAATAATTGTGCTGCTCCTCCACACAGTTTATTGCTCTGACCAGACAGATCAGCAATTAAGGGAGCTGTTGTTCCCTTAAAAGCTCTAGAAATGCTGCCCCTTCAATTCTTCCCTTCCAGGCAATTGTCTGGTTTGCCTAGAGCAAGGGCTGGCCCTGTTTGGCACCCTCCACTAAAACCAGACTTCCTCAGTAGTACAGGCCACTACCACTGTAAACCATCTGTAAACCATCTCTCGTCAATGCAGTCTGGTACCACCTTGAAGACAACCTCTGGCTTCTTCTTTTGTATGACAAAAACGGTGTCCATATCTTTATCTTTGTGCATTTTGGTGTTTTTGTTGATTCAGGAGCTCTTGGCCGTCAGAGATGTTACCAGGGATTACTACATGGAAGTGGCTGTCATCGATCCCCACTACTGGCTTAAAGTGATCTGAAAAAGGATTATAGAAATAACACTGTGTTGTTCTACTTTCCTTTGTTCTGGAGTTTCTGAGCCAATGTGCTCCATTTATAAGTTAATAGATTCCCCCCGCACTTTCCACATGGTATCTGAGGCCTCCTGTCTTGCCCATTGAAGTATTAAAGGTTCTTTAGGTCACATTCTGCCCTGGGTGGTGTGTGCACAGCCCCATCCTGTCAGTCGGCCTTGCCTTGCACAGATGTAGCTGGCTGGCTCTGAAAATGCTGTTGCTGTCATAGGAATGCGGTTCCACAAGGACTTTGGCATCCAGGTCTCTCTCTGTCAGCTGTGTAGGCACCGGCAAGCTAGCAGGAACAAAGCTGCAGCAACAGCTGGTATCTCTGAGTACACTCAGGAAACTAATGTATTGGGTAAGAAAGTGCCAGGTTTATGCAACCACCTGAGAATTTCCCTCCACGGGGACCTGTCCAGGGACTGGGTAAGCCACGTGCTCCCATTGTGTGCTCCCAGGACATTCAGCATTTTTTTTGGTGTGGTTTTTTTACCGACTTTAGTGATCTTTAGATCAGCCCCCTGAAGCAGCTAGAGCAGCGCTAGGAAGCTGGGCCACTGCTTCTAACCAGTTGTGTCCTGTTGGAGGGCTGTGTAAGGCAGGTTTCGCTGTATTCCAACACAGGCTTTTGGTACTGAATTCTATCATGTTCCCTCAGCAGTGTATTGTTCCAGCAGCCTTATTTTGTTTTTCTATTTGCATCATGCAAGGTACCTGCCACAAGCAGCCCTCTATTCTGACAGGCACCCTGCTGTGCACAGTACAAGAGATCTAAATAATTCATTTCAGAAGCAAGTTTAGTTAGACAGATGATATAAAAATGTAAAGAAAAGGGGTGTACTTTACACTGCAATAAAGTGAGGCTTCAGGGTAGTATGCAGTATTGTTGGCATCTAGATAAATAGAAGTCAGGGTAAATTTGTACCTAATAGACTACTCAAAGTGTGTGTGTATATATATATTTACACATACCCAGTTATGTGTGTGCACACATATGCATATGTATATATAGAACAAGCTTTTCTGGGCTGAAGCTCACTTCATCAGTTGCTGTGAAAAGATGTGCACAAATATATTTAACTGTAGACAGTTCTAGCAGTGCCCTCTCCATGGGGCTAAATCATGCAGCCCCCGTTGTTACAGTTCAGAAAGAAGATGAAAAAAATTATCAACACAAGACAGGGCTAGCGGAAAGGCCTCACCAAGAATCAAGCCAAGGAGAGAAGACAGAAAGAAGTTGAACAGGTGGAAATGATCAAATACTAAAGGAAAAATATATCCTCAACTTGTGTGAATGGGCACGAGTCCTTTTGAATTCAGTTTACACCAGCTGAGGATCTGGTTTTGTAGTGGTATAATTGAACTGACTTTAATGGAGTTACTCATAATTTACACCAACGGGAGGATAAGCAGACCTATAATTTCTTTTTGCATCCTATTCTATAAGGGGCAAGAAGGTTTATTTGGACCTGAATGTCTCATGTACTTAAGGCCTAATACAAAGCCTAAAGGTTCCCCATGGAACTTTGGGTCACATCCTTTATTAAGCTTCATCTTCATAGATTATTTAATGTGTGTAGCATAGAAAGCTGACATCCATTGTAAAGTTTATGAATTAATTGCTGTTGCCTGCGTGGTCAGTGCATATTAAGAATAAAAATGTGTGTGTTGGAAGAAGGAACAAGAGTTTTAAAAAAACAAATCAACCCATCGCAGGTGTTGTGAGGCAGAAGAGAATTGCCAGCTCATGTGTATTGATATTACAATACAAAAAAACATACAGTTTGGTAACTCTTCTTGTTGCTATTTTTCCCACCCCACACCCTCTCCCTCATTTTTATGTGGGTGTGTGAAAACGTTGAGCAAGAAACAAAAGCAGACAGAAAAAAAGCAGGGCTAGTGTTGCTGGTACATGTTCATAGAAATAAAAAGGAGGGCTGGAAAGAACCTCAGGAGAGTCTTTATTCTGTCCTCATGCCTCAGCACTTGAAAGACAACTGCATTCTACTAGCAGGTAAGAGATCCCTGGATATGTGGGTTGTAAAATGTCTCAGGAATCCTAAGGAGGGTCCTCTAGGATGAAAGAATTGCTAGAATGCTTAGGATTTTTCTGTTACACATATTGGTTAATTTGGGCATTAGCAATTGTTTAGATTTCTCTCCCCCAAAACAAAAAAGGAGTCAGGATGTGGATGTCTGTTTTAAAAGTTTTATTCTTAGTAGTGAAGGAAGTTCTGAGGATTACACCCCCAGAGCTATGTATTCCTCAAAGAAGAGTGAAGCTTCTGAACCCGGTACAGCATGTTTAAACTCTATTGCCTACAGCATCAGCATGCTCAACATCACAGACAGTGCAGTAGTATAGCGTGATGTCACTTCTTTGGTGCTGGGAATGTGTTTGTCAATACACGTTCCCTCAAGAGCTGTGCCAGGAGAGTGGTATTTAATGTTCATGATAAACATTTGAAATGTATTGCAGCATAGCTTTTTCATTAATGCTAAACTGCATCACCTGCCTGTCTTGCTTTTCTCCTCAAACAAGTGTAGCAACAGCTGTACAGCAGGGGCATATTTGATTATTAACTCTGAATTGTCTCTTATCTTGTGGTACATCCACCCTTAATAGAGCATTCTGTCTTGCCAGGAGTCAGAAAATACTTCTAGATTTGAAAGTATTTGCCCTGTGGATATCACACAAGCGTTTCAGTGGGTCTTCTCTTCATTCTGGCTGACTAGAGTGTAGCCCAATGGTCAGAGCAGGGAACTGAGAGTCAAAACCCCAGTGTTGTATTCCCTTGTGTCATGCTTTCATTCACTATGACTTTATGCAGAGCTCTTCAACCTTGCTGAATCTCAGTTTAACTATGGGACCAGTGTTATGTACTTTGTTCATGGGAGGTGGTGTGAGAATTTAATAATGAATGTTTATGAAGTTTTTCCAGATCGTCAGGTGGAAGGTGCTATAGGAGTGTAAATCAGTCATACTTTCAAATGCAGCAGACTATTTACTGTATACGTTACTATGATGGCACCTGGCAACAGACATGAGGAATACATTTATCACTCCGGTTAATAACCATGCATGCAGTAAGTGAGCTGAAAAGATTTTTTTTTAATATTAGGCTGTATTATGTCCTTCATAGCACACAACTTATGAGGATAATAATGAATCATTGTTATTACTACATATATTTATGTTGTGGCAAGGCCTACTACCACTGTCATTTATAGGAGAATCTTAAGGTGGGTAAATGTTGTTATTCTAGTTTTATAGATGGGAAGAGTGAGTCCCAGAGAAGTTAAGAGATATGCTGAAGTTCAAGCTGTAAGCAGTAGCAGAGTATAAAAATCAAGCCTCTAGACATTCTTTCTCTAAATACCAATAAATCCAATGATTTCAAAATATCTGTTTACCGGTAATCATTATCACTGCATCAAAATCAACTCACAGGCAGAAGTTTTGTTGAAAAAAATCATTCCCCCTCATACACACAGACTGCGAGTGGAGCTTTTGATCTGTTTCTGTTTGGCTGCAGAAGAGACATCTCTTGGTTATATAATTGCATTCATAGAGGAAGAAAACTACTTATTGGGTATGGCATCCATTCAGAAGACTGATTATTGAAAATCACAAATCCTTTTGTAGACCTTCCTCCCAGGTGGGACTCATGTCTGCTGTCAATGTGTTCTTCAGATCAATAACAACCTATAGGTAAAAGTAGAGCCTGTGGTGGTGTGCAAGAAATATCCTTGAAGTTATCAATGCAGTAACATCTGGAGTAGAACTAGCATCTTGTTGCTTATTTAGGCTGCTCCTGTAGCTTTGACTTCCTTGATGAAAAACTGTTCTTTAGGCTCTCCATCAGTTACATCCCAATGCAGAAGGAGGGAGGGAGTGAAACTACCAAGATTAAGTACAAAAGGAATGTGCTAGTTAAACGGTCAAACCTGTGGACATAGATCAAAGATACACTAGTGATCATAGATACATTAACAGAGCCATTACACTTCAATATACATTTTTGTCCTGATACAGTGGTTATTCTATATTGATCTACTCCATGTTGCACCGGAGGATATCAACAAATTGTGCATTCATGGACAGCTTTGTTTATGCAGAAATCGAAGGCTTTCTCCATCAGGCTGTCTACAGCACAAAAGCATTAAGGCCACCACAGTATTTAGTTCTCTGAATCCTTGGCCTCTTTGCCAAGGCTACACAAAAGGCTAAGCTAGGGAAATCTTGGAAACTTTGGGTGTCATCATAATGGCATTTGGAGGGGAAGGTGATTTTAATAATGTTTCTTACCAGCAAAAGTCTTCATATAGACATAAATATGCTGGCATAAAAAGGTTTTTTTATAGTGGCTCTTTTTTTCTAGTCTAAGTGGTATTGACATCAGGAGGGTTTGCCAGAATAGTGAACTGGTAGTCTAGGCCCCAGAATAAACACTTCCTTATTTTTTTATTTTGGAATCCACAAGGCCACCCACTTCAGTTTGTCTCAGCCACCACAGGTGCAAAGAAGAAGGTAGCTCTCCTGAGTGCCAGCTTGATGTCCTTTCTACCAGAGTGCTCTGTCAGGAAGTTCAGTCCCCACTTTCAGTTCAAGCTGTGCGGTTATAAACTGCTGCAAGACCATTTCAAGGCTGGATATAAGGAAGAATTTCTTTACTGTCCGAGGCCCCAAGGTCTGGAACAGCCTGCCATCAGAGGTGGTTCAAGCACCTACACTGAACCTGTTCAAGAGCAAATTGGATGCTTATCTTGCTGGGATCCTATGACCCCAGCTCACTTCCTGCCCTTTGGACAGGGGGTTGGACTCGATAATTTTCCAAGGTCCCTTCCAGCCCTAATGTCTATGAAATCTATGAAATTTAGTATTTGTTAGCTGCCAGTGGGCTGCTCAGAGTTGTATGAGATGCAGAAGGCTTTGGCTCATGCCCTGAAGATGTTTCACTATGAATAGACCAAGCTGTGCCCCTCACCCCCTCTGCACTCACACACTAACAGTAGGTTATTGGTAGGCACTGTACATGCACAGTCAGAGAGCAGGTCTGCCCTGAAAGAACTTGCAGCCTAGATAGACAAGAAAGGGTGGGGGTTGGAAATAGCATTATCCTAGTTTTACAGATGTGAAATTGCTGGACAAAGATATTAATTATTTGCACAAGGTTGCCCAGAAGATGTCTGTAGCAAATCCAATAATATAACTTGTGTCTCCTGAATCCCTGCCCAGTGCTTTCAGCATAGTACCATCCTTTCTCAAAATTATACTTGTAGCTCATATATAATTTAAGCTTATATAACTTAGCCAGACTTCTTTTAGTAATCACTTATTAAGAAAGCCTACACAGGACTTTCATTTGTTGCAGTTTAGCAAACAAGCACACTACTTTCCCAACAATGGCAAACCTGTCCACTTATCAGTTTGACTTTGTCTCATGTTTCATTAGGCTGCAGCCAAGGTCAGGGAGCAATTGTTGGAACTTCCCTGTAACTACGCAGCCCTTTCATTTCCATTCCCTCTGGATTTTGTATTCAGATGTCAAAAGTGTTCACTGGCAAGCAGAACATTCATTGTCAGTGAGAAAAATCATGATTGCAATTCTGTAGCATTTGCACATTACCTTCCTGACAGTGAATGATCACAACTGTGCTTTTCAAATTAAAATGCATTTGATTAACACCCAAACTAACCAGTGCACATTTCATTCCCCTTCTCTCACCAAGCTTGTTGAAGTTAGATCAATAGATGCTGACCCATTTGAGAAAATCTCTCTGATCTTCTTCAAAGGATCATCCCAGGTGTGGCTGAGTAAACACCTTTTGTAAGGGTGAAGTTCATTAGAATGTTAATAACCCCCTTACCTGCATGTTTATGGGCCAGTTATGTCAACTAGAATTATTATAGACCCAACATGAATATAACAAATACAATGACAAGCCCAACATTTAGGGACATGTGGTCAATAGGAGATACCCGCATGTTTATGCTCTTCATTGAAAATTTGATCCTAAAACCGGATGATCACATTTCCTGCCACAACTTGGTTCACATTTAAACTTTCAGGCTAATTAAGACCAAATGCTACAAATGGCATTTTAATTATATTCTCTGACAAAACCCCCAGAACAGAGCTGGGTTTGTAGATTGTTAGCCATTCATTCTAGAGCATCAGTGGAATTCTCTAGTTAAAAACAAAAAACAAACAAGAACCACCCCCAAAAAAACAAAAACCCAAGTATTTGAGATGGAAGACATTCAGAGTAAAAGCTCCACAAATCACCTTATTTCTGTCCTGCCTCCTTTCCTCATCCCCTAGAGGCCATATGTTTATATCTGAATTCCATGTCTTCAGGAATGTTTTAAATCACTGAGTTCATATGAAGAGCATAACTCCTGCAGCCATGCCAGCTTCATTTGTTTTACTCCAAGGATCTGTCCCACTCTGGGGTGCCAGAAAGGATATGCCAGGGTCTGCAGCCTAACTTAAAATGCTGTAGAATCAGTGAAGGCAAATAAGTGATTTGTGTCTGAAGAGTTGAGGTTTCAGAGAACGTGGAACATGCATTGGGCCTTCTGTTCCATTTAAGAAGAGCAGATTGGATGAATAGGCTTAGAAGCAGCGAATCCTAAAGAACAGGGTTGAAAGGGCTGCACGAGGTCATCTAGTCTAGCCCCCTGCTCAAGGCAGGATCATCCCTGACTAAAAAGTACCCTGTCTAAACCTTTCCAGACAAATGTTTGCATAACTTGCTCTTAGAAACATCCAGTGATGAAGATTTCACAAGCTCTATAGCAACCTATTCCAGTGCTTAACCACCCTTAGACTTAAAAAATTCTCCTTCATATCCAACCCAAATTCCCCTTGTCACTTGGGCTTGCCAGGGATGGATCACTTTTGGACTGCAGACAGAGAACAAGATGGGACACATTGTGCCTTCTTGACTACAGAGTAGGGTTGGGTCTCTGCCCTGAAACCAGAGAACAACTGAGTTGTCTGGTATATTACAGGTAAGTGAACTGGAGAATGGTCTGTCACGGAAGGATGTATGTACACTGAAAATCATTGTCCCAATTTGCAAAGTGCTTAAGAACAGGCATTTTTATCAAAGCATTCAAGTCCCTGCCTACATTTCAATGGCACATAATGACATGCTCCAGTGTTTTGCTGAGTTAGACCCTTATGTATGACTAGGAGGGTGGCTGCCCATGTAGAGAATTTCTGGTTTAATAATTTAAGCTGATTGTGATCATGGGATCAAAACGACAGGTTCTGTAGACACTTAGCAACAAATTTTAAATGTTTCTTTATAGAACTGCAGCTTCTAAAGGGGGTCTTCTAATTTAGCAGATTTTAGCTTGCCGCTATTGTTGTTAATATCTTTTTCATGATTTTTTTTATCTTCAAACTTCCCTATGTGTATTTAATTTAATACATATAGGCTACATGGAATTGAAAAAAGTTAGGTGAAGTGGGTAGAGATTTTTAACTTGAGATTCCTGAATAATTTACTAATAATTTAGTAATTTAGGAAAACAAAAAATATAAAGAAATATAATTCACAGACTTCAGCTTTTATTTATGCTCACAGAGTATCATTTCCTTGGAATTATTTGTTGCTTGCATTTGCACACACAGATATGCACTTATTACATTTTCCCTGTACAGATCTTGTAAATGTCTTGAAGCTTCCTGAGCAGGAAGCATCAGACATGTAAAATTACCAGTCTTTGCTACATGTGTCCTTGAGCTATATTCAGAAGCATGGCAGAGTTGTCAAAATATGCAGGACCAATCCTGGATAAATGATAAGGGACCTACTGTAGTCAGCATGAAAATTATAGCTTCTAAACATTTTAATACATGTAGGCAATATACGGGGACTTGTAAGCTCCATAAGGAATGCCTGCAGACTTTGTAAGCTCCACATACATAGACAGGCATAACAAGAAGATTCTTCCCTTAGGTGGCAGTGTTGGCAGGTGAGCCAGCAACAGGAACAGGCTCATTTCTGCACCCCAAGTTGGCACTTGGGAACCATGCCCCACTCACTCACCTATAGTTCTCATACTGTACATAGAGTAAACATGGAATTCACAGTGGCTGTTGAATGGGTCTACATATGCCATATTTACTCAAATACAAGACAAGGATTTTCCCCACAATTGGCACAGGGAAAAAAAGCCTTGTCTTATACTCACATACAAGGAAACCTCATTAAATACATTGTCAATCATTAAATGGTGCCAAAAGTATCACGTGCTCAGCAATGGAAACCAAATATGAAATTGATTAAATGCAGAATGACTAAACATGACTACAGGCAACCCCCGCTTAACTCACTTTCACTTAGCGCTATTTTGCTATAATGCTCATTTAAAATTAATACCTGATTTCACTTAGCACTGAGCCAGTTTCGTTACAGTGCTCAGCAAAGCAGTAGCAGTGGTGAGAAGTAGTGAGTGGCAGCAAGTGGGAGGACGGGCAGGAATGAGCGTGGAGCCTACACTGGTGCCGCAGGGCCAGGGCTGGCAGGGGCCCAGGGCAGGGCAGCAGGAGCAGGGGCCCAGGCTGGCACACAGTGCCAGAGTGGCTGGTAGACAGGGGGGTGGGGAGAAGCAGTGGCAGCAAGAAGCTGTGAGTGGGGGGGGGCACAGGAGTGATCACGGGGCCTCCACCAGTGCCTGGGGCCAGGGTCAGCAGAGACCCAGAGTGGAGTGGCAGAAGCGCAGGGCTGGGATGTGTGGGCTAGCACATGGGGTCGGAGAGGCTGGCAGGCAGGCAGAGGGGTGGGAAGAGGCGGCTGTCATGAGAAGCTGCAGCAAGAAGTGGTGGTAACTAATTATCGCTATTTACATTAATTCCTATGGGGAAATGGGTTTTACTTAGTGTGGTTCCACTTAACGCTCAGTTTTTCCAGAACCAATTAAAAGCATTAAGCAGGGGTTGCCTGTATAAAACACTTGGCTCATATTGGGCAAACAGGTTGGTGGGAAGCTACCACAAGGATACAGTAGTGCAGCCCATCTGAATAAGATATATGGTAGTGCCCATTAAGCACTGTCCCCTTCATCACCAACTTTTTCAAGTCATGGTGACCCACTACATGACATATATTTTTACTTCTTCTTGACTCCCACAGCTGAGCTGTACCTTTCGTTCCCATTTCCAATTATTCCTGTTTCTTCACCAGCCTTAAATGTCTGGCAAACATCACCAAGGACCCTGGTATCCTCTGTTTAGAAATCACAAATTTTCTGATTAAAAATTACAAATTCTCTGATTTAAAACCCCAGAATCCATGTTTTTCCATGATTAAAATGAAATGCCACTATATATATAGATATCAGTTGAACACAATGTTTTATTGATATGTTTACAATTTTAAAGCAATCTGGAAGCCTACCAGTGCCTCAAACATTATAATAAAATACAGTCTAAATACCTGTAAATTTTGGCATTTCATTTTGTTTTTTTATCATGGAAAATCAGAGCTCTTCCATCGCCTTCACTCACCTGGACGTGGCTTTAGTTGCAGCTGTTCCCCACTCTGCTTTGGGGAGCTAAGCAGCTCTGATATGCTGGTGCCCTGCCCCTGCCCATGCCATTGCCCCTCACTCCTCACCCATAGTCCCTAGCCCTGCTAGTGCCCCTCACTTCCCACACACAGCCTTACAGGCCTGCCAGTGCCCCATACTCCCCACCCACAGCCCCCCAACCCTCCCAGCCCTGCCAGAGGGGATGCCAGCTGCCAGGGCTATTGGGATAGGTACACAGCCCCCTACCCCCCAGGAGTACCTGAGCCACAACTGCCACCCATGGGAGGTGGCAGCTGCTGCAGTTGTAGCTAAGTGTGGAGTGTGGAGCCTGGCTTCCCCTCCCCCATGGGTGGATTAGCCATAGCAGAACCCATGTGGAGGGATGGATGCAAGCTGGCAGCTGAGGGCTTGGGGCTCCCCGCCATGCTGCTCTTTCCCTGAGGGCCTCTGCAGCCCAGTGAGTGAGAACCAATATGGCAGAGCATAGTGAGGAAGCTCAGTGCTGCTACCAGGAGCTCTGTGCTGCCCTGGTGAGATGCCCCCTGCCCACCTGGCAGCAGTGGGGGTGGTGGCATGGAGTTGTGCCTCCTGCTGCTTCTGGGTGGGCAGGAGGTGCCTTGCCATGGTGGTGCGGGGCTCCTGGTTCCCTGCCCCTCTCTGCCTGTTGCACTGGGTCCCACCAGCTGGTTGTGGAGGGCCCTAGGGGGAGGGCAACAGGCTGGGGAGCCCCAAGCCCACAGCGGGCAGCCAGCATCCACCCTCACCCTGTGCATAAATATTGAGGGTATGTGCCCCCCATGCCACCTCCCCAGGAGTGCATGCAGTGGTTGTAAGCCAGCTGACCCCTCCCCTCCACCAAAGATCAGGTGCCCATGGCTCTATCCCGCTCCCTGCCTGGGCTCTGCAGTTGTACATTCCTACCCTGGGCCTGAAGCCCTAGACTCCATACACCACCTTGGCTGAGAAACACCCCCAGCCCCAGCCCCAGCCTTGCCCAAGTCCCTCCCTCCTTCATTATGGGGGCCTCAACCCTCCACTCTCTGCAGCATGGGCGACTGGTGCCTCCTGAGTTGGGGGGGCACTTGGCCCCCCAGCAGACAGTCAGTGACTAGAGGAGGGTCCCCGGGCCAATCCCACAGGCTGGGGGGTGGTCTTCCCGTGGCCGATCCTCCTGACCCCCTACTGGCAGCAATGCATCACTGGCACTTCCAGGTTGGTGGGATTGGCCATGGGGGGACTGCTTCTCCTGGAGCACTCCCCAGCTGGTGCTCTCAGGGTTGGCACTAGCACTCTCACCTGCCCCCCTGCCTGGGAACGCTGGCTGTCAAGGGGTGCACCAGTGCTCTCAGGGGTTGCATGTGCCCTGTGTACCAGTGTACCAGTTACACATCACCACTGCCCTGCAGACTTACCTGGAGGGAGCTGCAGTATCTGCTCTACACACAGCTTGGCTGCCATGTGCATATGTGCACATGCATATGCATGTGGCACCCTCTGCTTGGTCGCCCTCCACCTGCTTCCTCCACCCCTTGCTGGCTAGAACTCTCCACTTTTTTTTCCTTAAAATGAGAAAATCCACGTTTTATCTTGTTTTTCTATGGTGAATGGAAAGCCTGGATCCCTGAACATACAGGAGGGACAGGATAGGAAAGAGAGGTGGGGGCGTGGTGCTCTATATTAAGGAGGAATACACATCCTCGTTAATTAGCAAGGAGTCAGGGGAGGGGCACTCTGAAGTGCTTTGGGTTAGAGTACAAGGCAGTCGAGGGGAAAGGGACCTAACGGTGGGAGTCCACT
>NW_017728943.1:38337734-38360822 GCF_001723895.1 Crocodylus porosus
CCCAGTATTCTTCCCTGCCATGGCAGGGGGTCGGACTAGATGATCTGCTCAGGTCCCTTCCGACCCTACAAACTATGAAACTATGAAACCAAATGTGGCTCCAAACAGTTCACCCACCTTCCCTCTGTCACCCCCTTTCTCAGCTTGTCTCACATAATCAGTGTGCCCCTGCCCATCATGAGGTGACACTGGACCAAGTTACCCTGTGCCTCATTTGCATATACAATTTTGAAGCACCCCAGGGATCATAACAAGAACACCTAGTTCCAGTCATGAGTGGAGAGCTAATTAGCCCATGGATCCTTTGCGGTGGGAAGGTGTATCTAGAGTACACACACATACTGAGCAGTGCTGAGCTATGGGGTCACCATGCCTTAAAATCTGGTGGGTCCCAGCCTAGTGAACTATATGGTAAATCATGAGCCTTTTGGCTTTAAACTAACGCAATGCAAGTTAGCACTATACATATAAATAAGTGTCAAAATGCTCCTGATAGCATGTTTATGGAGAATGTGCGCTAAAACTTTAAAGCGTGTTAAATGCTTTTGCACCACTTTAATGGTGTTGGTGTTTGCACGCATCAGCCATGTATTGTGCAGTAATTCCAGCTATTTTAGCAAATTCAGCCGCATAATGCGCCTTAAATGACTTGGTGTGTAGCAAACTAAAACTCCAAAGAGTTTTTGTCATCTTTTATTCAAGTAAATACAGTAATTTAAGCGACAGAATGCTCATGCAGGCTTAGTAAAGCTGTAGGCAACTTTAAAAGCTTCATAAGAGCTTCAGTGTCTTCAAAAGAACCTATTTAGCTCCTAGAGCTCCCAAATTGTGTATGTCTCTACAGCTTATATATTGTTTCCACTAAAACTAGATAGCTGATGCATGCCACAAATATGCAAGATGTACTTACGGAATTTGCAGTCTCCTTGAATGACATATATTTATTTACAGATCAAAGAAACTCCCTGGGCGAGGCAGGGAAGGTTTTAAACTCTTTGAATCAAACGATTTGGTTTGCAAATTTTAAAATGAACTTCCTTTGGATGCGTATTTAGAGATGTGGGCACTGTCAGTTACCTGAAGATTCTAAATTTCAGAAATGCATTGCAGTTTGTAATATCTTGATATCAAACCTTTGGGAGCCTACTCATATCAGGCCTGACTTGATGCTCACATGGCTGTTCCATGTGCGATTCCTCCAAGCAGACAAAGGATTAGAGCTGGACAGGGACTGGAATTTCTGATCCATGCCTGCCTTCACAACAAATGTGAACTATCCACCTATCCACCCCTCCCCTAAAATAAAACCAACAGGATCTACAGATTGTACACATGGCTATCTCAAAATGTGGCATACCTCATCCAATGCACCACATGCCCTCATGGAAACCATCTGGTAAAACCAGACAAAAACTGTGCATTAAAACGAATGATCACAAGCGAGCATGGTTTAAAAATCACAAATTCTCTGATTAAAACCCCCCCAAATCCATGTTTTTCCATGATTAAAATGAAACACCACTATATATCTAGAGAGATCAGTTTAACACAATGTTTTATTGATATATTTACAATTTTATAGCAGTTTGGAAGCCTACCAGTGCCTGAATCATTACAATAAAATACATTCTAAAAACCTGTAAATTTTGGTATTTAATTTTGTTTTTTTATCAGGGAAAATCAGAGCTCCCCCTGCCCCCTTCTCTCACTAGGGTCCACCTGTGGCTGTCCCCCCACACTGCTGCTTTGTGGTGCTGAACAGCCCTGATATGCTGGTGTCTTGCTCCTGCCCAGTCTGTTGCCCCTCACTCCCAACCCATAGTGCCCTGGCCCTGCCACTGCCCTTCACTATTGACTCACATCCCCCTGGCCGTGCTGGTGCCCCTGACTTCTGACTCACAGCCCCTTCCTAGCCCTGGTGGTGCCCGTCCCTTCCCACCCACAGCCCCCTGGCTCTGCTGGTGCCCCTCACTCCTGACCTACAGCCCCTCTAGCCCTGCCAGTACCCTTCATTTCTAACCCATTGCCTGCTGCCCACAGGTCCCAGGCCCCTCCCAGGGTGTAGGAAACAAGGTGGGTGTGTGGGGAAGGTGAGCTGTGGGCACAGGTGATGCATCGAGGTGGAGAGGGCACATGTACCCCAGACTAATGCCTTCGTGGTGCAGCATGTCCTGCCCACTGGGCCGCAGAGGCAGCTTCTGGCAGGAGCTGGTCTGGCCTGGCTGCAGCCCTGTGCCCCATGCCCCACTGTGGGTACAGAAATATGGAGGGGGCACATGTCCCGTCATCTCCCTGGTGGTCACATGTGCCCTCCCTGCCTCCCCAGGTCTCCCTTTGCTTCTGCCCCCATAGTCTTACCTGGAAAGAGCTATGGGAGCTGCTTTTCATCACCCTACCTGGCTGCCATGTGCATGTGCGCACACACACATGCTTGTGACACCTCCTGTCCCCTGAGTCCTGGTCCCCTCAGCCCCAAGCAGTCCCATGCAGGCTGGAACTCTGCTAATCTAAAAAAGGGAAACCTGTGGGGTTTTTTCCTTAAAAGTAGAAAATCCACATCCTTCCACATTTTCCTGCAGCAAATGGAAAATCTGGATCCCTTATGACTGATCATAGACAAGAAGGGAAAAAATACTAGAATACAGGTAGGGGAACAACCATTTCCACTCTGATCATACAGTTTTCATATTTAGGGAAAATTTATAAAACACCTTCAAAAAATAAGTCTGAGAGTAAAAAATCATTAGCCTATTGGACACTAAGAACCAGAGGCTTGATATAGACAATGATGGCAGAAAACATGGTAAAGATGCATCTTATAGACTAACTGATTCAGAGATGCATAAGCTTTCTTGAGCAAGAGATCACTTTGTCACATATTGTGAAAGAGAACAGGCTATCAAATAGACAATGACTTTGTGGCCCATTATAATCTACCAGATACTTGCTAATTTCTGCACTTCACAGGTGGTAATGACCCTAGTGGACACTCTTGTCTGTTGGCTTCCTGATAATTTTTCTTATATCTTATTTGTATTTACCTATGGACTTTTAGACAAGTCCTTGTTCCATTTACTGTTTAGCTCTGCTGTGTTTGCTTCTCTGTATCCAAAAGTTTGTCTGTGTCCCTCCCGGCAATAGAGTTGGTTCAGTAATACATATAATCCAAGAAAATCCTTGTCTCTCAAAAAAACCCCAAAACCGCATCTCAAATTGGAACAAAAAGCCAAAATTTTCAAGTGCTCTGTGAAGCAAAGTCTCTGAAAAATTCTGATCCCGGGCTAGAGAAGCATTCTGCTTCAAGTTCTATATTTTATTAACATACCCAATATAATTTGATATACATACATTTAAAAATGCACATTTTAACATGTCACAAAAAATAACTCAACATGATAAAGTTGAAAAATAATTTTGATTTTTTCATTGAAAAGTTTTTTGTTCAAATCAACATTGTGTTCTAATACAACATTGCTTTTGATGAAACTGCATTCTTTTTTTCAATTTAAAATGTTTTAATCAACTCTGCAAAAGATACTGTCACTGTCTCTGTGTCAAGGGAAACACTGTCATTTCTTCAATAGGCATTCAGTCAAGCACTTAGGCCCAAAATGTTGAGGCATTTAGGTTCCTCACTTCTATTTAGCCAGGTTTTCAATGCAAGGCTTAATTCTATCCCAAGTTTTGCCCTTATCTGTTTGGGTATTCCAGCTGATCATTTCTTGTGATGACAGGATATTCTGTATTGCAGAATTTTGTTTTGTAAGTAATTAACTTAAACATAGCATGTTATAAAGCCCTTATCACTATCACGTTGTGACAAAGCAACTTTTTCAGTATTACTTACCAATATTGTACTAATCGTTTTCTAAGAACCTACCTAAAGCATGCTGACTGTGATGAATTCAGGGATCTGGGTTTTCGTTCACCACAGAAAACTGCAGTAAAATACAGATTTTCTCATTTTAAGGGGAAAAATGTGGGTTTTGTCTTTGTGAAGAGAAAAACACAGATTTACTCCTTTAAAGGAGGAAAACACAGGAAATGGTGGGTTTCCCCTTGCAGGGTGGCAGAGCTCCAGCCTGCAAGGGCTTTGGGGGACTGGGAAGAGATCAGTCAGGCCAAGGGTGCCATGTGCATGTGCATGTGCACACATGCACATGGCCACCAGGAAGCAGGTAAGTCACCTGCAGGTAAGTCTCTGTGGGGTGGGGGAGGGGAATTGAGGCCCCCATAGTGAGGGAGGGAGGAAGCTGGGCAGTGCTGGGGCTGCTGCCCAGCTTGGGTAGTACGTGGGGATTGGGGCCCAGGGTCATGTGTGGCCACAGGGTCTGCTGGGAAGTGGGATGGAGCTGCGGAGGAGCTCGTCTAGGGGTGGGGGGCGGCAGCTCCCTGCTGCTGCATGCAGTCTGAGGGGGAGGGGCATGTGCCCCCCTGATTTGTGTGTCAGGTGGAGGTAGATGCCAGCTGCCCACTGCAGATTCAGGGCTCCCCCCTGCTGCTCTCCCCACAGGGCCTCCATGGCCCAACAAGAGGGACCCAGCATACCAGGGCAGAGCAGGACCGGGCAGACAAGCTTAGTGCCACTGCTGGGAGCTCTGCTGCCATGATAAGGTGCCCACTGCCACTTGGCAGTAGCAGGGGCGATGGCATGGGTTTATGCCCCGCATGGCTGCTGGGCAGAGAGCGGCACCTCACCATGGTGATGTGGAGCTCCCAGTGGTGGCACTAAGCTTTCCCACCCAGCCCCACTCTGATCTGCCATGCCAGGTCCTGCACGCCAGGCTGCAGAAGCCCTATGGGGAGGGCAGTAGGGAAGGAAGCCCAGAGCCTGCAATGGGCAGCCTGCACCTGCCCCCCAATGGGCTCTGCTCCAGCCATGCCACCTGTGGGGAGGGGTACCTGGGCTCCATACTCTGCTCAACTGCAGCAACAACCACCTCCCACATGCAGTAGCCGGGGCTGCTACAGGGGGCAGGTGGCCACGGATTCGGGTCCCTGGCCCCGTACCCTGGCAGCTGGGGGCTGCCTCTGGTAGGGCTGGGGGCTGGGGGTCTGTGGGTGATAAGTGATGGGCACTGGTAGGGCCCAGGGGGCTGTGGGTGGGAAGTGAAGGGCACCAGCAGGGATGGGGGCTGTGGCTTGGGAGTGAGGGGCCTGGATCTGCATCCTGGTGAGCAAAGGGGACAGGGGGAACTCTGATTTTTCATCATAAGAAACCCAGAATCAAATGTCAAATTTTATAGGTATTTAAAGTTTATTTTATTTTAGTGATTGAGGCACTGGTAGGATTCCAAATTGCTTGAAATTGTAAATATATCAATAAAACATTGTGTTCAACTGATATAGTGGCGTTTCATTTTAATCGCAGTTTTGGGGGATTTAATCAGAGAATTTGTGTGTTTTTTTTTATCAGAGCAAACCAGGATCCCTGGTAATTCATAGAAGTTTAGAGCTGGAAGAGATCTCATGATATCATTGGGTCCAGCCTCCTTGATCATGCACACTTCATGTTGAGAGCCTGCTGAAGAACATGGGATGTTCAAAATAATCACTAGCATGTTCCTGTTTTTCTGGCTCCTATGTTTTGACACAAAGCCAGGATAGAGCTACTTTCATAGATGCTGTGAGGGCCAGGGTTATAATAAAAGAACTTGCATAGCTTTTATCTGTGGATCTCCAAGACTGAGGGAAAAAGTTATGCTTCACTTGCTGGAATACCAAAATGCAATTTGCAACCAACTCTTGTATTACTTCACTATACTCTAGGAGCAATCCTATTGTGACTGTGTAAGTGCCACCACAGGAAGACATCTGTGCATCTTCAGAAGATGAACCTGGTCCTGTACCGGTCATTTACATGCCGAGCAGGGATACAAAATCACTCCTACACTTTAGCTGAATAAGAAGAGTTGTCTGAAAAATGGAGAAGTATCATTATCCCATTCCCATTCTAAAGATGGGAAAACTAAAGCACTTAGTAGTTAAATACTTAACCCAAAGCTGCCCAGCAAATTGGCAGAGCTGTGGGAATAAAACCCTGCTGCCCAGTCCCATGTCCTATCCACTTCCTTATGCAACAGTGACAGAGAAGAGTCCGGGAATACCTTGTTCAATGGGATGAAGCTAAGCTGGTTCTGAGTAAAAGAAAGATGGGGTTGAATTTCATCATAGCTACTCAGCAATATTCAGCATCCTCTTCCTTTCCCTGCCAGAGATCCAGCACTTGTGGCTGTGGTCAGAAGCATCAGGCATTCCTCCTCTTAGTCAATAATTCAGGGTGTGAGAGACCAGGCACGTTTCATGTAGTTTGTCCTTGCAATAAGCCAATTGCTTTCCTTCTACATGGAAATGCTTTTGTCATGACCTCCTCCATGTAGCCACTCTTGCATCATATCGTCCTGTACCCTCTGTCACTCTGGTGCACATGCTTCTTCCTCCAGTGCTGGTGTAGTAAAGTCACTAACCTATCCCTACGGCCAAAGGATTACAGACCTCTCTGGTAACTTCCTATTGCCTCTTCCTTTGCTTCTTTCACTACCTAATCTAGCATGGACATGCAGCCACAGAAGCCCATATGAGGAACCACTTCTGGAGAGAGGGTAGCCTGCCTGCCTTCCCTCTGCTGTCCATAAGCCCGGCAGAACAGGAAGCATAGAAGTGCATGCATCCACCAAGTCCTGAGGAGACAAGGACTCCCCTGAGTGATTGGCAGACAACCCATGGGGAATGAACAGCCTTTCCAATGCAGTTCCTCACTGAAACAAAGGACTGTGGAAATGGGGGTCCCTATCATCACCTCTGCCAGTTGTGCTCAATTTGGAAGTGAAATATGGTTTTCCCCAAATTCTGGCCCTGTGCACACCGCCTGGGCTCAGAATCAGATTGCCCACACATTACCGCCAACGACAAGAGGTCTGTAAGCCAAACACTGCCCTTAGCTCCTCCTTTGCAGCACTGCACTGCATACACCCTCCGATATGAATCTCTCCGACTCTTGCCTGGAAACTTGCTCATCTGCCTCTTGTGAGAGCTTCCTTCTCCTCTAAACCCAGAAAGGCTCCTCCACAGATCCTGTTTATGGTTCCTCAAAGAGCTGCAGTGCCAAGATTGTCCTTAGCAAGCATGGATGGCACAGTAGCTGCTGCAGCAGCTTGACACTAGCTATTAGCTTGCTCTGGAGTGAAGCAGAAATGAGTGTTCACAGATGAATTGGTAGAGTCCTTCTCCTGTCAAGAGCCATCAACGACTTGACTTGTCCTTTCACTGAGAAACAGCCCAGGTGTAAACGACATTCTCTCACCACCTGACCCAGCTTTTACTGCATTAAGGGGTTGTAATAGTAGTTAACAGCCAGTAAAGAGAGGTTTTCAAAGCAAGAGGGTGTTTGCACCCCTGGCAGAAATAATCCATTTACTCAGTTAATGGGTGTCTTTCTCTTCACAGGCTGATCATTACATCATCCTTTGCCATGTGTGTTCACAGTGGAAAGTGGGGGACCATGAGTTATGCTGACAACGATAGCAAAGTAGGAAGAGGCAAATCAATAGGAGTGTTATGAAATTTTATGGAGTAATAGCTGCACTTTGTTTACTGGATACAATACTGGGCTCTTTTCATAGACACTGATGTTGATGTTACTACACTATACATAGCTATGGAGATGGACGTGCCTAGTTGGGTCCCTAGCCCAGGAATAGGTAACCTATAGCCCACAGGCCATATTCAGCCTGTAAAGAGCATGGATCCTGCCCATGGTGGGGGGAAGGGACTGGAGTCACGGGCTGCAGAGGGGACACCCCCAAGGTCCTTCTGCTGTGGGACATTCATTCTAGTGCGCTCCTGTGCTACCCTTGACCTCACTGCCAAATTTTCCCCTCAACATTGTTCCTGGCCATGAGAATCTGTGGTACTTGGCGATGGTAAGTGGAGATTGAAGGGGAAGGTGCAAAAGCAAGAGAGCAGGGATGGCTGGGAATGGCAGCCAGGGGTTAGTGTCCTGTGCGGGGGCTGGCTTGCAAGCTGCAGGCCACTGTTCATAAAGGTTGCTGACCCCTGCCCTATCCCATGTGTCCCTCACCTCCACACAACATGCACTGGTAATTTGATTCCCACTCCAATATTTGTGTGATAGTTACAGACGGAAATAGAGTTTGGAGAGAGATTATTTTGGCTTTAGCCCAGCTGGCTTGAGAGTTCAAGTGAGAACTATTAACTAATCCATGTTTGTCATAGTAAGGTTTAAGGGCCAGACAAGAATGGGACCTGGCTATGCTAAGTGTTGCACAAGTACAGTCATAGACAGTGCCTGCCCCAAAGTTCTCATGATCTAGGTAGACATGGCAGAGTCAGGGATGGAGAAGGGGTGTAGCACACAAACAGAATGAACAATGAGAAGGTAGCAAAAATACAGTATTGCCAACTCTCATGATTCTATATAGAAGAAAGAGCTTAGTTTTTCATGTTTGCAAAGTGTAGATTTTAAGAACAATTTAAAAAATCATGAGATGCAGCAACACTGAAAATATTCATACCACAGTTTTGGGGGTAAGTGGTGGGGATAGGGGTTGGTTGTAATTAGGAGGGCAGCAGCTAGAAAGAATTGTAAAGGAAAGTGGGCTGAAGAAACAAGGCAGCAGAAAGGAGGATATGATGAACCAGTGTTGAGGTGAAGACTGACAGAGAGCATTAAAGCAAGCAGCCAGCCCACCAGCCCATGGAAGAACAAGTCCAGTCAAAACCATACACTGAGGTCTGTGCTTGGGTAACTTCTGCAGCTACTTCTACCATGAAGAGACCCTGGTTGGCTCCTCTGCAATTTCTCCGTCCCTATTTGGGCTAGGGACAGAAGTTACACATAAGCCAGTTTAAGTGATGAGAAACTGGTTTAAACCTGTAATAGAACAGAAGCTCAGTGCACTTAAACCAGTTTCAAAATGGCTGAAACGGTTTTAAGATAAACCTGGTTGAATGTAGTATCAGACTTAACTGATTTGGGTCAAACCGGTTTATAGGTCTTCTGTCCCAGACCCCTTCCTGGTACAAGTTAAATCACAATCCCCCAGCATCCCAGCATGCTTTCTAGCCCTGGGTTGGGCTGGGCTGTGCTGTCTGCTCCACCCCTCTGTTCCCTAACTGGAGCAGTGAGGGCTGGCTGATGGGGAGTGGGGGGCAACCCTAGCTGGGAATGCAGCCCAGTCTATGTGGGGGGAACTGCACCCCCACCAGCAAACCCTGACTGGGGTCTGGGGCCAGGGTGGGGGGCTAAACACCCCTTCCTCTGCTCAAACTTACTGCTGGCTGTAACTGTGGACTACAAATCCCAGAAGCACCTGGAAGCAGGGAAAGGCAGTGATGAGCAACCCTGCAGAGTCTTGCTGCTGTAATTCTGGACTGCGAATGCCAGAGATCTTGGGGGCAGCAGGAAGAAGAAGTGAACACACAGCTGGAGAGCGGTGCTGTAGCACCCCCCAGCTTCTGGCCTGAGCCACTGCAGGCATGTGGCTGCATTTCCTGAATCAAAGGTAAAAATGTCTGTTCACTTTTGTTTCAATTTAATCTGTGCAGTTTAGATTAATCTGCAAAGACTGAATCGATCCAGCCTTGGGCTTTTTGACTGTCTGTACTTAGCCCTGAGGTTATGTGTATGAGCAATACTATCTGAATCCCCAGGGTGTGCAAATAGTCCCATTGGCACAGTTCTGGGTCAAGGGGAATGCTGAGGTAAGGGTGGCTTCATTTTATCCCCTGACCCTTTCAACAAAGTTCCTGCCTTGGTTGTTTTTGTTCTGCTTGCTGGAGTCTTTTTGGCTGTCCCACAAGGTGCTGTTCAAGGACGTGGAAACTTGACTGAATGAATTTGAAGGGTCAGCTTAATTTTTAAAGAATCAGGTAATATTTGAGTGTGAAACTTATTGTAAATATGTCCAGGCCAGAAGTCCACTCATAGCAGGGACTGGGAGAGTGAACCCTGGAGTTCATGGAACAGCAGGAGACTTCCAGACTCCATGGAAAGGAGAGAAACATCAGTCCTGACTGCTCCAGAATGCATGCTTGTGTAGAAGGCTAAGGGCATCCTGTATTAGTAGGAGTGTTGCCAGCTGTGAGGGGATGGGGTGCGTCACCCTATCGTGAGTCCCCTCTATCCCCAAATGCCCCTGGAGAGGAAGGGGCACGCGTTGGGCCGCCCTTGCTTCCGCCGATCTCGCCTGCCACGTCTTGTTGGATTATGGGGGTTCACCCGTGCGGGGAAGCTGGCGGTCCGGCTGGGGTGCCTTGACTCCCAGGTCCAGGGGTCCTGAGGGCTCCTCCTCCCCTACACCCTCGCCCGGTCCTCCGGGTGGGGAGCCTCCGTTAGGGGCTCCCTTGTCTACGTCCTAGTCTTGCAGTGGGGGGGTACCCTCACACTGCTGGACCCTCACCAGGAGTCCTACCAGCACCTAGTCTCCCTGGTGCTGATCGCTCCACTAGTCCTGAGGTGTCTTTACCTCTTGCGATTAACTCTCTAGGCCCGAGGGGGGGCTACAAGGTCTGCCTCCCTGCCCGCGGGTCTTCTTCCGCGGCCAAGCGGCCGGCAGCTGCCGGAGGAGGGTCCCTCCATACGAACCTCCCTTGCCGGTTTCCTCCGGTGCGATGGCCACCGGCCCCCTTGGTACCTTCGTCCCGTCGGGGGTCACTGCGGCCCCTGGCTCCGCCGCACCCTGCCTCGCTGGCTCCTGTGGGGCAGTCCTGGGCTCCGCAGTTCCCCCGGATGCCGCCGCAGACTCGTGCCGCGTCGCTCCTGGCTTCGCGGCTCCCGGCTCTGCTGCTCCCGGCCCCGCCGCTTCCGGATCCCCGGCTCTCGGCTTTGCCGCCGCCGGATCCGCGGCTCCCGGCCTTGCCGCTGCCGGCTCCCGCCGCGTGGCACCCGGCTCTGCCGTACCTGGCTCTGCAGCTCTCGGCCCCGCAGCTCCCGGTTCCGCCGCACCCGGCTCCGCCGCTCCCGGCTCCGCCGCTCCCAGCTCTGCAGCTCCCGGCTCCGCAGCTCCCGGGGCAGGCTCCCGCTGGAGCCTCCGTCCTCCTCTACTTGGGGCAAGTGGGCTTCTTTTATCCTCCCGGGCTGGTCCCACACCGGCCTGGCCCAAGTTCCGGGAAGTGGTCAGCTCCCGGCCAAACTTCCGGGTCTGGCTCCGGAAGTTGGCCGGAACCTTGGGATTTCCCGCTCTGCCCGGGCTCCTTGGGGTCCTGGCCCCCTCACACCAGCAGATTGAGGGAAGTAATAATTCCGCTCTATTCGGTACTGATGAGGCCACATCTGGAGTCCTGTGTCCAGTTTTGCCACCCCCCTGAAAAAATGAGGACACGTTATAGAGGGTCCAGCAGAGGGCAATAAAAATTGTTAAGGGCCTGGGGCACATGACTTATGGGGAAAGCCTGCCAGAACTGGGCTTATTTAGTCTGGAGAAGAGAAGACTGAAGGGGGATTTAATGGCAAACTTCAGCCACATGAGGGGTGGTTCCAAAGAGGATGGGGCTAGACTGTTTCCAGCAGTGGCAGATGAGAGAGTAAGGGGCAATGGTCTCAAGTTGCAGCAAGGGAAGTTTATTTTAGATATTGGGAAAAACTCTCTTACAAAGAGGGTAATAAAGCACTGGAACAGGTTACCCAGAGAGGTGGCATTTCCATCCTTGGAGGTTTTTAGGACCTGGCTAGACAAAACTTTGGCTGGGATGATCTAGTTGGGGATGGTCCTGCTTTGAGCAGGGATTGGATTAGATGACCTCCTGAGGTCCCTTCCAACCCTCATTGTCACAGCATAGTGGTGACAAAGTCATAGCCATACCCTTCCTTCTTAGAGTGCATAAAAGAAACAGAATCAGATGCAGTGTGTCCAGGCCCAGGCACATTCTCCAGAAAGCATCCACACACTTTCCAAAGAGTGAGGAGAGGAGGGGATAATCAAAAGCAATGCCAGTGAAGTTGCTTTCCTAGCCGATACTGTATCTTGAACATAACACAGCAGCCTCCAGGCATGGGGCATACTGGACTGCAGCAATGCAGACTTCTGTTTGCTTCAGTGCTATTCCAGATAGAAGTCAAGTCTGGATGGAGAACAGGGCATCTCCCCAATTATGAGGGGGAGATGGAAAGAGCTGTACAGAGAAAGCCACTTGTGGTCAACAAGCTTACCTGGCACTACAGTGGAAGCCAGGAACTATTCTTGGACACCACCTGCTGGCACCTTAGGTATTCACATATAAACAAGCTACAGCACTCACTATGCTAAAATGAAAAGGCCAACTTGATTTTGATGGGTTTTCAATCAGCTTTGTGGTTGATGGGTTTATAACCAAGGAGAAAGACACTTCTGTGCCTTTGTATCAACTATGCTCAATACAAAAGTGAGCTGTAAATTGGGATGAGGAAAAGGAGTATCAAAGGGAAGAAAATGAATAAGAGAGAAAATGTGGACAGAGTGCAAGGAAAGGAACGGTTAGCAGTCAGCAGCTTGGAATAGCCAGGAGCCCTGAGTCTCTGTTGCCCTCTGTCTTATGCAAAGGTGGCATAAAGCATGGTTCTGGTGTGGCAGCATGTTAACTTGTGCCATTCACTAGTGTAAACGGCTGCACAAGGTGCCAAGCAATGGTGGATGGGGTGATGCAGCCTGAGGTAGAACTGAATGTTTTCTTCTGGGACTGAAATAATCCTAGTAATTACTGATGGGTGGCCAGCTTAAAGTGGCAAGGGTATCAAAAGAAAAATCCTACAATAAAAATTGGAATAGCAATTAGTGACCAGTTCTTCAGGGAGGTGGGGAGTGGGGGGGAGGGCAGTGTTGAGGTCTGCATGTGAAATAGTTGTGTAATTTGTACAGAAAGCTACTGGTGTGCTTTTGTACTGGATTTAGATCGGTGCATGGAAATGACCAGAGACAATTAGTCATGGTTGTAATTGGGGCATCAACACAGACAAAGTAGGTTATAGGGATATGATGCTGAGGGCAAGGAGTTGTGGGAGACATGCTATGACTATGGATTTGCCATTGCCACCAATGGCAGAAAGATCGGGCCCACATGCTGTCAGCTGTTTAAATGTTAGCTTTGTGAAAATAGTCAGAGCTGTCCCCCAGGGACAGATCTGTGCTTAGTATTAAGTTAAGAAATCAGCTGATGTTCTAACAGGGGCAGGAGCATGGCGAGGGTCATCCATACCCATCAAACTACTGCAAGCCAAAGGAATGGGACTGCTCATTGCTTAACAGCCCAGAACCCTGTTCCAATCCCGTGCTACAGTGAGTCCATGATTGTTATGGCATTAATCCTTGTTTCTATCTGCATTAGGTTGGAGTCAGGCCCGCTATGTTCAGGTCACTATTTCTCTTCTTTCCTGACTTGTAATTTAATTTACCATAGGGGAGCATCTATGCATACATTTTACTGCAGAGTTGGCTAAATAGGTCTGCAGTAAGGCATCACCATCTACATGTGCGGTGCTATTAGGCCACAGTAAACTAATTAATTCCTCCACCATAGGATAGTACTACCTGACACAAGTACTATCTTATGGTACAGTTATTTAGTGTGCTACAATACACATGTAGCTGGTGACTGGGGTTGGCTGGGGCACAAGGGTGCTACAGTGGCGGGAGTGTCTGCCAGCTAGCCCTGCACTGTAGCACCATTATGCCTCAGCCAGTCCCTCTGCAGCACGCTGAGGCAGGGCGGAGCAGGTCCAGGCTGGCAGGCTGACCCCCCAGCCCCCCTGCCAGCCAGGACTGTGCCACACCACCTTAACATGCTGTGGTCCCGGTGCACGTGTAAGCAAGTTTATTCAGGTGCCCTAATTTCACATGTAGATGCACCCACAATTTTACAAATAATAACTTCCAATTTAAGAATTTTGTTTCAAGTGTTGAGGATAGAATATTTTCTTAAAGGTTCACCTTTCCTCACATCTGCAAACTGGGATTGGCTGGAAACTGAAATAATGCTATTACTAATAACTGGGGCAAATGGGGTCTTTGAAGTGAAGTACTCTGGATCGCTCTACAGGTGCCATCAGATTCTCAAACCAGGAGACCCTTAGAGTCTCTTCCATCATTCAAATACAGAGAAAGTTTATGTCTAACCCCATCGATTCTCTTGACTGATGCTTATCCTACCACAGGCTCCAAGATTCTACTGATGGATGATTTTCAGTGGAATACATTGATCCACCTTCTTATCTATCTTTATTTGTCCCTCGTGGTTTTACAAAACTGTTCGTCACTGTACAGACATCCCCATAGGACTGTCCGGAGTCTCTGTCTTTTCTTTTCTTTATAGCTCAAACTATGTTTTAATTCTTTTTTGTTTTGTTTTTTTAAATATATTTTATTACTTGCCTCTGGTTTCCTTATAGATTGGGAGGGGTTTGGGAGAAGAGAAAGATGTTAGTTCTGTGAGATGTCTTGGGCACAGGCATTAGCTCCTGGAAATGGAGTTTGCTCAATGGATTCTACCAAGGACATTACTGAGTACTGTAAAGATTCATATTCCTCTGAGAGTTGTTTAAAGTGATCATGATGAAAGAGGTTTCTTTCTGACAAAGCCAGTCCTTTCCTTATTTGCTTTTATGCTCTGTTCCACAGTGTATTATTTCTATGCCACATCATCTAGTGTCTCTTTACACATCAATCCACCCAAAGGAGAAAGGAGCCTCTTCTTGGAAGACACTGGAAAGTTTCTCTGGCACAGAAGTTTCTCTGGTTGTTTCTGCTCTTTTTTGCCGGCGATTGAAATTCCTGATGTCATTTATAGTTTACATCTGTATAAAGTAATCCATAGATGGCAGGCAGTCTATCGATTGCACTGAAGAATGCATTTAGTCCTTAATGCTCTGAATTTATTGCAAACAATGGAAAAGCAGTAAATCTAACTACACCAAAGCCTAGAAAAACAGGTGGGGTTAATTTAAAAGAAAAGACTGATATTGTTGAAATGGTTTGAGTGCATTTAACAGATGACAAGGTTTTTTGTTTTGAGGGAATGCATCATGGTTTTCTTTCCAGGTGAAATACTACTGCTATCTCATATTTAACTGCAAACTCCCTTGCATTCATAATAGATAGCCATGCACTTCCTTTGTTATTCATGTCTATTTTTGCTGGGGTCTTGCAGATGGAATGAATGTGAACATCCAGCTACAATATTCTCTTTATCACTGCCAGCATAAGCTGTGATTCTCCAGTATTTGGACTGTATAGGTAGTTCAGAGTGAACTGGCTATACACTGCTTGTGCTACACAGAAGCTTTGCTGGGCCACTCAGCATGGGCAGTCTCCCTGAAAGACTGGGGGATTGCTTTTATGTACCAATTGCCCAGTTTACCACCATTGTCCTGTCTCTCTCTGCCCATGACAACAGTACTATAGAAGGTACTAGAGCAGGAAGTTCTGCAAAACAGGGAAGATAGAACGATCCAGTTTCCCACCTTGATCTACATCAGCGGTTCTGAACCGGAGGTACATGGATCCCCAGGGGGTACGTGAAGTCTCATCAGGGGGTATGTGAGATATATTTCATACATTGTCTAACACAGGTCGAAAAATTAATTTCCCATTGAATGGGGGTACATGAAGTCTCACTCTGAGATGAAGGTTGTGGCTGCCTATAAATTCATCATGGGGGTGCAGAAGGGAATTGGTGAGGCTCTACTCACCAAGGTGCCCCTGGGGGTCACAAGAAACAGTGGCCATAAGCTAGCAGAGACCAGATTTAGACTGGACATTAGGAGTAACTTCTTCACAGTCAGAGTGGCCAAGGTCTGGAATGGGCTCCCAAAGGCGGTGGTGCTCTCCCCTACCCTGGGGGTCTTCAAGAGGAGGTTGGATAGGCATCTGGCTGGGGTCATCTGAACCCAGCACTCTTTCCTGCCTATGCAGGGGGTCAGACTCGATGATCTATTGAGGTCCCTTCCAAACCTAATATCTATGAATCTATGAATTGACTGAAAAAAGTTCAGAACCGCTGATCTACATCTCTGCGAATCCAACATGGTGCCATAGCACCCAAACGGCCAATCAGGTCTCTTTAAAACACCTGTAGAGATCATTTGGTGTTACTGTGGATTATATCTATATTCTAATATTGTAAAAGCCATAGTCTCTTTATTTGCACTCTTTATTTGCCATAACACTTTATTTGCACTCTGATTGGCTGGTGGAAACAACCAACCAGAGTGTGAATGCAGCTTTCAGACAGAAGGTGGTGGCACGGTGGAGCACCACCGTGATGGTGAGGCCACAGGGGATGTGTGTGTGTATAGACAAATGACCTGAAGCAGAATCTTCAATACTGCCTACAGTTAAATTTGCCCAGCATTTAACTGGGCAAATGCTGTGTAAATTATGTTTCTCATTTGCTTATAATTTAAGGAAACTTCAACCATGCAAGTTGCAAATTTGTCTGTGATCTGTCTGCCTTGGGCTGAATTTTTCCAGCCTAAATGTCAACCTGCTTCTGATAATGAGATCTGGGAAAAATATGTTGTTTTGCTCTTATTAAAATACCCATTCCCTTCAGGAGTGATAATCCCCAGTGCATGGCATTGGGATCCTGGATGAGAGGATGTATCCCTTGTTTTCTTCATGACACTCTTCCACATAATTTTACCCAGCTATGAGCTTGTGAAAATCACTGTTCACACATATGTATTAGAGGGTTGTTAAAGGCTGGCAGCATTGCTTTAGAAAACTTCAATCTGCACTAAGCACGAGGGCAAAGGGCAGTCTGACTACAGACAGATGTTGTCTTTGTGCCACTCTAAACGTTTGTATAGCAACACAAAACTTGAGCAAACAAACATCTTAGCCTTTTGCCCTGCCAAAATGCCTAAATTTTGTGATGGCAATGACCCTAGTCATAAGTTATTTTGCAGCTGGTGTCTGTTTGCTTATAGTGGGAGAGTGGCTGCCTACACTCTCTACCTTTCCTGGGCAGGAGCTCTTGGGGCTTCAGGGGCCTAATCCTGTCAGATAACAGCCCTGTGGTTTGGCAGCGTGATCTGTGCTCCTTGGGAATCCCTCCAGGGGTTTCCTGGGGTACATGTGTGCTAGCCTGTTAGGCTGGAAACAGGCATTCTCACTGGGGCTCCCCGCTCTTGGCTTGCGGACCACCGAGGCCTGGCATCAAGAAACATGTGCTAAGGGGAACATCCCCTGCAGTGGGGAACCTGGCATACATTTTTCCTTGCCATGCCCTGGGTCAGGGCGTGGTCTGCAAGTCCAGTGGGGAACCCCCTGTGTGAGCTTCCCCTTCCAGGTTTGCAGATGTGCACCTTGGGAATCTCCTGCAGGGGAATTCCTGTGAGCCCCAACAGGGGTGTGTCTGCAAATAGGGGGTTTCCACTGCTTGCACAATGTGCCCCAGGGCAGAACATAGCACCCAGGGCCATTTTATCGCAGGATTGAGCCCAGTGGCGACACGTAGGGGGTACATGGGGGTTGGCCATGGGGGGACTCCCCCTCTCTGCCCCCCGGTTGCTGACTGGTCATTGGCGGGGGCTCATGCCCCCCCACTAAGGTGGCACCAGTCACCCATGACTGGTCCCATGAAGCCCCAGAAGTTGCAGGGCCCTGACTGAAGGACAACAGCCGCAGCTATGTCTGTAGGGTCTGGGACAGACATTGCCTAAACCAGTTTGACCCAAATCAGTTAAGTCTGATACTACATTCGAGCAGGTTTATCTTAAACCATTTTCAGCCATTATTTGAAACTGATTTATGTGCACTGAAGTTATATTCTGTTACAGGTTTAAACCAGTTTCTGATCACTTATACTAGTTTATGCATAATGTCTGTCCCCTGCCCAAATGTCAATGAAGCAGATCAGCTGTGCTGCAACACATGCAGTACAGCGGACTGCACTTCAAAGACTATGTCTGTTTCCAACCTTTGTCTGTGTTTATGTGGATAGGCCAAGAATGCACTGGACTGGAGGGAAGAAGTGGTTGGGGACAGAAAGCTTAAGGAAGCATGAGGGGAAGAGGGAACAAAGGAGGCAGTCTAGGGTAAGTGGAGCACAAGGGTCTATAATCACTAGACACTCCCCTTCAGAGCCTGCAGTAGAATTGCAACAGTTTCATGCCAAACGGCTGTATAACCCAGTGGTAAGGTGGGTGTTATCTGCTTCTAATGTCTGGCCCTTGGAGAGGAGTATAACCTACAGGTGCTACCAGCTGCCCTTTTAAATGGTAGCAATTTATATTGTGCTGTTCTAACTCTGCTGAGGATTCACAGAACTCAGTGTATTTTCCTTTAAAAAAACAAGAAACTTAGGACCAATACATCAAAAAATGACATCAGAAGAAACTGAACTTTAAAGTCAAGCAGTAAGCAGGAAACACCATAATGAAGGTTGCTTGTGCAAGCTTAATTTTCCCATTTGTGAGAAAGCCACTTCTATCAAGGTGCCTGATTTGCAAAAGCTCTGAACACTCATGGTGGCAAGTGACATTGCCATGCTTTACACACACAGAACTGCACAATGCCAGACTCTCTGAAAAAACAGACCCTTGGAGACTCAAAATGGGCACTGCAAAGAAGCAGCACCTTGGTAGTTTGGATTCTGCATTACTTAGGTCCCTAGCTGAGCACTGTGAACATTGCTTATATAATATTTGTGAAGTACTTGCATGCAGCAATGGTGAATCTGTAGAAAAGCTCAGGAAGAAATGGAAAAATCTATATTCAGCTCAGGGCTTAGTGGGTGCGTGTTGAATAGTTCTCGGGCCACACACAGCATTATGGAAATTAAAGTAAATATTGGATAGCTATCCATTCCATGAGCGCTATTGAATAGCTCACTGTTCAGTGAGTGCTATGCAATGCATCCTGTGCACTGAATGAGGCAGGGGTCCAATGGAAAAAGACTAGGACATGACTGTGTGACTATCCTAATGGATATGTACAAGGTGGGGATACATTTAATTTAGGGTGCATATATTGTAAATTATCACTGCTTGACTTCATTTTCATATGAATCTCTCTATAAAGTCGATTTGTATTCTACATACATTCACATACTCTGCATGTCAACATCATAAACCACTGAATTGATGTTCCTCAGTGCTGCCACCACTGGCTGGCCAGGCACCATGTAAACTCTCTTGTACTGACTAGAAACAGGCAAATTTACCAACCGCCACCCAGTAAGTGAGAACATATGTGAAAAATATGTTCCATCGTTTGCCTCTCGTGAGCCTAGCAGTTGGCAGAGCGCTGCTGTTTTTATATGGAGAGGAGGACAAGGAAAATGAGCATTTTTACTGACTTATACCGTCAAATTGTTGCCCTTAATCCAGAGCTCAAACAGGGGATCAGTGAATGAGTGTTATCAATGCAAGTTCCTTTAAGCTTGTTGAAGTAAACTACTCAGTGGAGTCCTGTTCATTTCTTATTTTTTGTTTCTTCCAAGTATATTTGTAGTGGACATTTTGTTCCTTCCAAGTATATTTGCAGGGGACAAAGGGTAGACATCTGCCTGTCTCCAACAATTTAAAGCAGATGATTTTGCTTCCAGAAATACCCTAACCGAGTCTCCAACCCAGAGCCTCTTGACTATGTGTTTGTTGTCCTTACCAGTGTACTGACTCAAATCTTGCCCCATATAGCAGTGTGATGATATTAATCCATGGTGCTAAAGGCACCCAGATTAACTCAGCACTGGATTAAGATGTTGAGCTGTTAGAAGATTAGCATATATAGTTTTCAACATTTCCAGACCTGTACTGAAAATGATTTCCCATTAGGTCATTGACTCTCTGCCAGTTGGCCTGTCGCTTTGTGTTAGATTTAAAGCATGTGGGTGCAACTAAATTCAGTCAGAAGAGGTCAGAGTTTCTTCGTGGTTAGGATGTTATTCCCTACAGTCCCAAATGGGATAATACATTATTTGTATTAACATGTCCTATATTTGGCTCAGGGTTTGGAAATGCACGTGGGCCTCAGATGACTCAGGGGCATAATAGGTTACCAAAACAACTCCAGCCCAAGTTGGGAGGGAGAAAAGTAAAGGGTTACTACTATTTATGTGATGCCAGTCTCGTCAGTTCCTCATATCTAAATACTACTAAAGGAAGCATAGAGTGTGAGTTATTTGACCTGGCTTCTATCCCTAGCTCTTCCTCCAACCCACCATGTCACTGCAATTACAAGTCATTTTGCCTCATTGTGTTCTCTCCCACTCTACACTTTGTCTGTGAAGTCTTTGAAGCATGTGGATGTACAGTTCCTACCTCAATAGCAGCCTTAATCATGTCTGGAGTACTGCTGCCAATTTGATGATGGTATTGCTCATTGCCATGTATGTACTTATTTCATATTGTTTCCATCCTGCTATCTGTTTCACAATATTTACCAGCCTCATCTTACATAAATACTTTATTTGAACCTTTATTTATTACATTTAAATAATTTCAATGATCAGTCATCCATGCATGCATGATGGGGTCCTTCTAGAGTCATCCACTCAATAGCTGGTTTTGTGATAACCTGGGTCTTGTCCAGCTCCCAATGAATGTATTACAATGAACTGATCTCCTTTGCAGTCTCAGGAAAGGGACCAAGAGCCTAGATGGTGAACATCCTTCCTGTGCCCTGAGGTGGTGCATTGTGGTCAGAGCTGAGAACCATTAATAGAGGAGTGAAGGGAACTTAGCCCATGACAGCCCATTTTCTCCTATGAATCAGTTCTGTAGCTGGAGAAGAGATCTCTGTTTGCCAGGACTTTTTGCTAAACACTTCTACCTTGGGGGGGGGGTGTCTACATGAAAGATTTACTGCAAAGTTGCCTAATTAGCTTCTAGTAAAGTCTCCACACTTACATATGTGCCCCTATTAGGCTGCAGGAAACTAATTAACTCTGCCATAGGTCAATACTTGTAAGTACAAGTACTATCCTGTTGTGGTGTGCTTTAGTGTGTGACAATGCATGTGTAGACACTGATGGGGCTCATTGGAGCATGAGGGTGCTTCAGTGCAGGGACTGCCTGCTGGCTAGCCCTGGGCTGGAGCACCCTCATGCCCCAGCCAGCTCCTCTGCAGCCCATTGAGCGAGGTCAGAGCAGCTCTGGGCTGGCAGGCTTACCTCCCCAGACCCTGTTCCAGCTGGAGATGTTCCAACCTGGCTCAATGTGCTGAAGTCCTGGGTGCATGTGTAAACATGGCATCTGGGAGCAATAACTCTAGTGCAATATGCATATTGTGCCAGAGTTTATTGCTTTGCCTTAATCAAACATGTAGACACACCCAGTGAATGCTGAATAAGTGCTGTTAATGAACATTAACCTCACTAAATTTCACCCTGGAGCCTTCTTCATCTCATTGCACCAAATTCATCCTTGTATAACGGAACTGAAGTCAACAGAGATATGCTCTGGTGCATGATATCTTGTCCTAATTTTGCTTATGATCATACAGGAATCCTGGTTTTCTCTGGTTAAACATTCCAAAATTCTCTGATTTAAAAAAAAAGAATCTCAAACTCTCTGACTAAAAACCCCCAAATCCTTGCTTTGCCATGATTAAAATGACACACCACTATATAAAGGTATCAGCTGAACACAATTTTTTATTGATATTGTCAGCGGGCCCTCCAGGTACCCCCCTTATCCTCGAGATTCTCTCCTGCCACGACTTGGATCTTCAAGAAAAAATAGAGAGGAAGTGAGTGTTATGCCAAGGAGTACACGCAGGAAGTACCACGCTTGATTGGATCTATTTTAGGTGCTTTTATTCTGCCAGTTTCTATTATTTACAGGCACCTCCTTATTTGGAGCATGCAATCTAGCAGATTGGTCTTGGGAACCCCCAGGTCTCCTGACCAGTCCCAGTCCAGTAATACAATAAACGGGTGTTGTGCACAGTCCTGGTCTCTGGTGTCAATTATTCTATTAACGGCTTGTTACCACCGCTGCTGGCACGGCTTCCATCGCTAATTATCTTATTAGCGGCTTGTTGCGGCTGCTGCCTGTATCTCTCTCTCTGGCAGAGCCGGCGTGCAGGCTCTGTGGCTCTTTCTCAGTCAGTCTTGCCCTCTCAGTCCCTGGTGTCTCTCTCTCCTCCCGGGGCCCTGGACTCACCTGGACTCTTTGGGGTCAGAGCAGGGTCATCCATGGCCTGAATCTCTCTCTGGCAGAGCCAATGTGTAGGCCCTGCGGCTTGGCTCCACTTCTCCCAATCCTCACCGCCATTCCTATCGACTTCAGGTACATCACGGTGAGGTCTGTGTTCCAGGCTCTCCCTTCCTGGATCCTTTGCTCTGGAAGGTCTCCCTTTAGCAGCTCCTCACTCTCTCCCTCTGAGGTGCCTGAAGGCAATTTCTTCTCCACCTTCTCCCCCTCTTATCTGAAGAGTCCGGTCCTCACTGGTTCTCTAGGGACCAGGCCCGTACCCTGCATCATAATTGTTTTCAGCTGTCCCCGATCCTCTAGTAACAGAGTCTCAGTTGGGACCCTGTTACAGATATATTTACAATTTTAAAGCAGTTTGGAAGCCTACCAGTGCCTCAGTCATTAAACTAAAATAAATTCTAAATACTTTTATATTTTGGCATTTCATTTTGGTTTTTTTATCATGGAAAATCAGAGCTCCCCCTGCCCCCTTCACACAACAGGATGTGGGTCCAGTTGTGGCTGTCCCCCCACCCCCACACTGCTTTGTGGCATTGAACAGCCCTGCTATGCCAGTGCCCTGCCCCTTTCTATGTTGTTGTCCCTTGTGGTGGGCCAGTAGGGGGCACTTGTGCACTGAGCCACCTGCCGCACTGTGCCCAACCAAAAACCAAGCTTTGAGTGCCTCCTCTGGGGCGCCTACATTGGGGCAACCACCTGGGGTGACCGCTGCCACCACTTGGGGTCTGGTCTTTATTAGGGTTCTGTGCTGCCTGGGGCACACAGACCCTGTTGACCTTGAGGGTGCTTAACCCTCAATTACCCGGACATCTCGTGGGAAGATCACTCAGCTAAATCTGAGCGGGCGCAAAGCTTTCTCTCGTGCGTGGATGACCTCTACCTAACTCAAGAAGCCTATGGGCCAACGAGAGGCAAAGCGCTGCTTGACCTGGTACTGG
>NW_017728943.1:38360833-38372293 GCF_001723895.1 Crocodylus porosus
TTCAAGAGTAAATTGGATGCTTATCTTGCTGGGATCCTATGACCCCAGCTGACTTCCTGCCCTTTGGGCAGGGGGCTGGACTCGATGATCTCCTGAGGTCCCTTCCAGCCCTAAAGTCTATGAAATCTATGAAAAATCTATGGAACCCACTGTGGGATTCTGGGGTACTTCTTTTAGCCTGAGGCATACACAAGCTGCCTCCTATACAGGAGGAGTGCTAAAAGCCAGGCCCACCTTAGCCAGCTGAGTAAGTGAGCCAAAAAAGCTGGTCCCTTCCCCCTTAAGCACACAAAACAAGGTGTGCTAGAGCAGATAAATTTATTGATTAAAGAGGGATAGGGTGAAGAAGGAATACGAAACAACAGAATATAGAAAGAAAACTACTCTTGAGCAAAACAGCATAGGCTTGTTGCCTTTTGACACATGACTAAAACACTGAAATCTAAGCTCCTGTACTCACAGCTACATCCAGAGAATTCTGGAGGTCCATAGCTTGATTCAGTGGCCAGAAGATGTCTCCCCACCCTCCTAAGATGGAGGGATCCTTTAAATAACCTTTCTGACCTTATCACCTGGACCCAGCCATAAACCAGTATCCTCAGACCACATCTGATGCCGACTGGCCAGTTTGAAAAATGTCAGCAACCTCAGGTGAGGGTTTAGGGTTACACAGGATAAGGGAAGAGTGAACTTCCCCCCTCCTTCAGGAATTTCTCCAGCTCAGGTCACCTAGCTGTCCAAGTGACCAGGTGGAAACAGCAGCCAGATTTGGGGGGCTGAGGGTATGGGGCAAACTCAGAACAGGAAGGCAGACAAAGAGAGCAATTCCTTCACACCCCTCACTGCCAACCACAGCCCTGTGGCCCTTGTGGTGCTCCCCACTCCCAGCCCCCAGCCCCCTGCCCCCAGCCCCTCAGTGTGTGAGGAAGTGTGTGGGTGTGTGGGGAACAGGGTTGGTGTCTGGGGAAGAGGAAATGTGAGTACAGGAAATGCATGGGGGAGAAGGAGGAGGCACAGGTGTTTCAGCAGAGAGGCAGGAGGGCATGTGTCTCCCCAGATTTCTGCACCCGCAATGGGATGTGGGGCACAAGGCATGGGGCTGCAGCCAGGCCAGACCAGCTCTGGGCAGGAACTACCTCTGCGGCCCAGTATGAGGGACTTGGCACAGGAGGGAGCACTGTGCCGTCATGGCCACCAGGGTGAGGCACAGTGGCAACAGTGGTGTGGCTTTCTTTCCCCCACTGCTGCTGGGCAGGGTTTGGTGGCCATGGTGGTGTGGCAGAGGTGGCTCAAGCCCAGACCTCGTTTGGCTCCGCCACGCTCTACTCTGGGGGGGCATATGCCCCTCCACCCTCCTGCCGTTTTGCCTGTGGGCTCCCCTCTCCCCCCTCCGCCCCTGCCCCCACAGACTTATATGAAGGGAGCTACAGGAGCTGCTCTCCACCACAATGCCTGGCTGCCATGTGCATCTGTGTGAGCACAGATGCACATGGCACCCCTTGTGTCCCATTCCCCCCAGCCCCAAGCAGCCCCTTGCAGGCTTACAAAGTTCCAGCCTGGGTTTCCTGGGTTTTTCTCCTTTAAAGGAGAAATTCTGCATTTTTCTGCAGCAATCAGAAGACCCAGATCCCTGATAATCAACAAAACCTTCTTTTGGCTGAATCTGTTCATTTTTAATAAGGACAACTCTGAAATCTTTTCTGTCTCAGGTGATGTGAGCACCTTGGTCCTCTAAGACCCAGAGGGACCTGACACTGGAATCTTGGGCAGAACAAAATTGGATGAAGTTTAACAGGGATAAGTGCAAGGTCCTTCATCTGGGTAGGAAGAACCCTCACCACAACTACACGATGGGTGGTGGTCCACTGGCTGACACAGCATCTGAGTGAAACCGGGGGGGTCACAACTGACCGAAAGATAAATATGAGCCAGCAGTGCAATGAGGCTGCCAGAAGCGCAAACAGACCTCTGGCATGCATCAGCCGATGCGTGGCCAATACATCCAGGGGGGTGCTCCTTCCTCTCTACTTGGCACTTTTAAGGCCTCAGCTGGAGTACTGTGTCCAGTTCTGGGCACCGCACTTCAAGAAGGACATGGATAAGCTTGAGAGGGTATAAAGAAGGGCCACCCATATGGTCAGGGGCATGGAGGATAGGCCCTACAAGGAAAGACTCTAGGAACTTGGCCTGTTCAGCCTGAGTAAGAGAAGGCTAAGAGATGACTGATAGCTGCCTACAAGTATGACAGAGGTGAGCACCAGGATCTAGGGGAGCAACTCTTCAGGAAGGCACCCCCAGGGGGGATGAAGACCAATGGGCATAAGGACGGGAATAGGAATTTACCCTATTAGAGGGCAAATTCAGGTTAGATATAAGAAAGAACTTCTTCTCTGTAAGGGTCACAAGAATCTGGAACACACTCCCAGCAGAGGTGGTGCAATCATCCTTCTTGGAGATGTTCAAGATGAGACTGGATAGGCACCTTGTTGAGCTCATCTGAGCCCAATAACTTCCTGCCCATGGTAGGGAACTGGACTTGATGATCTTACAGGTCCCTTCCAGTTCTATGGCACTTCATGTGATTATCTATGCTGCCTTTCCTGCCACAAGCTTAATTCAGGGCAATTTAGTCTTTTCTGGCTAAGTACCAAAAAGAGTTTGCTTATCTTGTATGATCAAAATGACTTTATAGCATTTTTGTGTGTGAAGGAGGTTCCCTCTTCTATCACTATAGCTGGTATTTACACACTTTTCCAATATGAAAATGGATTACAGGGATGTAAAATTATTTAATGACTAGAGGAAAAGACTTCAAATGCAGCCAGATGTCTCCCCTCCACCTTTCCCCACCAGAAGATTTAGTCTAGGTGAGCTCATCTACAAGTGCAATTAGCATTGCTGAATAAACTCTGGCACAGTTCATGCCAAAGTTTATTGCTCCCGGGCACAGCATTTATATGTGCGCCCGGGACTGGATCAGGTTGAGCCAGGGTGGCAGTGTCAGCTGATAAAGGGCTCAGGGGGTCAGCCTGCCAGCGTGGAGCTGCTCCACCCCAGCTCAGTGTGCTGTGGCAGGGCTAGCTGGGGCATGAGGGTGCACCAGTGTGGGGCTAGCTGGCAGGCAGCCCATGTACTATAGCACTTTCATGCCCCAGCCAGCCCTGGTCACCGTCTACATGTATGTTGTGATGCACTAAATAACTCCTCTATAGGATAGCATTTGTGTCAGCAATACTATCCTATAACAGAGTTAATTAGTTTCCTGCGGCCTAATAGCACTGCATGTGTGGATAGTGACTGTACTACAGAGCCAATTAGTCTACTCTGCAGTAAAGCACACATGTAGATGCACCTGGTATTAAGATAAATAAAATTGTAGATGAGAGCTAAACATCAGTGCACATGCTGGTTCAGCACAAATCAAGGAGGACAGAAGTATTTTGTCTTAACAGGCATCCTTGTCATGCACTAAGGAATCCTAGGGAGAGTGAACTCAGCATTTAAGTACTTGCCCATGAAAGCAAAAGTGTATCATGTCATACAGAAGTTTAGATAGGGAGGGTATGTTAGCTGGATGTAATTCATGGATTATACAGCATAATCCTAGAAAGGCAGAGAATTGGAACCATTCTCTCTACTCTGGTGTTGAAAATAATATGAACTGTTGACTAATATAAACTCGCAATAGGTATGATGCACAAAGTTTGGATCCAGACTTAAACTATCCCTCATATCTGAAGGGTTTTACTTGGAGTTGATGCTTGGTTCAAGCCTATCCTGAACAGTAATTAGGAGTAGAAAAAAACAGCTAGGTTATCTAAACAGTGCTCTTTCCAGAGCTGTGCTATTTCCTATATATGGTTTAAGGTTTCATCCAGTTTAAATATTCATGATGTGAAGGGAAGGAAGTAACTCTACCAGAAGCCCTGGGAAATGCAAGGCCATGGAATTAGTTTTATTATCTGGTCATTTCCTTACTCAATATGGGACTTACTCATGGAAATTTCTAAGTGGTGGACTAGCTCGGAGAGGCTTGAGATCTGTACTTACTGCCAGTCAACATGAGCCCTCCCTTTTGGCTCTCTCTTCAACACCTTTGCATTGATAAGAATATTTATGGATGGGAAACATGCCCATCTGCCCAATTTCTGGCTAGTTCTAATGGGCTTATAGGGGAGCCTAAGCAGAGTCACTCCTAGTAAAAGTCAGGTGGACTGAGAAGAGAGGCTAAATGGGAAAAAAAGAAGAGGAGCTGACAGGAGGAAATGAAAGTGCTTGAAAGTAGAAAAATAAGCAATAAGGAAGGAAAGAGAAAAGACACAGGGAGTAATGTGGGTTCCAGCTGGGGAAGAAGGATGATTCTGGGATTAAGTATGGGATTCAAGAGCCTTCCTTTTGGCTCCGTCGCAGACTTTCTGTTATCCATGTAGCCCAGGGGTCGGTAATTATTTGGGCCTGTGAGCTACATAGGCAGTCCTGGGGAGCCGCTGTAGGCTGGTCAGCAATACCCGCTACCAAGAGCCCAAAGCTTGTGTGCCCTGTTGCTCCTCTTTGCCACCACCAACAGTGCACAGCCCCAACCCCGACTCCAGCCCGCTTTGCTGCTCCTTTCTGCTGTTGCCTCCAGGCTGCCCAGCAGGGCAGCGGTGACAGTGCAGAGGAGCTGCAGTCAAGCCTGGGCATGGGCTCTGGACAGCTGCAGCAAAAGAGGCCCAGCAGCAGTGAAGGGGAAGGGCTGCTTTTTCCTAATGCAGAGCAGCAGCGTCTGCCTGGCTGCTACTGCTGCTGCTGCTGCTGCTCAGCATGGGCAGGTGGGTATGGAGCAGGTGTGGGGCAGGCCAGGGTTGGGACTGTCCATGCGGGTTTTGCCTGGTCCACTCCACTGGGCTGAGTCCAGAGTGGGCGTGGGGCTGTGTGCATGGGAACCCGCCAGTACCACAGAGCTGGACCCAGTGGCAGCTGCAGCCAGAAGGAGCTGCTGCCACCTGGGCTGTCTAGAAAGGCAGTCCAGCTGTAGAGTCACCTCAACCTCCTGGGTGCCTACGGGGTGGTGGGATGTGCCATGGGCCAGATGGTGCCTGGGCTAGTCGGGGCCGAAGGATCTGCTGCGTGCTGGACAGAGTCCTTCTATGGGCTGGATCTGGCCTGTGGGCTGTATTTCCCCTACCCCTGATGTAGCCTATCTATTCCTCAGTCCACCCTATGTAAGATGGGGTAATAAATACTTCTCTAGTGGAGGTGTAGTAAGAATAAATTCATGCATATTTATGAAGAACTCAGACACTGAACTTACAGAGCCATGTGTGTAGACAGCCATAGGCTATCGGTGCACAGTTGACATGGAAGCCTAGAGTGTAATAACCTGTAGGTCCCCTGCAGATTGGAACAGGAGTTCTGGAGGGGATAATTTGGTGGTGATGCCAGGAAGTTTCCAGGAAGCGCCATGTGCTTGAGGATTACACCTCATGGGCATATCCAGACAAGCGCACACGTGTGGTTTGTGGAACATCAAAACTGTCTGAGGTGCCACACACTGAATGTGACACATATGCAAATGTTTGCCATGCAGTAAATTTGCAGCACAGTGCCAAAATGTGATACCAGGAACTCCAGGTATCAAAAAAACCCCACTGCCACAAAAGACAGCACGACGCAAGCTCCAAGAGTGTGCACCATGGCAACTGAAGGATGGGCCTTCCAGGGAGATGCTCTGGCTGCTGGCAAGAGCATCTCCACTGTTTTAAGTGTCCCCCAGCTCCTCCAGTATGCTGGGTGCTGGGAGGAGTGGAGAAATGGTAGCTTCCCTGAAGCGGGGCATTTTGCCCCACAGTAAACCCTATGTGCAAGGGCATGCATAGCAGCAAAAAGCAGCAGCAAAAATTAGTGTCACTGCTGTTATTTAACCCTATATCCTGTTGCCTCTGACTGCATCATGCTTTTCTTCCTTCTCCCCCCACCACCAAACTTTACACCTGCTCGTCCCACTCCTCCCCATCCTACCACAACGAAACCTATTATCCAGAAGTATCACAGGTAGTCTGGGATGCAGCATTAGCAGCCCATGGCTGAAAGAGTCCTCCCTGCAGGGTACTACATTCCCACTGTGACACCAGATGGCACTGCTGTGCTCTGTTAGAGCTTCAATCAAGCTGTGACTGCTTAATGTTTTTACTGACAGCTAAAGATTTATTTTGTTTGGTGTGTGGGGTTTTTTTACAGTTTATTGACAGCCACTTATAGCCTGACTTTCTTTCGTTTTTTCTTTTTTTAACTAACAGTAAACTTACTAACAGTTGGCAACCCTGCCCCTGACTAAATTGCTTTGTGACCATTTTGGTTTATATTTAGTGCTCAGCCTGGGAATGAGTAAGTGTCGCAGGGCACTTAAGCGCCCTGCGCCTAAAATGGAAGCAACCTGTGGGAGACCCCTAGTGGTGAGAAGGGGGAGGCTCAGCTGCCAGTCACCAGGGCAGCACAGGTGTGAGACAACCAGTTTGGTCAGATGACCAGAAGGGGGCAGGGCCTGGCCTATATCAACAAGCCTGGCTGAGGCCAGAGGTTCAGTTCCCCTCTGGCAGTAGAGGAAGGTGGAGCTCTGCTGGGAGTAGGCTGAGTAGGGAAGCCTGATGGCCTGAGAACCTTCTGTGGGATGATACAGGGTGGAGGAAACCCTGGTAGGTAGATGAATGATGGATAGCCAGTTGGCTTGGAATTTATGTTGTAGCTGTTAGCCCAGGAGTGGGAGTTTTCTGTTGTCTTGTTGTGTAAGACTGGAGGACCGGGTGAGGCTGTAGGGGTTGGAGGAGGCCTCATAGGAGATCCACGGTAGCGGGGTTCCTGGCGCCGGAGAGGGCACTGCATTTTGGGGTGTATTGACCCTGGCCCCAGTGTGGGCACAGGTGAGAAGCCCCAGTGGGGCGCAAGACCTGGAAAGGGGGTCTGGAGGCCAGGCACGGCTATGGCCACCTGAGCCTCGATTGTGAGGAGCCCCAGTGGGGCGTAAGACCTGAGAAGGGGGTCTAGGGGCCAGGCATGGCTATGGTCACCTCAGCCTTGATGGCGGGAGCTGCGAGGCAAGGCCCTGGTGCGGGTGGGAGCCGCGAGGCAAGCTAGGGGGTGCCCGAGGGGGTGCAGGCAGATAGGGAGACGACCCGGAGAGTGTCCGTGAGGGCATGGGTAATGGAGATGAGGCAGAGGACCCATGAGGGCAAGGGTGATTGTAGGACCCATGCGTGGCCCCTGAAGCTTTAGCTGCAGTGTTATCGAAGGCAGGGCACAAACTGGGACATCACAGAGCACCGTGCCAAGGAGGGTAAGAAGGCAGCCTCCCTTTAACAATATTTACCATCAAAGATGTGGCAGGCGAGATAAAGAGGGTGCATTTGGAACCAATTTGGCATGGTAGGGGGGCACTAGGGGAGTTCACGGCACCCCCCAGGTCCTGTCCTGCCACAGTAAGGTAATAAAGACAGGCTAGAAAATGTACTTGGAGGAACTGCTAAAATACTTATGCAATCCCAGTAATCAGAAGTGACATACCACCTGTGAAACATCTAGGGCATGGGACTGTGCAGGGTCAGAGTTCTCTAGAAGGTGTCCTGCACCCTGTCATTCATGTCCTCTTTACGCCATTGTCTTTCAATTCTGACTTGGTGCTTTTACTTGACATTGATCAAGAAACTCCATCCATTGCGAGAAGCAACTATTCTCCTGCCCCTTGTCATTGGAATGAGTGACGCATAAATGCTGATCTTGTCTGGTGCGCACTAGTAACAATAACACCTCAGTTAGATATAGCACCTCTCACAAGTGGCTCTCAAAACATTTTACAAAGGAGGTCTGTTCCATTATCCCCATTCTACAACAGTGATTCTCAACCTTTTTGAACTCAAGGCACCCCTTGCTAATGCACCAAACAACCCTCATTAGGTTAAAGGCACCCCTTGGAAAATGTTAGCTCTTAATTTTGATTTTTTTATTTTACTATGGAATAATAAGAGAGCAATATTTCTATTGTAAAGAACTCAGAAAGACCACAACAGGTTAGAAAGGTTTTAACACTATGGATTCCTATTTGAAATCTCTGGGTTTATCTTGTGAATCATATTTGTACATTTAACAGTGATTATATTGTGTGGCATTCTGCAGTACCCCACAAAAGATCTCAAGGCAGCCCAGAGTGCTGCAGCACCCTTGTAGAGAATCACTGTTCTACAGGTAGGGAAACCTGGGACTTCTCCATGCCTCATATAGATCAGTTACAGGACTAGGATCCTAAGTCTCCTAAGATACACAATACTATTATATCCATGAGGTCACTGGGAGATACTTATCACCAAGCCTGAGCCCTGCGGTTGTGGGACCCAGGCCAAGAGATCCTAATCTCCCAGCGCCAGCTCAATGGTTGCAGGCCTGGCACTGGGAGATCCTTCTAAAGATAAGGATTTCCCAGACTCTACTCCCCGATCATAGAGAGGGTACTGGGAGCTCCCTGCTGGTGGGAGGTGGGGTGATTGTTCCCTGCCCAGCTCTGATCGTAAAGTTGGGCAGGGAACAGGGTTTCCAGCCTCCACCCCATGATCATGAAGCAGGAGCTGGGGACTGTCCCAGTCAGGGGCAGGTCCGAGCCCCATTCCCTGATCAGGCAATCAAGGCATGGGACTTGGAAAGAGCTGCAGGTCCCAGCCCTCTGCCCCATCCATTGGTGGGGTAGTTAGCGGGAAGCCCCCAGCTGGGTGGGGATTCCTCACTATTATCTGGCAATCCTTGAATTCCCACCCAGCTGGGGGGCTTCCTGCTGCCCCACCAGTGGATGGGGCAGGAGGCTGGGACCTGCCTCTCCTCTGCAGCTCTTTCCAAGTCTCCTACTCATGATCGAGGAGCTGGGGCAAGGAGTTCCCTGCTGTCAGGGCAGGGTGACATTGTCCCTGCCCAGGGTTCACTGGCAGCAGGCAGTCCCTTGGGGGCAGGGAGCATTGTCCCAGCCTCCGCCAGGAGACAGCTGCCTCCTGGCCCCATGCCTACAGCTCCCCCTGGCTGCTGCAGGGGACTGGTGCAGGGCTAGGGGAGGCAGGAGCAAATACCAGCAAATCTGCTTCCAAGACCCTGCATGTGAAGGTGTCTGCCCAGGTCAGTTTACTCTAGAGTAATTTACTCTATTATTCCATATTTTTTGCATGTGTAGATGCACCCCCATTTTCTTAAACTGAGCACAACTCCAACTGGACAATCAATTAGGGTCCCTTCCAGCCTGAATGTCTATGAATCTATGTCCCAGATTCCACAAACCTTACTTGGAGGCAAAATATCCCAACTAAACTATTCTTCCCAGCCACACATACTAGCAATGTCTTGCTGCAGTGAACTGTAATTTCTAGCATTTGTGGCTCCTATAAAGCCATGGAGAGAAACAATGTTTTTAGCATATTATGTGTGGTAGAAGCTTGAATGCATTTTATTTTGGGGTCATGGTAGAGTCAGCTCCATAGCAACCTAGCTAGAAAGCAGTCTCGTTCCACCCTCCTGCATTGGACGTTGCAAACTGAAGTCCTTGCCACCATGGATGGCAGTATATGGGAATACCAGCCCTGGGATTTATCAGAAAAAACATGCTCCTGACTTAAGGATTTAATTTAAGGGTTGCACCAAGTCTGACTAAGCATTAGTACAGGTCCAAGTGTACGTGGGAGGGATCACTGAACAGCAACCTTCCCATTTACCTCTTTTGGCCCTTGCATTACAGTGTCTGGGATGCATCACGGTTGCTCTGATAGTCCAGACCTGAACTGACATTGCGGGGAGGGTTGCATGACCATGTTGGGGGCCACAAAAGCATATGGTCCTGAGGTCCAGGACAGGATTGTCCCACTGAGCTGGGGCACATAGATGGAGCCAATACAGAGCCACACCTAAGGAATCCCGAGGCTATACGTCTGTTACTACACCCTTTCGTGGGGACAGTTTACTCTTTGCTATCTTGGCTGGCTAATGTCACTGGCCAGTTTGTGGGGAGGACGAAGCCACATCACTCAGGCCCCTGTATCATTTCTTTGGGGCAGTAGGTTTGAAGTGGCCCCCACCCTCCTTCAAGCAAGAAAGCTGCAGTTCGGCATAACATGTACAGAGGCTTTGTGAGGGGAGATGGCTTCAAACCCTCTCGGGGCAGAAGGGCTAAGCAGAGTCTAGGCTTAAATAATCACTGGATTTTCCTGACTCATTTCATATGGTGTTAACAAGAGCACATCAGATCCACAGGGATTAGAAGCGAGCTACCCAATCTTCTGCACTGAAATGGCCTGCACAAACATGCTTGCTTTACCTTTTGTTAATTCGTGAATATTTGCAGGCATCTTGGAAGGAATAAAGTGCCAAGTGGCATTGTTGTCTGGGTGTTTTTTCATTTCGACTTCTTTTAGTCTCACAAAACTCAGCCCTGTCACTGACTTGACTGGGATCTGTATTTTTATAACCCTCTTATGGAAGCACAGAGCTCCACAGGAGCCTTTGGAAATCACAGAGGGCCTTCTGCTGCCGTCCTTCCCTAGCACAAGAGAAAGAGGTAGAAATGGGCTTTGAGAGCAATTTCTCAAAGAAAGCAGGGAGGAGTTCTTAGGGGTGAATTGAGCTAACTGACCATTTGAGGATTAGCCAGTGGCTTCGCATTGGAGGGTGTAGTATGGGTGAGCAGCCTTCCTCCCCTGGCCCTGGGAGCTCTAGGATGCATTCTGGCAGAGGCACTTGAGTTGGGCCAGAGTGGGTTTCCCATCTGACAAGAGGTTTTGAACCCACAAAAGTTTTTCCTACAACCTCAGAACTTTTCATCAATTGGTAGCCTTAAAGTTTGGATCCAGACAGTTTTTTTAAGATGGATTTTTATTAATTTTTATTTATTTTTGGAATTAAAAGACACATTAAAATCCACCCCCTCCTGCAAATAGGCTTCATTTTGACAGTTGAGGTCCTCCCAAGCAGCTTTCCTTAGCACTGCTGTTTACTGGCTGTGGTGCCAAACAGCATGATCAGGGCCACCATGATCATGGTACGAAGTCCTGCACTGAGGACGGAAGAATCCCATGCACCGCTACAGGCCTGGGATCAACTGGCTAAGCAGCAGCTCTGCAGAAAAGGACCTGGGGGTTATAGTGGACAATAAGTTTAATATGAGCCAACAGTGTGCCCTTGTTGCTAAGAAGGCTAACAACATACTGGGCTGCATTAGTAAGAGCGTTGCCAGAAGATCAAGGGAATAATTTATTCCCTCTATTCTGCACTGGTGAGACCACATCTGGAGTACTGTGTCCAGTTTTGGGCCCTCCACTATAGTGATGCTTAAAGCGGTTCGTTTCTCTGGAGGCCACCAAAATCACAGACACACACTCATTAGATGGCACAAAAGGTGTATTTGCAAATAGGGTCAGAGCAGAGTCAAAAACTCAGATTACTCTGAACCCACCAAGGAAT
>NW_017728943.1:38372618-38379314 GCF_001723895.1 Crocodylus porosus
CTGCGATTTAGTATAAGAAAAGCTGTGGCAAGGCTGGGCAAGGAAAAAAGTCCTTGGCAGTGTTTCTTTCTTATCGGGTGCAAGATGCAAGCTGTGCATTTCTAACAATACTCCGTTTCTAACAATATTCCATTTCTAACAATAGAATTACAGTGCACTGGAGCAGACTCAATTAACTGAGTCCGCTGGAATGTGCTAATTAGCATGTTCCAGCAACCACCGCATCTTGTGTATCAGTGTCCCCAAGCTTCAAAATGGTGGCGGGGCACTTTAACTAAAACTCGTTTGACACTTCCAGTTTGAAGCATGGGAACGCTGATACATGAGATGCTGCAGGCACTTTAATTACAGTGGTTCTCAGAGTTGGTCTAATTATAGTGTCCCCCCCTGCCCCCCCCATTAGCACATGCAAAAACACCGTAGGAGGCTGGTGGAGCACTGGAACAGGTTATCTAGAGAGGTGGTGAAATCTCCATCCTTAGAGGCTTTTAAGACCCAGCTTGACAACGCCCTGGTTGGAATGATCTAGTTAGGGATGGACCTGCTTTGAGCAGGGGGTTGGACTAGATGACCTCCTGAGGTCTCTGCCAACCTTAACTTTTTGCAATTCTGTGAGTCACTGAGGGATGTTGTTTAAATGTCCTTATTTTCCTCTTTTTGGCTAATAACTGCAACAAACAAAAAAGAGTCAGTAAATCCTGGTTGAAGATGGGAGGGATCTGGCAAGCTTTCTTTTTTTCCAGTAGGAACGTTATGTTCCTTCCCGTACTTTTATAGCAACGGAAGTGCAGGGGCGATGGAGAAGCAAATGAATATGCTTATTAAAAGCCACATTTGGGGGATTTAACTAAAAAAGAAGCTATGTTTTAAAAGTGATGCTGGAATTCTGGATATTTTGGAGTAATGCCTGCAACCTACAGAACATATGGGGGCTGTCTCACATACACCATTGTCTCTGTTTACTACAATACTTTGTTACTGTTTGTTTTTGATTAAATTGCAGAGTGCTAGATTCATTTCCCATGACACGGGAATAACAAAACACAAAATAAGAGGGAGCTGAAAAACATGTGCTTGCTAGTTACTGTCACCGTCAGCAAGTTTGTAGGCTGGCAGTAGTACCCCGGCTGCCTTAACAGAACTTAGTTAAGTAATCTTGTTTCTCTTGCATAAGCTTTTGCTTTCAAGATGCCTCAGCCAATCCTGTGCTGAGCAAAAAGCTTATTTAATACCCACTACTTTCTAAATAATGCATGATATTGATCTTCCTAAACGTGTATAAATTCCTGTATACGGGGGTTTGAGAGGTGCAATTCCTAAAGACAAAGTGAAACTCCAGCTTTGAGAGTAGCAAAACCACAGCTAAAAGGCATTGCAAAGATCAGCTTTGGGAGGAAAAATGTGAGTAATATTTCTTAATATTCTGAACAGTGTGTGTGACCTCTAATTGCAAATGGGAAAATGAGGAAGACCTTTATGTCCACCATGAATCAAAAGGAGGCAGGAGGTGAAAGGTAGCTAATGAAAATAGTAAATCTTAAAATAATATCTCACTCCCAGATTTCTAGAAGGAAGTATTTGTTTACCTAGTGCTCTGTAAGCCAAACGTCTTTCAAATATGCCAGTAAAGAGGGGTGATCCTAGATTATGAGCCTAGCTAGACCATTGCAAATCCAGAAAATGTTTGCTTGAGATGATGGAATGTCTCCAGATTTATGGTGGCACAATCCAGATAAGACTCTGATCCTTTCATTTGAATGATCTCTCTTGCACAGGAGATCAAGTACTTTAATTGAAAGAAATTGATAATAAAAATGTACATGTCTGATAGAGGAAAACAACACGGGACAAAGCTAGTATGGATATAACAGAGGAAAAGGAAGTCTGTTTTGCCAGTTCCAGATGATGTATTTGAGTGTGGTTTAACTTGTGATCAAAGCATAGTACTAAAAAACTGCCCACTCAAGTGTGAAGTGGATTTTACTAGTTTCTCTCTTAATCAATACAGCACTAGTCACTTGTTATTTCTCATCACATTTAAAGGAATTGCAGTTACTACTCAAATGAGCCATAAAACTCTAGTGTCAGTGGAATAGAGAAAAAACATATGCCTAAAATATGAAAATGTAAGAGTCATAATATATTTTGTAGATGTCAAATCCTTGCCTAAAAGATATAATCAAGGTTTCCCAAATAACATCACCTTTTTGAAAATGTGATGCAGATTTTTAAAATCTAAAAATACCTTGAGACTGTGAAAGCACTTCATATCTTATTTCTGGCTTATAGATGGAATGGTAATGCCACAGTTAAAAGAAATGACTACTTTGTAGGAATCACAGTATGAAAGAGATAGACACAAAAGAGCTGTATGAAAGTAAAATGAACCAGTAAAGGTGGAGTATGACATTTTCTAAGTTTCTGCTTTACTTCTGAAGTGGGCAAAAAGGCAGGCCCGCCTGAGGGAGCACAAATACAATGGCAATGAAAACAAGACCAAGTTGCAGGCCCTTGTACAGGTGTTTGTGAACTGTTCCATTCATAAAAACCCTTGCTTTATAGCGACAGGTGAGTCTGATCTATACTGCCCCTTCTGCATTGCTCCTCTGAATAAGTTGGATTCAGATTGCCCATGTAGCCTGGTTGCTCTGATTGTACTCTGCCCGTCTGGAATTGTGTTGCCTGCGGAAGGCGTTACCTTTGCATTCAGCATACTGCCTCTATAGCACTGGGGTGTGTTCGGTACACAGATGATACTGGTCAGGGCTTAGCTTTCCTAAAGCCAGGTATGCCTGCTTGAGTGATGTTAGCATAGATTCTCCTGAATCACAGATGTGTAGTAAGGGAAGTGAGAGTTCAATCATGGATCAAGAAAATACCACATGCAGCAGACAAGGGACAAGATCTCAGCTCTTACTGCTTAGGGGAGGGAGGAGAGTAATAGCTAAATAATCCTCTGCTTTTTCTGTCACAACATTCCACTGTTTCCCTACTGTGTGTGTATAATATGTGTGCGCACACGCGTGTGCTCAGACAAGCGGTGGAAGAAAGCTTAGTTTAACTCTTGGCTGTGTCTCCTTGGTCCTCCTTCAGCTCCAGGAGGTGCCAGTGCAGTTGCAATGCCCATAGCAATAATAGAGGAAGAACACGCAGTCCCCAGTGACAGTTCAGGAGGGGGTCCAACTGTTTTTTGCCTTTTTGGCTAAGCTCAGGTCTGGTATCAGTGTAAAGTAAAAATAATTTTTTATCAAGAGTTATACCAAGGATGAACAGGCCCAGTGGGAGTTTTGCTCCTGCAGCAGCACCAGCTCTCCCTCTGCCTGCCTTCCCCACCCCAATTTCTGATCTGCTAGAGCTAGATGGTTCTTTCTTCAGCTTTCCAAGCTTTACTGCACTGCCAGGAGGGCTAGAAACTTGCTCTTTATATAAGAACAAGCACTAAGATTCTGGACATCTTTACACTCCAACAGTTTCTTGCTGCCAGAAGAGCCCCTTGGGTCTTCAAACAGCCATGCATAAAGTAAAGCTATCGTTAGCCTGCTCTAATTTACGTTGCAGATTAATACGGCCCCTGGGTGTCCTAAGAACTAAGAGTAAGACACCTTTGGCCTGCTTCCATATACTGATCTTGCAGGAAGCAGAGCTCACGAGGGCAGTGAATATAAAGTGTTGCCAACTCTCATGATTTTTGACATTGTTCTTAAAGTCTGCACTTTGGGAATGTGAAAAACTGAGCTCTTTCTTTTACATATATATCTATATAGATATATATATACACACACATAAATATAAATATATATAAAAGAAAGAGCTCAGGTTTTCACATTCCTGAAGTGTAGACTTTGAGAATAATGCCAAAAATCATGAGAGTTGGCAATAACCTACAGCTCACAGGGCCTGATTATCATCCCATTTATACCAGGGGATTTCTGCAACAAATCCCATAAGTCAGTTAAGTTACAGTGGAGCAACAGTTCTCAGACTGGGTAAGACCAAAGCCTCAGCATCTACTGGAATCTGCCATTATGCTCTAGGGATTTTCAGCTTTCATTAAAATGTGAGTTTCTAGCCCTATGTTTGCAATAAAAATCTTCCAAATGTAGTATAAGTATCTGTAACCGTAGCAGTGATATCTGCCTGCGCCTGCAGAATACCTTGAAACAAGAGCTACTTGGACCCTAATGAGATGTTGCACATTGATGATAACATGATTGCCAGTTGCTCCTTATTTCGTCATTGATCAAACTAGGTAGAAAGTATGGGATAAATATTAATTTTCTAAGTTTTTTAGGGGCCCTGCGGGCCAGATGGGATGGTCTGGCAGGCCGTATCCGGCCCATGGGCCAGATTTTACCCACCCCTGATCTAAACAGTACAAATAACAAGACCAGTGAACACACGGCATTGTGTTTGCATGTGGTTACCAGAATACCAACCTTTCTAAGGCTTTGGGAACTTGCTCTGGTTGCTAGTTTATACTAAGCCCAGGCCACTGCATTTTCATATGTATCCTCACTCATGCTATCTCAAGTAAGCTAGCACAAATACTCTAGTACAGCGGTTTCCAATCTCTGGTACCTGTACCACCAGTGATACTCAGACTACCTGTCAGTGGTACACAGTAATGGATTTATTATAATTACTTTATATGACAAAAATTTGCTGGTGGTACTTAAGGCTGAACTGGAAAATTTGCTGGTGTTACTTCTGGTTGTATCATTTTAAATTGGCGGTGCGCAATCTGTCAGAGTTTGGGAATCGCTTCTCTAGTGTGTCTTTCAGTTATAACTTCATTTTGCTCTGAAAACATTCTCTGAGGGTCACATGTCCCTTTGATGCATTGATCTGATGGAGCCTCTGACTCCCCTGGAGATACAAGGCCATGGAGGTGGCCCAAGTTATACAAACATGCAGGGGACTGAAATCTATTTTGCCTCCATCTCTTATTCTCATTTTCCTTTTCAGCCTGCAAGATGTTTACACACAACAAACTGAAGATCTTTATAATGTTTCTGACTTTTGCCATCTACATAATCACGGTGGTGTTTAATGTTGGAGCTGGTACAGGACTCTTCAAAGGTAATGCAAGCAGCAGTTGCTATTTCTGCCCCGTCGTTTTTATTCCAGTGACCCACTACTCCTTGTGTTCCAGTTCAGGGGGTTTATGAATGAGGTACTTAGTGGCAGGGGTTCTGCTTCATCCAGTATTTAAGTTGGAGCAGTTTTACTACATTACTATTGTTCCTGCTGTCCTGTGAAATGTTCTCTTGTTGAAAAGGCTCCAACTGTACATGTATCCATACCCTAAGAAATGGTGGGAGCTGCCCTTCTTCAGAAAGTAGCAGAGGACATCCTGGCAAAAGCCTTTTGGAACTCCCATCAGCACGAAATCAGTATGCCAGCTTCTACTCTGCTCCTTTACACAATTTGGCTTATACCTCCCACTCAGCCAGCTTTACTGTCCTGTGTGTAGGGGACTTACGCAATGGCCCCATTGCCTCCTCATTCCCTTGGGCCATGAACCCTGCAGAAGGGAAACCCTCATGGGGCACTGGCTGCAATTCAGCCTGGCCTATATGAGCCTCAGCCAAAGTCCCACAGAGCTAGAGGCCATGTTTCTTTTAACCCTGGTGGGCTTTGGATTAGGGCGTGACACACATAACAGAGACTTTTGCATCCTCTGTACTCACTGGGCACATCTACATGAGACTCTTACTAGGCTTTAGTCTAATAACACTGCGCATTAGCATTCTGGTTAAAAACCATGCTAATAGCTTGCTGCACAGTGTTGTTAGGCTAATGCACAGTCAGTATCACAATATAACTATAAGCCGGCACTACTGTGCAGTAACTCTACCTACTCTGCATTTAGTTAGTACTTTATTAAGCAAGTACTAAACTAAATACACAATATCTAAGGAGCATTAATGAACATGTAGATGTGCCCACTAAGTTTCCACGTAGCAGCTGTGTAGCACCCGGGGCCTTGGCAGCAGGAAAGGACATCTACTTTCTGTGGTTTTTATACAGAGCAGTGCCACCAGCTTTCCACTCGGGACGAGGGAGAGTTTGTCAGGTATGGATGTTGCTTAGAATCATAGAAAATGAGGGTTGGAAGGGACCTCAGGAGGGCATCTAGTCCAACCCCCTGCTCAAAGCAGGACCATCCCCAACTAGATCATCCCAGCCAAAGCTTTGTCTAGCCAAGTCTTGAAAACCTTCAAGGATGGAGAGTCCACTATCTCTCTTGGGAGCCTGTTCCAGTGTTTTACCACCCACATGGTGAGAAATTTTTTCCTATATCTAACCTAAACTTCCCTTGCTGCAGCTTGAGACCATTGCTCCTTGTTCTGTCATCTGCCACCACTGAGAACAGTTCAGCTCTATCCTCTTTTGAACCCTCCTTCAGGTACTTGAAGGGTGCTATTAAATCCCCCCTCAGTCTTCTCTTCTCTAGACTAAAGCAGTTGAGTTGAGGAAGGCAGGAAAAGCATCCAAGAAACCTTCATGGCTGATCATGGATATCCAGGCTGGCCTGAGGGCAAAGAAAAAATCGTACTGGCGGTGGAAGCAGGGGGCACGGACCAAGGAGGAGTACACCTCCCTGACCTGAGCTTGTAGGGATTTGGTAAGGAAGGCTAAAGCAGCACTGGAGCTTAGATTAGCTTCTGGGATTAAGGATAACAAAAAGTCCTT
>NW_017728943.1:38379414-38381148 GCF_001723895.1 Crocodylus porosus
CCCCCTTGGAGTCACCAGGAACAATGGCCACAAGCTGAGGGAGGATAGGTTTAGGTTAGATATTAGGAAGAACTAGGTCACTGTAAGGGTGGCCAGAGCCTGGAATAGGCTTCCCAAAGAGGTGGTGCTCTCACCTTCCCCGGAAATCTTCAAGAGGAGACTGGATAGGCACATGGCTGGGGTCTTATGACCCCTGCCACCCCCCGTACTCATTCCTGCCCATGGCAGGGGGTTGGACTAGATGGTCTGTCTAGGTCCCTCCCCACTCATTGATTCTGTGATTCTATGTGGAGATTTTACTGCAAGCTAATTAGGCAGCTCTGCAATAAATCTCTCTAGGTCTAGGTCATTCTGATTCCTAGCCCTACCCTCCAGGGTGTGGTTGACTGGCCTGTAGTTCCCTGGATCCTCCTTTTTCCCTTTCTTAAAGCTGGTCTTCTGCCATATTTGCTACTTTTTCTGAACATTGGGATGGTTTGTTCCTGCACTCTCAGCAAGGCTTCTTTAAAGTACAGCCAGCTCTCCTGGACTTCACTCCTAGCTTCCAGATCTGGGTTTCAAGCACAACTGGCTTTTCTGGTTCTGTGTAATTGTAAATTCCTTCTTATCATGACATTTCACACCTGTTCTTCATAACTTATGATAATTCATTAATTATTTTGTAAAAACAAGCCCATTAGAGCCCAGACATTGTTTCTCCAAGCGTGTCCTGTGAGGTCTCATGGATTTATGTTTATGCGGTAAGATCCAGGGAGAATTGCAGGGTGTGGTGATTAGTAGTGTCTTCTGTGCTGTAACATGTTTTCCTGCAATCACTTTCCTTGCAACAGGTATATTCCTCAATAGCACTGGAAACATCTCAAACAAGTATAACACAGGCTTCACACCGGCTGGTGGGACCTTCCTTATTTGGAATGTCATCTTCCTTTGGCAGTTTGCTTGGCTGATTTATGCACTCTCAGGAATCTGCAGAAGGTATTTTTCTCCATAAAATCTGACTATGGGAGTCTTCCTCCTGCTCCACCAGTGCTGAATTGGGGCACCCTCTTTGAGGTGTCTAGTCAGAGTGGAAGGTCAAGTCTCCTGCATTGTGTCTACTATTTGATTATTTTTTACCTGTACAGACTTAGCACTGCACAAGGCATAAGATCCAGTCAAGACCTGCCCCAAAGTGTTTGTTGTCTAGATTTCATAGACATTAGGGCTGGAAGGGACCTCGGAAGATCAAGCCCAGCCCCCTGCCCAAAGGGCAGGAAGTCAGCTGAGGTCATAGGATCCCAGCAAGATAAGCATCCAAATTTCTCTTGAAGGCATTCAAAGTAGGTGCTTGAACCACCTCTGACGGCAGGCTGTTCCAGACCTTGGGGGCTCGGACAGTAAAGAAATTCTTCCTTATGTCCAGCCTGAAATGGTCTTGTAGTAGTTTTATGATCATTTTGACCTCGTCATCCCTTGGGGCGCTCTGGTGAACAAATGTTCCCCCAGATCCTGGCGGTCACCCCTGATAAACTTTTATAAGTGGCCATCAGATCACCCCTCAGCCTGCGCTTTTCCAGGCTGAAGAGTCCCATGACTCAGCCTGTCATCGTAAGATCTGTTTTCCTGACCTCTGATCATGCGCGTGGCTCTCCTCTGCACTCTCTCAAGCTTCTCCACATTCTTTTTGAATTGTGGAGCCCAAAACTGGACGCAGTACTCCAGCTGCGGCCTCACCAAGGCCGAGTACAAGGGGAG
>NW_017728943.1:38383403-38390903 GCF_001723895.1 Crocodylus porosus
GCGGATGGTGAAGGTGATCAGCTCGTGGTCGCTGTCACCCAGCCTCCCATCAATCACTAAGTCGCCAATTAGGTCATCCCCAGTAGACAGTACCAGGTCGTGCAGCGCTGTGGCCAGTACCAGGTCGAACCCCACTATGCACCTGGGAGCAGTGGGGCTGGCTGCACACGCCACAGCCCAAGCTGCCCTCTGTGCCTGGGCCAGTGGGGCCACAGGACCTGCTGCAGGGTGGATAAAATCCCTTGGTGGGCTGGATCTGGCCCATGGGCCATATTTTGCCCACCCCTGCCCTAACCAGTTCCCTGAGCGGTGTTTTTGACTGGGCATATTGGATGCATCTACATGAGATACTTAATGTGCTGAAGACTAATTCTACTCCGCATTAGTGCAGTGGGCAAAACCCATGCTAATGTGCTAAGGTGCAGTAGAATAAATCTAGCATCACCAAAAACCTGTTCAACTGTGCTAATGTGTAGTAGTGCCAATTTACAGAGCATTACGTTAGTACCTGTCATTGCAGGTATATTATACCTGTCATTGCATTAATGCCCCCATAGTTATGCACCCACAGTATATCAGCTAAATAGATTAGCTCAAGTGTGTAGAAAAATGTTAACAGAAAACTCAGCCTCATGATTCTCATCAAGATGGCAGCCCCTTTATAGCTCCAGACCAGTATAAAGAGTCCATAGTGTAAATGAGAATTAAGCCTTCCACCTCCAAAGCTACCAAGTGGTTGGTAGCAAGAATTGTTACTGGGAACAGTCTTCAAACATAAAATGGGATGGTATTCTCCAGCCTAGCTAGCAGACAGATAAGAAAATGTATACCTATTACTGACCCCAATTTCAGTCACAGTATGAGACAGAGCATACAGTAGGCATTGGTGCTACAGAATGCGAGGACATTAGGGTTAACCATCAATGCTGATGTTTTGCATATATGGGGGTATAGCTTCTGTGTATAGCATGCAATGGTGTACCATGGTGTATTATGGTGATTGTAAAGCTACTGAGCCTGGTTCACTGCTCCCTGACACTACTGCAATTGTATTCAAGCAGGCAAAAGACAAACTCTATGTGAATCACTGTAAGGGAGAAAAATCAGACCTGCAATGCTTGCTTATTTTTCCCTGGTGGATCTGACAACAGTTCATGCTGCTTTCTGACAAAGCCCACTTTTCGTCGACAGGAATGAACTTGGATGGGTCTATATGAAGCCAGATTTACTGCCGATATCCTTTTATCTGGTGTGGATACTGAACAACATCCTTATTGTTGGATGGCTCTTCCTGTGGGACCGAGAGTAAGTGACCTTTGCAACAGAGAGCTCCTCTAATCTTTGCACTAGATCTGACTCGCTGCTTATTACACATTTGTGTAATCCCAGAGAACAAAAAGTAGTCACTCAATTTAAAAGTGCCTGGGGCAAGGCTAGGCAACGCTTATATAGTGTTGGCCTTGTGTAACATTTGCTTCTGGGCCATGAGCTATGACTAAGATCTTTACCAACGTGCCAGTCTCGCATATGTTGAATGCAAGTGGGAAAATTGGAGCTGTCATTTTGAATCACTTGTCATAAGTCTGGTTACTCCTGTGGCCTTTGGATTACTTTTGTGACTGTAGTCATTTTCAAGGGCATAGTGCAGCAGAAATGCAGGAAGGGGAATACTTCGCTGGCAGTCAGAGAAATGCAGTTCCTAAAATCCCTGTGAGACGTAGCATAAGTGGACTAGCTCTAGGTTAAGCCAAAACTGTGTTAAGGGTTGGTTCATCCCTAGTTTGTTCTGAGTACAAGAGAAAGGCCATGAGCTAGGACATCAGTTGAGCCAATATACAGTTAAGCTAAGACACTGTCCCATGTGTTTTTCCCCTAGGTACCTCATCCCAGCCTTGGTTTTCCTGGCAGCCCTTACTTTGGCCAGTTACCTTTGTCTCTTCATTTCACACCGATCCTTGAGTATTCATGCTGCTTGGTTCCTAAAGTGTCACAAAGTAGATCTGTGGCTCATCCGCATTCTGGTATGTGACATTTGAGAGCTGTTACTTATTTATTGTTCTACCAAAGGTGGCAGAGTCCCAATATATGACCTCTGAAGTGTAAGAGTTGAAATCCTTCCTTCAGTGCCGACTCCCTTCAGTAGCATTCATACAGAGGTCTCTCTTAGTTCCCCATCTGCTGACACAAGGGGAGTGAGAAAGAAGAGGAGTAGGTCCTTCTCATTTTTTGAGCTGCAGCAGAATGATGCTTTGCATTGAGATTGACAGTCCAGGTTGCCGAAAACAGGTTCGTAGTCCATTAGACTGCTTATAAAAAAATGGCAAATGCAACTGAGAAAAACATGTGTTGCTGAAAGTCTGGAGCACCTCCTTCCTTCTGCCTTTCATTTGGTATCTTATTCTGAAGGGAAATTATTTATTTCAAATGCTGAGAACACCAGCTGTTTGTGCCTGGTAAACTGCACAGGGGAAAGGAAGTGGAAAATATGCCTTCTCTTCCCCAGCTCACCCTCCACCCCTGCCAAACATTACTTGTTCAAGCTGAATTTTTCATGCCAGGTGCCTACCTCAGGCTGAATTATTCTGAAAGGTTCAGCAAAAGGAGCTCCAGGGCTGTCACCCGATCGCTTGCTTTCTACCTTGCTTCTGACCAAGAAACTCTACACCCTCCTCATCCTGCCCTGCACTGGCTCCCCTCCTAGCCCACAGCATTCTCCCTGAGTGCTTGATTCCCTTCTGTGCAGCTGGATTAGGGACAGGCATTGAAAAGTGGATCATTTCAGAAGGCAGTCTGAGGATCAGGGAGGATTTCTAGGGAATCTGTGACATGAGGAATCTCTCCAGACTAGTTTTGAACTACCTCCCTGGAACTGCTTGCCACATATGTACTTCCTTCTCAACCTGTGTCCCCAGCCCTGACAGAATCAGGCATCAGAATTCACAATCCAGGAAGAGGTAGTAACAGTCCTACTGTTTATAGCCCAAATCATGCTCTGTGCAACAAATGTGAATAAAACAAACTGGATAGGGGTGAGTGCGATGGGGTAGGGATCTGTACTGACCCCTGGGATTGGAGCCTTCTCAGTCAGGCTGTGCAGCATTATGGGGGGCTGCCAAGGGTGGTGGAGAGCTCTGCATAGTTGTGGATTCACTGCCCTCCCTTTTCCCCATAGACCCCTCTCTGTGAAGTGCTGATGGGACCTCTGAGAAACATAGAGCTGGAAATACAACTCCTGTGAAGCTAGGAACAGGCTTCTTTCATCCTGCTCTTACCCTCAGATGTTGTAGCAGAGCCATTTTAACTTCCCTTGGGCCATGAAGGGCTGGTAGGATCTGGGCTGGAGGAATACAGAGTGTTCACTTCTTACCCTCAGTCAATGTTTCATTGTACCCTGTGGTAGGTCCAAAATGGGATTGCACTGTATGCGACGTGGACTACCATAGCTACCCTGCTGAATTTTACTATCGTGCTGGTCTATGAGGGAAACGTGTCCAATAAGACTGCAACTACCATCTCTCTGTGCATCCTTGCCATTAAATTGCTCATATGGTAGGTGGCATGGTAGGTGCTCCTCCTCCCCACCTTGTAAAACCTCTTAAGACAGTCAATCAGATACTGCCTTTTACAATGAATTAACAGACTCCATCCCCGCAGAGGGTTCTCCCAGCATGAGGGCATCAGAGCAGCATGTAACCTAAACCTGGCAAGGCCCTGTGTTAGTCATGGCAAAAGCTAGCATGTATGTGGCTTTTCTTACCCCATACCCCTTAGTCATCCCAGGGAACAGACCAGCGGGTTACCAGCAGCCTAGGGCCAGCCTGCCCCAAGGCTGGAGATAGTGTAAAAGTAGCTAGAAGTCCCCACAACTGTCTGACTATAGTTCTGGGGCAGTGGCAATTTGGACCCAAGAGAATACACTTACTGTTTACATAGCGCTTCTCCTCTGAGACTCCCAGGTTACAACACCCTTGTGAGGCAGGTTGGTGTGATCAGCTGGAACAGGTCCTGTGCAGGTGAGGAGCCAGATCCAGCAAAGTGAGAGTGATGGGGGGTGGGGACCTTCCCTGTAGGAGAGGAGGTGGCTGGGATATCATGCATATAGGGGGCTGCCCTGTCTCCTTCCTGAGCCCTTAGAAGTAGACACCAAACTGCAGCATTTGTTTCTTAGCCAGGCCCTGGTCATACCTCATTTCTAGTGAGCACCAGCCATTTTGGGAAGCTATTCTGCCCTGTTGTGACCTCTTCCACATAGCAAATGTTGTGTCCACATTGCGCTAATGCAGTATTTTTCCTTTTACTGCTGGCGACTGGGGTTCATAGTGACCTAAACTGGGATAAATAAATAGAGAGTAATTCCAGTTCACACCCTTTGTGCTTCTATGCTTGCTATCTGGATCTTGCTCACTGCTGGATTCCTAGTAAGTGACTTCAGGATCAGGCTGAGACATAAGGGTTTGCAGTATTTTCTGGGCTAAGCAGAGGACTCATTAGACCATTATATAGCTGAACACAAAGGGACCAGGGTAATTCAGCACAAAACAGGGTTAGTTGGCAACCTCCTATTCACATTCTTTTCCAACGAAGACTGAATCTTGGCGTAAACAAGAATTTTCATAAAAGCATCTGCTTTAGACCAAAATGGTTTTGAATTTGGTCTTTTGCTCAAAAAAAAAAAAAAAAAATGAAAGCCAGAAAAACCAAACATTTCCATTGTGAAATGTTGCTGCTGTGCAGTCTATAGTCTGACCAGGAAACCCGGCCTAGAGAGGAGAATGGGAATGTGAAGCATTCACACTGCAACTCTCAGGAGGCCCCATAGTTCCATTTCTGAATGGACTTATTTTAGGTCTTAGCCAAAAATATTTCAGGTTTTGAAATTTCTGCAGAAAAAGGTTATTCCTGTCCCTGCCCCAGAATATTCTAGGAAACAGTGAATTGTGTTTTGTTTTTGTTCACCTTTCCTCAGATGACACCACCTCCCTTTTTCTTTTTGACAAGCCCCACATTAAGTTCATCTCTAGATCTGACCAGCAACAGAGATGGTCAAATCCAGACTGGGAATTGTTCAGAATGGTTCCCAACTGCTCCTTTTGGAAGTTACCTAGAAGAAAAAAACTGGCCACAAGGAGTGTTTATATGTTGCCACTTCTTTTTCCTTCCCAGGTTTTATGTTGAAAATTTCCTGTTGGACAAGTATGTGCGTTATAACCTCACCATTTACCCAGTGGTCATTATAGCCCTGATTGGCAGCGTGTGTAAGAACTATACCCCTTCACCTCCAAACACCAACAGCATTTTTCTAGGTGAGTCATTTAATGTTAAAATTAGTGTTATAAAAAGAGGCCCACTTAGCTCTCCCGAGTCTCTTGCATGTCCTTTCTTCAGTGTGTTTTCCCTGCAGGCAGAAGGACCTTCCCACTACAGGTGACCTTGGTAAAACAAGTAGGGACTTACTTTGAAAAACAGAAGTGGAGCTTGCAGCCATCTGCAGGTTCCCTGCAAGTTGGAACAGGAGTTGCAGTGGGGATGATGTGGAAGATGACACTGGGAAGCTTCTAGGAAGCTCCACGTGCTTAGGGAATTTTGCAATAGCTCCCAACACACCAGGCACCTCCAGGCTGTAAGCAATGACACTGAATACACAGTGTGCTTAAAATAAAGATCCAAGTTTCTGCAGTCCAAATGAAGTCCTTTTATTATTGCACAGAACTCTGTGCATGAAGCGAAGTTAGGGACCAACCTAACTGTGGCGTTATTAACCTAGGGCCTTCTACTCTCGGGGTTGAAACAGACTAAAATTATTCCAATTTATTTTACATTGCAGCATATTTCAGCTCCCTCCAAGTCATCACCTCCTCAATACCATGCATGCATTTTTACCTTGCAACGGTAAAAATAGCCTATACCTTTGTGGTCTACAGGAGCTACTCCCCTCTCCTGGATTTTGGTGGGGTGGGAAGGCCAAATAAGACTTGGGAGGGATAGAGAGTTCCCAATTGCACAGATTCAGCTTCCATTCCACATCCCATGGAGGATAGGGGAGCTCAGATCACTTTGCTGGCATTGCCTATTCCAGTAGTGTAACTAGAAGGTTTTTCTCCTTCTGACTGTCTCAGAGTAGTAAAATTTGTGCAAACTAGACCTTCCTCTGGCTGACAGCAGGATCTGGAACTTGCCCTGCAGATATTGTGAAGGAATGGTATAAGGACAATATTGGGGTTTATGTGGAGCTCTTTGTCAGTTTAACTCTTTGCCCAAATACCCCGCTTCTTGTGAACAAGACTATAAAGAGAAGTTATGTTATGTTCTCACCCAGTAACATATTGTTTCTTTTGTAGTTGTGCTACTGGTGGCGGCTTGTGTTATCTTTGTCATTCGGCTGGGAATAGTCATATGGAGATGTTGCAAACAGCCTCTAGAACTACCATCGACTTCCGAGTCTACAGAGTAAAAGAGAAATGGAGACCTTATGGGGGATGTTTTCAAAGGCACAAATGGGAATTGGGCACCTAGCGCTCACTGGTGTTCTCTCGCAGTGCCCCTGCCCTAGTGCCTTTGCAACTCTCCTATGGAAGACTGAATGCAACAGAGAGGATATTAAGGACAGTCCCATGACTACTGCATTCAGTAGTCTCTCACTTTCTCCTTCTGCTCTGACCAATTATACTTTCCCCAGCACCTTTCACTGGACCACTTTGTACTTTGTTAAAGTGTATTTTAACTCTGTACCAGAGGAAGAGACAAAAACAACTCTCGCAAAGATACCACCTCTATGGTGACTGGCTTACCACCTCTATGGTGACTGGCTTCTGGCACTCGGGCACAGACAGTATGAATAAGGCTCTCAACAAACACGTGGCAGATCTGCATATACAGAGCTATGCATAATTTTTACACTGAGGTGTTGGTTATCCCTTGATAAAATCATGGCTCTAATTAAGTTACCGGCCAGTGGTGATAGACCCAGGTCCCAGGCACAGGCATAACACTTCCTGGTGGCTGCACGGCTCCTGCCCCCCTCTGGCCCCTCAGGGTACCCTCCCCTTCCTCTCATCTGCTAGGCCTGGATGAGATCATTTGATTGTAAAAAGGCCTCAGGGTCCCAAAGTCGACATTCATCTGTCCTTCAGCCAGCGAGTCCCCCCCGGACCCAGCTAATCCCAGGCCTCAAGCACTAAGCCCATGCCCCAGTTGCCTTAATGGCTATTCATGGCCTCCTTCCACCCCTACAGACACGCCCGGGCCTCACAGATGTTACTTGGTTGCCAGTGACTCCCTTCTGTAGGCTAAGGCTAAGAAGGCCAAAACCTATACATTACGCTGGCTGTAGACTGGTAGCTTTGTTAGAAATATTATTAAAAATGCATTATCAATAGCTGTTAGCTCCCATCAATAGTTGTTCTTTGAATAAGTACGGCTGCCAGCCCTCCTTGTCTCCTTAATGAGAGAGGGAAGGGGGGTGTTGGGAACTGAAGGAAAAACTCCAAGAGCTCTCTTTGT
>NW_017728943.1:38393464-38397426 GCF_001723895.1 Crocodylus porosus
CCCTATTTGCAAATATATACCTTTTGTCTCACCAACAATGTGTGCCTAAGAATTTGTTATTCAATGAGCCTCCAAAGAAAACGAACCGAGAGAGAGTTTTTTTTACCTCAGCTGCCTGCCTTTTATCTGCACCCTCCCAAGTCAGTGCTCAGGGCAGTTACCCTAGTCACTCCAGCCTAGTTATGCCACTATAAAAAATGACCCTGTTGTGTCAGTGTTCTTGTTGTCTCTAAACATTTCATGTTGGCTAGTTTTATCATGAAGAGGCAAGAGTGTACCAGTCCAAGATTTGCCCCCCCCGTTTCTGGTCACATCTAATAAGAGCGTCTTGGTGTGTGTGCAACCACAGCATAAGGGTTAAAATAGTTGACAACTCAGACTTCCACTTCCACAGCATATTTGGCAGCCTGAACCAAGTCTCAGTTCATTTGCTCTGGAGTAGCCTAGGTCCCAAAGAAGGGGCAGACTAAAGGGACCTTCACATGAGCTTCAAGGAATCACTCAGAACCTAGCGAGTGGCTGCTGCTGATGTGGCATTGTAGTGCCGCTTAATGTTTAGTAGCTCTCCCAGTGTGCCTACTTCTTCCCATCTCTGACACCTTGAGTTGTTCCCAGAGGCCAAGCTGTGTGCTGCTCCCTTCCTCAGAACTGGGAGTGGGCTTAACTACCTCTCTACCTGTAAGAGACAAAAATAGCTTTGCAGGAGATGTTTATAGAGGGAGATCCACCAGCCAGAGGCAGTTCAGCAGCAGGCTACAGTTACACTTCATCTGCCATAAGAAAGATGTGTTTGGCGAGATCTTTCATTGGACCATCCCAGTTACACTGACAACATGACCTGCTGCACAGGAGGAAGCCAGGATCCTGCAGAAATGGTGTGTCCTAGATACAGAGTCTGCACACCAGCTCTGGGAAAGGTTTGTTTCTTCTACTTTGGGCCGTCGCAGACACAATTACTGGCATGTTGACTGTCCCTTCAGTATTTGCATCCTCTAGGCTTGGGCCCCAACACAAAGCTGTTACAGCGCTTAAAGGAGGAAAAGACCCTACTTTTCTTGTTCTTCCCTACCTCATGGGGTGAGAAAATGATAGTGAGCATGAGGTGCTCAGACAGGCCAGTCATGGAGGGCTTTCATCCCTTAGCCACAGCTATTAGTGTCTGCAGTAACGCAGTCAAGGGAAAATAGAGCAAAGGTTCATCAGCATTGCAGTTGGTTTTTTTGGAGAGGTCTAATAGATGCATTGTGCTAAAATCTTGCTAGCACTGGAGCAGTGAGAAACTAAATTGTCTCTTGCTTGTCTCTTTGGCACAGAGAAGCATCAAATGTGATAGTTTATAGTGTAAATTCCTAGGCCAATCTGATCTGGAATACTGCCTAATTGAACTGGTTCTGGGTCAGGAGAAATATGCATTTGAAACAGCAGTTCAAAGATGTTAATTCCAAAGGAATTTAAAGAATCGAGTTCAAAAACATGAAAGCACCAGGATCAAGCTTGCATTTAGCAGGCAGAGTTCCCTGAGGAAAACATGTCTCATTTTGTGAATTATGAGGGATAATTAAGTGTATGTGAGTGGAAAACAGGCTTCTTATTTCATGGGGATGGCTTGTAGTTACTGCAGATTAGGCAGGAAAGCATTAAGCAAAGAGGGAGTGAGAAAACTGCATAAAAAAGCAACAGTGGGGACAAGCAATAGAGACATAAAATAGAATTGGGAAGAGTATGCTACTGGCCATGGAGTCCAAGGCAAAGGCAAATCAGGCAGCACTAGTGGTTTATTCTTTTAGGGGAGAGGATATTTATATTTCTCATTTAGCATCTGTGTTTTGCTAGGGATCTAGCAACATAGGACAGGGAATCTACCAGGTCACACACTCAGGCCTCTCTTGAACACCACAGCCACAAAGGATGCTATGAGAAAAAGAAACCCTGAGCTGAGCCCTACCGTGTGCCACAGGAGGAGAACCAATGAGACACTGCTTTTCAAAGACCTAGGCCCCTGAAATGGCAGAAGCCCACTGACTGCAGTACCAGGGAAGGAAGAGATGTGAGAGATGGCCACAAAGGAGCCATGTCAGCAGGTCTCTGAGTGAACTCAATCATGAACCCTGTGGCAATGACCAAGGAAAACACAGTGGGTCTCACTCCCATGAGCACCAAGGAGGAACAACTCCAGGGAAGTCAAGGTACACCCGCTGCTGGCAGACCTGTGCACATGGGGAGGACCAGGCCTAAAATTCTTAGTCAGCAGCCACACAGGGGTGTTTGATCTGTCAGAGCAAAGCTTATTTTGTGGACAGAAAATCCCTCCTGCTGCCTGCGGACACTGTTCTTCCACTTCACCACACTCGCACTGGGGTGACAGTCTCTCACTTCTCCTAGGAGCAGAGAAGGGGCAGCTGTGAGGGAAGGAAGAGTGTTGACACCTGGCTGGGCTGGGGGAAAGGGACCATAATGCAGGGAAATTTCCCACGGAGAAATACCCCCTTGCTCAAGGAGGCACCATAGCAAAGCTCAGCACAACCCCCAGCTCAGGGGGATTCTGTCTGGGCCAGGGGCACTGTAGAGGGCCCAGGAGAGGAGCCTCTGGAGGCCACTGGCACAGTGGTGTGATTCAGGGCACCTCTCAAAACTGTTCTAAACTGTACCCTGGCCTTATCTGTCCCTAGGACCCCAAGTGCACTAGAGGTGCCTACCAGTCCCTGAAGTGGTGTCTGTGCTAGCTCAGGATAGTGACCCATCCTGGGGGCTGCTGGCAGCCCTCCGGGGCCAGCTGCGTGGGGCCTGGAGAGCCAGCATGGGGAGCATGTCCAGCATATCATCCCCATTAAGCCCTGGCCCCGTGCATGTGCCCACACCCATCTCAAGTGCCCAGGGCCTCTGGTGGACCTGGGAGGAGACCCGTGACATTGTGGTGCTTTGGGGAAGGGCCAACATCCAGACGCAGTTCACATGGGGCGGGCAATCGAACACATTTATGAGGCTGGTTCAGCTGGGATGCGTGTGCAACACCACTTCTGCATGTTGTGGCAGTGCTGCGTGAAGGCCAGGGTCTTGCAGGCACAGTGGGTGGCCGTGACCAACTTCAATCACTGGTCCAGTCATGCCCAGAAGACTATGCCCTTCCTGTGAGAGCTGCTCCCCTGCATTTTGGCACCCCGGGAGACAGGCCACAGCCATTCAAGTGCTACCAGCAGGGGTGGCCTGCCCTTACACGTACCCTACCCTGACACCTCTGGTGTCTGCAGGGCTCTGTGGGAGTGCTGCAGCAGGGTCACTGCCACTCACTGCTGGAGCCACCCAGACGTGCAGCAGGGACTGGACCCTCCTGCCCCAGTGCCTGCTGGCAGCAGTTGAGAATTGGGCAGTGTGGGAGCAGGCACAGCAGCGGGCATGGGAGACACAGGAGCTGGCCTGGTGGGATGAAGACATCACCTAGGAGACCGCCCAGGAGGAGGCACGGGACTGGGTGCAGCAGGCATACTGGACCCAGCTGGAGGCCCTGGAGCAGCACTGTGTGGAAGCCTTCCAGCAGCAACTGGCCACCCAGGGCCCCTGGGTCCCACCCACCACCCCACAGCAGGCCTCCACCTGGGCCTCAGAGGAGGACCTCTGCTGCCTCTCACCTGCAGGAGCCTCTGCCATTCGCTGTGGCCACTGGACCTACAGGGAATGGCCTGCAGCCAGGGTGCTGGCCGCCTGCCACCCACCACACAGCCCCCAACTCCGAGACTCAGAGAAGGACTGAGACTGATATACATAGTTTTCAGTTTGGGAGGAGGGATTTTTATTGTTGGTGGGCGGGGAGGGTGGTGGAGGGGTTCTGTGTACTGGGGAGGGAAGGGGCTCTTTTGGTTGAGGGGGGAGGTGGTGGGTTGTGAGGGACATAAAGGTTTTCATTACAAACGTGTGTCCTGGAGTGATGCTGGGGGATGGGCAGGGGGGTAGTAGAGTGTGGGCAG
>NW_017728943.1:38397526-38415310 GCF_001723895.1 Crocodylus porosus
GTGGGTGGGCTGTGGGGCAGGTGGGTGTTGACAGGGATGGCCAGGTACTCCTCCATGGCCTGGTGCTCCAGGTGGGACCAGAGCTGGTGCAGCAGCTCTTCAAAGGTGTCCTGGGTCATCTAGAACATGTCAACCCACTGGTCGTTGTCCCATTCCTGCAGCACAGTGCGCTGCCACCAGTGCTGGCTGGTGCAGCGGGCCAAGAGACAGAGAGGCTGGTGGGACAGGAGGCTGATGGCAGTCCCAGCAGTGGCATCCCGGAGCCCATGGTCACCTCATTAGAGATGGTCTGGGTTAATGTGAACCTGATCCTGCAGGCTGTATTTGCAAAGAACCTGCTCCTGCTGGTTTGCTTGGAAGTCCTGCTGGCAGTGGAAGAAAGCATCACTTCCTGCAGCCTGAAAACCCTTTCCCAGCTCCTGATCGTGTGTGTTCATGGGGAACAAAACTCAAATACTTGGCATATTCATGTGGTTTGCCAGCTCTTTCATGTCTTGGCTTCGATGAGTCAAGATTTAAAAGAGTCTGAGTTCATTCCATGTGCAAGAAGATCAGTGTCAAAGCTGCCACTGGCAGAGGGCAAAACACATTTCTATCTGAGTGACAGATTGAGGCAGTACCAAGCTTTCTGTGGGAAATCAAAACCTATGTTTATAAAAAAGCCAGTTCGAAGAATGCCAAGAAATCACTGGCTGCCCCAGAGAAAGAAGACATGTTCACAGAGGTTCCTTGACATGCCCTGTATGGGATGGTTTCCCTTCTTGTCCAAATAGCATGTGGTTGTAAATAAGTCCTAGGCTTTCCCTGGAAGCCTTCTGGAAGGGAAACCCATTTCTGTTATGCATCAGTCTACACCAATTAATAATATGCATGTTTTCAGGTGCCCATCCCTGTAAATATCTGTAAATGCCAAATCCGCATGAATGGAGTGTCCATGACAGGAAAATCACTGCCTGGTGTTGGCAGCACAGTGATGACACACAGATATCTACAAGCATCCTAAAAATGCCTAGACAGGTAAGACTGAACCATCCTGAGGCATGAGTTACCATGAGTTTAGACTGATGGCAGCTCTCTCTCAGATACTATGTACTAGTAGAAACACACAATCATCAATGCCCAACTGAGCCCAATCTCTGGCTGCAGCTTGGCGCAAGCTAGACTATCACTCTAATGCTACCACTGGGTTTTTTCACTCCTATAAATTGTTTTATAGGTCAGTAATCTGGGCTGGAAGAATGACTGCATTCATGAATATCTTCTGACAGACTTCCGAAAATAGACTCTTACAGCCAAGGATGAGGATGTGGAAACATTGCACTGTGATCTAATTCATACTTGACTTGATGCTACCCTTGGTGCTAATGAAACCATGTTAAAATGTCAAGTGAAGAAGTCATGGCTGCTGCAGAGAATTAAAATTAAATTACATACAAGTCAGCAGCACCAACACTAGCACCATAAAACAGAATAGCCTTTGTTCCAGAATCCTCCATGCAATAAAAGTTTTAGAACTCCATTTTTTACTATACTCAGTAGGCAGCACAAATGAGTATCGCCTGAAGATGCCTTACTAGGTCTCAAGGCTTTGGCCTCTAAATGGGACACAGATTAGAGTTTGGCCTTGGGAATGACAGCTCTTCAACTTCTTATAGTTGATTTTGTATTAGGGAACCCCCTACCCTTGTTACTAGTAAGGGGGGCATAGCCATGGCAGATGGAAGAAAGCCTCACAACAAGGAGCAGCAGGTGTGAGCCATCCTTGTGAATTAAGCCACTGACCAGAGAGGGCCAGGAGGCTGACCAGGGAACCAGCAGCACCTGGGTGCTGGAAGTGGGTTTGGATTGGTGTTTTGTGTTCAAATTAACTGGAGGTTTGGGTAACGGTTGTGGGGAAGGTTTGGAGGCCACAAGACAAGGTGCCAGATGTGCTGTGCTTGATGAGACCTGTTGTAGGCAGGGATGCAAAGGGTCAAGGCTTGGGACCCAAAGTTTGAGGTAGTGGACCTGGTCTAAGGGCTTGGCCAGCAAAAAGGGAGGGGCTAAAGCTGGGGTGGCTGAAGCCCTAACAAGAGCTCTGAGGCCTGTAGGGAAGGGGGTGGACTTCAAAGGGAAGCACTCCTGAGGGAAGCATAGAAATCTTTAGGACTGAGTTTGGGCAGAGAAAATCAGGGATGGAGCCAAAAGGGAGAGGCACCACAGAAGCTAGTCCTAGCCTCCAGGGACCATCTTCTCAGTATAGTAGCACTAACATCCAAGGTATGGCAGGTGAGATACATCTCACTCAGGACAATGTCCTCATTTTGGTAGCTTGTAGTTGATGAGCTTTGCTGTCTCTAGATGCCTCCTTCCATGCAGAAGATGCAGAATAGCAAAGTCTGTTCCTCAGAGCAATTCCTTTACACTGCAGCAAGAAAAAATTCTAACTGAAAAATACTGTAGGGGGAATGTAAAAACTTCTCCTTTTTAATATTCTGTGTCCAATGGTTTGGACATAATCAGCTGACAATCATCTGCTTCAAAACTGGGCAGACCTTGTCAGGTTGCAGTGACTCGCACAAAGATTTACCTATATTTGGACAACTTTGCTCTTGTAGGATGCTGTAGTCATTTCCACTGTAGTATTTTCCAATTTAGGATTGGGCAGCAACTTCCTTTTTTTGGTCTGACAAACACAAGTCACTTACTAATACATTTGGTCACAATTCCTTTCCCATGTCTTCCATCTTCTGCCTGTACCAGCTTTTGTTTTATTTGGTCTGTGACAACAATGTAGGCCTGCATAACTAACACGTGTAATTCTTTGTTCTAATGCAGGCACTGTTCAGGACATGTGTATCTTGCTGTGAGATCCTGGCTCATGCCTGACGCCTCTTCATGTATCCCGTGAGTCAGAAATTGTGGCTGCTTTACAAGCTGCAACCTCTTCACACCTCCTTAGTTGAGGGATGGCACTGTGTGCCCTGGCATGGGAATTACACACATGTTATGTAGGTCTGTAAGAGAAAGCCTTTGTTACTTTAAGGTAGAAACTGCAACAGATAAGGCCCACAGACAGGAGTAGTTGGCTGAACCTGGGCTAGCTGTACAAGAATAGGGGGAAAATAGCTACAGGCAACCCCGCTTAACACTGTTTTGTGTAGTGTTATTTAGCTATATGCTCATTTTAAATGAATACCTGATTTCACTTAGTGCTTAGCAAGTTTTGTTACTGTTAGAAATGGAATATTGTTAGAAATGCACAGCTTGCATCTTGCACCTGATAAGAAAGAGATACTGCCAAGGACTTTTTTTCCTCTCCCAGCCTTGCTACAGCCTTTCTCATGCTAATTGCAGTTTCTCCCCCATCCTCTCCCTAGTCTTTCTCATACAGATTGCAGGACCCAGAATTCAATTATCTGTGTCCTTGAAAAGGGGGGGGGGGAGTAAACTCTTGGTGACCTATTGTAGTTTCTGAGCATGCTTAATTAGCTGATGCATATTTACCTCTCTGCCCTGCATACTTAAGTAGCTAATTATACTATACATGCAATGTATGTAGTGATGTAACTACATGTATGCTTGTACGAAATGGAAGTGAGCTGTAAGAGTTCCTGTTTCTGCACATGTGCCCAAGAGGGAGAAGATAAATATTCCCTGCAAAATTCCTGTGTTGGTTCGGAGTAATCTGAGTTCTTGACTCTGCTCTGACCCTATTTGCAAATACACCTTTTGTGCCATCTAATGTATGTGTGTCTGTGATTTTTTTGCGGGCCTCCAGAGAAACGAACCGCTTTATGCATCATTACTATGCTCACAGTCACCATCTTGGGTTGTCAAATACTTTTGGTTTCACTTAATGCTCGGTTTTCAGGAACCAATTAAGAGCACTAAGTAGGGATTGACTGTATTTGGTAGCTGGCTGCAGAGTGATAAACCAATAGGACAGTGTTCCAGGTAGGCAGGAGAGAAACAACTGCAGCTCAGCTGGGAGAACAGCAGCAATCTGCTCATTAGGCCTAGGGAGCATGCCTGTGACTGGTCAGGGGAATGCCTGACTGGAGGAGAAGCTCAGGGAATATAAGCCTGGATCCTTGAGTCAGAGAGACCACTGCTGGCCTGAACTCTGCAGAGAGAAGACCTATGCTGGCCTAAGCTGTCAGGGAGTGAAAACTGTAGGCTGGCAGGTACTGCAGGGATCAGGAGAAAGCCAGTGAGTGGGGAGAAGGCTTCTGCATCTGTATGATGACCCAGAAGGGATTTGAGAATGTTTTTGCTTGAAGCAGGGTGTTGGCATTTCTGTTTATATTGGAGGGCTGGGTTGTGGCTGTAGGGGGCCATGCAGTGGTGCCTGAGAGGTATTCCGGGTTTGGCCCTGCCAGGGCTGGGGTACAACAGAAAGTGAGAAGGTGGGCAAAGGTGGGCTGAGGTCAAGAGGGCCAGAACTTGTCCCTGAGAGGGTGGCAGGGGATAAGATGCTCAGAAGCCAGGCCAGAGCAAGTGGACCTAGGCTAGAAGTCTACAGCTAAAGTAACCAGTAAGCTAAGAGAGCTGAAGTCTATGCAGGCTGGTAAAGAGTAAGACCTGTGAGGCTTAGGCATGGCTATGGAGGAGGCTAGAGGCCACTATTAATGTTCCTAAGGCAATTTAGTGCCTGAGGGGCAAGACTGGTACCAGCCAGGCATGGCAAGTAGTAGAGGTGAACTGACGCTTACTTCAGAGCCCTGTGGCAGTCTCCCTAAGACTAAAATATCCATCAAGACATAGCAGATGAGACAAAAAAGGAACGTACCCTGAGGAGTAGAGGTGAGGGAGGAGTAGCCTGGCCACCAGGGCATCATGATCCTTCTACCCTGGACCTGACTGTGTTCCTTTCTAATCTGGATGGCAAACGAGTCAGTATTTGCAAATAACTTCATTACAATGGCCATGATGAGGCAGTACTCATTTCTATGTTGTTCGGGTTAAGCGTCCGCACTCACCTGCAAATTTAGGCTGCAGTTGGCTTCTTCTCTTTGAAAACTGTTAATGCTTTTTGGTGTATTACTGTGAGGCAAGGGCATCCATTTCTTGGCTGACTAGCATAATTTACCCTATTAAAGACATTTCTGCAAAGAGCCAAAGGATCAGTTATGAGTATGACTCATGCAACAACATGAACATATGGGAAAAAATGTTGAAATAAACTAAGGGCCTGACATGGTTCCCAAGGGAGTCAATGGAATAACCTCCAGCAGTTAACACAGGATAAAAGGTCTGGTACAAATTCATGGCCTTTGGGGTCTGCAAGACTTGATGTCTTAATGACTGGAATAGCAAATGCGTATCTGTCTGCGCTTTCTTCCCAAAGGAATGTTTTTTTCAAGATGGATCCTTCTATGGGAATATCCTCAAAATGCAGTACATTGTTCACTGAGGAATAATATTTTTAATTCTGCATGGTATATAATGGAACTGCAACCAACAAGGTATTAGAGGGGATAGTTACATTGTGTGTGCTTGTATCCATTTGTCTTGTTACCATAGTTCTTAAATAAAAAGTTGAGACTAGAAAGTGTTGAACAATACTAGAAAGGATTTAACTTAGCTGACCTGTGACAAAAGTTACTTCTACTAGAGATAAGGCGGGTGCACAGTAAAGAGAAAGCTCTCTTCCCCTCCAGGATCTACAGTTTTTTTCACTCCTGACTCTTAGGAATGGATGGTGCTTGGTTAATGAAAGTTATTTCCATTCTTTGGGCCATAAAGTCCTGTGATGAACTGGGAAGCACCTGAGTAATAACACAGGTCACAAACATGATGGATGTCTTTGTGTGTCTCTATATGATAGATTAAATGCTATGGACTTAGATTAAAAAGGGTTGTTAAGCTAACTCACAGCTTTAACCCTGCTAATGTGATTGTTTTGTCAAGGCTGAGGAGAGGGAACACTAAGCCATTTAACATACTCCCAGGCCCAGAGTAGAGTGGGGGAATGAGTGAAGAATGAGAGACTTCTCAGAGAATGTCAGCAGACAGTCTGGCAAGGAGAAACGGGAGGGCTCCAATCCATGCACCCCACCCTCCCTCCTGGCAAACCCCAGTTGAAGCTCCCTCCTCTCCCTTCCCATCCTGAAGACCCCACCAAACTAGGAGGGGGGCTGCAGACACGCAGCTGCTCCGAACTGGAGCTCAATTCCCCAACCCCCGGACCCAACAGCAAACATCGGTTGAGTTGGTGGGGGAATACTGTAACTCATGGCACTTCCTGTGAAGCCCCATGAGTTACAGCAGGGAGCTGTATGTCTGTCAGCACTCACAGAGAACCAGCCCAAGCAGGGCAGCTTGCTTTGCTTAGGCAGACAAGGAGAGGGGGCTCTCAGAGCTGCAGAAGCACTTAAAAAAATCTAGTGAGGAAAGATTAAAATGTAGGTGAGATCCACCTTTTTGAATGAATCCCCTTCACACTGAAGGATATTCCCTTCACACTGAAGGAAGGCTTTGTTCTGATGATGTGGCTATTGAGTTGCTGTCACTACCTTCCTCGTAGTCATGAAAACATGGATGGGAGGTAGAGGACTGATGCCCAGAGGTCCAGAATAAGGATGGCTGGATACAGGACTCTGCCTAGAGTGAGGAGTAAGGGGCCAGTCCTGTTGCTTAAAAGTAGGCACCCAAGAGAGATGTGTGGTTCAAAGCACAGCTCATTCAGTGCCTATGTCCTATCCTTAACCTAGGGCAATCTTTATGGGGTAGGTAGAGAGGCTTGTAGGAGCCTTCTGCTCTCATCTGCTCTATTGTGTCCTACCTACCAACCAGAGTCAATTAAAATGCCTGCTCATGCCGACAGCACTGGGACTGCTTGCTTGGTGCACACAAGTTACCCCGAGGAAGTAAGAAAAGAAGAGGAACTACAGCCATCCTGGCTGTCTCCAGAGGAAAGAATGAAATACAGCCTTCTAATGATGGTGCTGCTTGTGAGCTCCTGCTGTGAGCCAAGATCTCAGGCAGGAACTGATCCCCTTAAGGCACGCTCCACCTCTTGGAAACCCCTGGCCATGTGAGTCTGAGCATCATCTACAGTACAGGTCTGTACCTTAAAGGCACTGCCCAGCCCTCCAAGATCACTGCTAATGTCTGCCAGCCCTTGAGATGCAATGGCCCAGACCCCCAAATTATTTAAGCACCTGTCTCCTATTTAGATACCTAATGCCCTTTAAAATCCATTGGAACTAAGCGTCTCATAGGACTTAAGCACTTAAATCCCTCTGTGAATCTGAGCCTTAGGGCTGAGCCAGAGAGACTTTCCCAAACCACTGAGGAATAGATAAACAGCAATCTGGGGGATTTTGAAATCAAGGACTCTGAGCAGAGATTACTGGCTGCAATGGGAGGAGCATCCAAGCCTGATGAATCAGCTATGTATAGTGGTTATATTCGGGAGTTCCTCCAATATTATTTATATCTATCTCAGCTCCAAGCTGTTATCAAGGCTGTAGTTATTTCCATTTTAAGAGAAAGAAAAGCTATTTTGGTCAGCAGGCTGTGTGGAGACTCCCTGTGGCAGCAAGGGTGCCTCACCCTTCCTGACCTGTGAAATGGATGCGAGTGGAAACATTATAGCTGAAGTACACATGCTAGAGATTCAGTGGAAACTGCTTTCAAAACCATCTAGCCTCCTAGGGTAGGGATAAACAAGCATATTAAAGAGTGGGGACTTCCTGCAGGGAAGTTGTCACATAACAGTTGCTCACACACCCACAACTTCCCTGTAGCAAGTGAAAGGTAAAAGAAGGCAGCTGGATGAAAGAAGGCTGAGTTCTCCCAGTTCAGCTTTCATTGACCTCAGTAACTGTGGGCCAAGAACAGCTACCACATGTCAGCTGCCACCTGGTAAGTCCCTGACTTTTACTAATGCACCTTAATTGGATTGGCTGCTTATAGCCCTGGGCTGTTGACGTTGCTTCTGACCAGCCAGCTCTTTGCAAGGAACATCTTGGATGAGTGCGTTTATCCAAGCAATAGGCTTTAGTTTGGTTGCATTCTGCTCACCATGCCCTGTTCCTTTACCATCCCCAGTCCAAGAGAGACAGAGAAAGCATGAGCAACTTTTGGAGCTCTATTCATGTGCTCAGCTAGCTGCAGCCTGTCATAGCTCCGTATCCAACCTGTGGTGTTGCAGTATTTCTGACTTTCAGTGAACAGGACAGCAAGAGTTATTTTTTAGAAGAGCTATTTAGTGCTCCTCTATAAGGTGTATGTGTGAGAAAGGTAAATACTATGAACACACATAACAGCTCGGTTGAAATGTGATTTAAACCCAAAGGCCAGGTACAGACACAAAATTTTTACCGGTGTAAATGATCAGAAACCATTCTATACCCATAACAGAACAGAAGTTTGGTGCACAAAACCCATGTATACCCATACCAGAACAGAAGTTTAGTGCACACAGCCTGGTTTAAAAATGGTGGAACCCAGTCTAAAATATTCTTCCTCACCTTAAAGGCAAATGTATGTACTCTTTGCTACCTCTCTAAACTACATTGCTTATAGAAAACTGAATAACTTAGATTGAATCCAACTTGGCCTTTTTGAATGTCTGAACCTAGCTGAAAAAGGAGAAACATACAAGACTGTGAACAGGTTTAAAGCTACCTGGAACAGTTCAAAAGTATATGGGAAAGATCAGGTACTCCCTTGAACTGCTTCACAGTGCACTGGTTCAGTGTTATGTGTGGACACCATGCATTCTGTGATATGGAGCAGTCACTTGTGCTTCCACTGCCCTGACAGAGACAAGCCAGACAGGCACGGGCAGAGTCTTTGTTTCAAGCTTCCAGGGATTGCATTAGTTCCCATTGCTTATTTTAATTGATTTACAGTGCTGCGCTTCAGCAGCTGGGTGCTTTATAGGACTGAGCATTGTTACTGAGAATCAAAAAATATAGTAACAACTCTCCTGCCAAAAACAGCAAATCAACCTATACTTCCAGCTTTTGCCCTCACCATCTCTTGCCCTCACCACTGCTTACGAAACGGAGACTTTACATTATGCCTGTAATTAACAGTCCAAATTATGGCAGGCTAAAGGTGAAAGTACTTTTCAGACTTTATATCCTCTCCCAGCGATCCCCTTCTGCTTGATCCCAAGGGGTACCTGCTTGGCATTTCTGCTGACCTCACCCATGGCAGTACCAGAAAGGAAAGAAGCTATTTCTCCAGTGACAACTTCCAGATGATCAAGGAGTTCACAAGGGGCAGATGGGCCGAAATATAGTATGGACAAGCAGCTGGATATTTTTGATGAAATCTGAATCTGAACATTAGAAGTTTTCAAAACCAAACATTTCTTTTTTAGTTTTTAGTGTCAGTATTTCTTTGAGGAAATTCTAACAAAAAATTTCCAAATTTCCCCTGTAAAGAAGTTGGCATTTTCTGACCAACTCTGCTCTGTTGGCTTAAACTCACACTTTGAACTGCACCCAAAGGGGCACAATGTAAAGCAGAGGTGTAATGTGCTTTCTAATGACATTCTGCTCCAGAGTGGATGCCGGCACGGGCACAGCGCACTGGCCTCATCTTCCTGAAAGCCTCAGCCTGTGAATGTACGTGGAATATGTTGCAGTAATCTTATCCAGGTGATAAAGCCTGCACTGGCCTCCCAGTCTCTTTGAGCATACCAGGTACAATTCAAAGTGTTGATACTCATCTTCAGAGGAAACCTTATACTGCTTCAATTCTGACTGGCCAAAGCAGGCTGCAGCTTAGTACAGTTCAGCTGTTACAGTTCAGTTTAATAGAGGCAAATGAGCTAACAATCCCAAGATGTCACACCAAACACTCAGCCTGGACTGTTTCCCACACTGCCCAGCAAAATGGAGGAAGCCAAGTCCCAGGTCAAAGACCTTCCATAAAGAACACCCTGTGAGCAGTCCCTGGCTATCTTACATCTTGGGATTGTTAACTCATGTGCTTCTCTTAACCTGAACTGTATTTGGGGGGTGGGGTATCATATCATGCCACTGGAACTTCTTAGTCACCTGTGCTGTGAGCTACTGTAGGCTGCATGGTCTAGATTGCCGTCACAGGCACCGCTATATATATTAATGTAGCAACCATATATGTGGTCCTTATATTCTGTTCCAACTCTACAAAGCCATGTAAATACCACTGATTTTTAACATTCACTAATAAAGTGTTAAGGCTGGCTGCTCCTATGTAACAAGCCATTATGCCTGAAATAATATCATACACATCAAGTTTTCTCCTGCAGGCATTCAAAATTAGGATGACTTGGTAATATTCCTAACAGTGATGCACAATGCAGTTGTTGCCTTTTCACTAGAAAATGCAGCTTTTCAGGAATCTGGATCATGCCTTCTTGAGTTTAAACCAAACCAGAAGGCAGAGAGGGAAGACACTTCTTTGAGAATCCCCTTTCAGACTCCCACCATAGGACTCAGGCAGTTAGTCCCCATCTGAGTGGCCTGTGGGGCCCAGCTCAATAGATACTGAAAGAATGGTGAAGCCAAGGATGCCTATATAAAGGCCCTGTTCCTCCAGAAGAGTTTTAGCCACTTCTGGCACACATGCTCTCAGAGAGGCAGCTCCATTGGAGGGAACACTAAAGAAAAAATATAATCCATTTCCAGGATGTCAGAGGCACTTCCAGGATGGTCAGGTAATCTCTAGAAAAACTTACTTCTGTTCATCAGGTTTGGCACCCCCACAGAGCAATCTTACTGACTTTCTTTAAAGTGCCAAGACCACCCTCGTGCATAGTGACATGACCATGATAAGACAGACAGTGAAGAGAGGAAACAGGCTAAATGTTATTTTACATACTAAAAAGTGCCACAGTCAGCTCTGGGTCTCAGCTCAGACACATCCCCAAACAAGTGCCACCCACACCTTTGCACTGCTTCCCAAATGAGATCTAATACAAAAATGAGCTGTGAATGAATAAAAGACAAGCGCTACTTTTTAAAGATGCTTGGATGAGTGGATACAAGCAGAGCTAGAATCTTCAACCAACAAGGACTGCTGCTGTTGGCACATTCAAAGTATTCACATCCCAAGGCCTCCAGTGCTTTTTAAAAATTCAATTTTAAATTACCTAGAACTAATTAAAGATGCAATTTAAAACAAATGGCCATGAGAAAAGCCAAACTTGAATGCAATTTCAATAATTAAACCATTTATTAGCTTTTTTAAAAGAGGGAAACATCTATTTTATATCCAAATCACATTGTTCTGATATCAACAATATTAACAAAGTCTCAGTCCATTTCCTAAATTTCTGAACAAGATGCAGCTCAGAAGCAGAGAGGGTATTATACTGCACTTCTAGGTCAGAGTGATCAGCCGCGCGGGGTGGGGGAAAAGGGGGAGTGCTTTTCTGGGTGCCCCCATTCCCCGACCAGCATTCTTAGTGGGAGCACCAGCACTCTTGCTTGCCCTCCCTGCCCAGGAACACTGGCTGTCAGGGGGTGCACATGCACCCCCATGCACCCTCTATGCATCGCCACTGTACAGAAGTTACATTTTTTTCCCATGATAAGTGCCCTGAAAGCTCTCTACAGCCATAACATAACAAATGTTCATAGCTGCAAAGCAATTTTAAAATGGCCAGTCACATGAAAAATTAACTCTTGTTTAATAAGCTACTAGCTTAAAGTGCTCTAAGGCAGAGCACCTGAGGGAACTTGTGTACAGGTTACCTGTGGGTATTAATTTTGGACAATTCTGCCTGCATCCCATGTGCCTTTGCAGGGCTGGGCTGGTGCTTTAATGGGGAGAACCAACCTAGACTCACCCTTGGGGCTGCCACTGAGTCTCCTTCCTGTGCATTTTGGGAATGGAGGGGGAGAGGGCGGAAGGTACCCCTGGCGACACACTTGTGCCATGAGCTGGGAGGAGGGGGAATCCAAGCCCCCTCACCACATGGAACCAGCCTGGCTACCCCTGGTGGTGCCCTGAGGAGGAGTCAGGTTGGGCCTGTGAAGCAGAGGAGATGAAGGCAACAATGGTGGGGGGTGGGACAGGCACACATAACAACTGAACAGCTCCCACATGTCACTGATTTGCAACCAGTTCACAACTGTCATGAGGCAAAGGTGTCCCCATGACAGTACCCAAGCCTGCCAGGTAGAACAGTCTCCTTTTAGGCACTGAAGCACTGTGGCTCTGACACCAGGGGGCAAAAGTGAGCACCCAGTCAAGCATGCCTCCTACTGGGTGAGAGAGCAGATGTTTGCCCTCATGCTTTCAAGGCCCAAGGGGTGGGTGACTTGTGGCTGCGGTTGTTTTCACTTTTCTGTTTTCCTAAACCTAGGTTCAGTAAACTTCAGTAGCCTTCACTGAACCAGATTCTGCAGCATGCTTGCCTGATTTGGGGTGGGCAGGAGGGCTGGGGAGTGCTTGGACCCATGCTTTTGGATTCTGGGGCATGATGGAGCTGTGGCTGAGTCAGGGAGCAAGGACACACCTGGGTGTTAGAAAGATAGCTTTTACTGAAGAAGCAGTGCAGTGGAGCTCATCAATAAAAAGTGACAATAAAAGGGAATAAAGGAGCAGTATACAGTATTCTGACTGTATACCAGACTGGCCAGTTGCAGCAGTGCATGGGTCGGGGGAGAGGAGAGGTGTGGAATACCTAGAGGACTGTGCAGCTCCATAACAGACACAGTTGCACAAGCACTCATGACATGAGTTTTGCTTGTCAGCAGCTCGAGGTGCAGGGCTCCAGAACACAGAAGACGGGCACCTCTCTCCTTGACAGCTGGTAGGCTTTGTGGCCGCAGCAGGGGCTACCATCCCTGCAGCTTTCACCCTGCTGCACCGTAACACACACAGTGTCACCCATGTCACGAGTTTTGCTTGTCTGCAGCTTGAGGTGCAGTTTCCCCCAAACCCCTGCACTTATCTTCTTGAAACTTGGCAGGCTTTGTGGCCTCAGCAGGGGCCACCATCCCTGCAGTTTTTACCCCCGTGTGGTGTAATACGTACATGTGACATGAGTTTTGCTTTCAAGAATTTGGGGTGCAGTTCCCCCCAAACCCATGAACCTATCTCCTTGAAACGTGGCAAGCTTCATGCTCTCAGCAGAGGCTACCATCCCTGCAAGTTTCATCCAAATCAGACAAAAACCAACAAAGTTATAAATATTTCATTGATTCCCCATTATACTCTATGGCTGGATCTCTGAAGCAGCTCCAAAGCTTTTCTGAAGCAGTTTGGAAAGCCTAAAGAAGCCAGAGCTTAGATCCAAACATGCTACTTCAGACACTGAAGCATCCAGATCTGAAGAGCGGTGCAAAGCTTCGCACAGCCCTCATGGGTAGGCTCAGAGAAAAATAATAATAATAAAGGATTGAGCCCCTCACTGCTTCTGCCTTCAGCCTGCCTCTCCCAGGGCTGGGGAAGGAAGCTGTCAAATTAAAAGCTGCAACATTACAAGTAGCTACATTGCAAACTAAACTATGGGATGTGGCTTAGTTTGCAGTGTAACAAACTTATTTAAATTCCAAACTCTCATTGAATTCTCATTAACTATCCCACTGGGAAGCAAAGGGGAGGAAGCTCCAGTGCTGCTGATGCTAGAGCTAATAATGCAGTGTGGATGCAGTATGCACTCAAATGACAGCACTCATTAGCTGCTGTTGCTATTGACTCTGCTAATCCAATTGTCCTGTGTAGCTGGAGAGGTGTTTTGCAGCAAGATCATTTTTTCCTAGAGGTAGGCCAGATCCAGCTGAGACTCTCTGGTACAACAATTCACAGCCTGCCTTACACTCTGAAGTTTTATACTAGTGGTTCTCAACTGGAGTGCCATGAGACCTTCTTAGCGGTGTTGCAACACAGGTGCTCTCACCACAGCAGCCAGGTGAAACTATCCTGTGTTCAGGGTTGTGGTATGCATGCTCTTGCATATTAAGGCTCTTTGGTGACCCTATAGCAGCCTGATATGCAGCTTGGGTTGTAGGACTTTCTGGTCTACCCTGCTACCCCATGTTCCTCCTGGAAATAGGCACGCACTTCTGTTTCTGGGAAGGGTGTGGTGTGGGAGGTGGACCAGGAAGGGCTACAGCTTGAACCAGCTCTGTTTGCTGTAAGGTTATCAGTGAGCCCTATTCAGGAGTATGCATGTGCCACAGCCCTTTGCAAGCTGGCTGTGCAGCAGGAATGCAGAGCAGTATTATGTGGAGGCAGCAGCACCTGGTTGAGAAGCACTGAGGTGAGAATTGCTGGTCTATGGCAATGTTTCCTAAAGTAGAGAGAGCTTTCTTTTGGTGCAGCATGAAAGAAACTGGGGGGACACATGGGGGACACATTGTGTGGGCCTTTAACAAAAAATACCACTGTTGCAGAGAGAGATGACTGGATTCGGCTCAGCTGTCCATAATTCGGGGATCAGTACACTCCTGTGTCATTGTACCAGTCTTATGGTAATGGGAAAGTTATTTGCAGCAGGGATCTTTACCTATAGGTCCTGTGTACAATATAAAATAAATTCTGAGAGACCCAATGAAAACTTGTGCTCACACTGGGTGAAACAGGCTTGCTGGGTAGAAAATGCCTAGCTAGGATCTAACCGTATCCCAGGGTTTCTTGACAACCCCTTGGAGACACTCCCTGGGAAGGAAGTTTTCAGCCCCTTTCCACCCTATCAGAGATCTTGCACACAACTGAATGTGTACTGGATCCCAGCTCTGTCTGCCCTGAGATTAGAGCTCAGAATAAAAAGACAAAATATGATAAATAAGCAACAACACGAAGGTTATACAAAGCACTGCTAAATTGGCATTAACCTTAGGGTGTGTACAGACGTTAGACTGAGAATTTCAGAAGATCAGGTTAAAATGGCTGCCCAATATAACTCAATGATTAGATAGTGCTGGGAGCCATATCTAAGATAAGTCTGGGGGGGGGAGGCAGGGAGGGCAAGATTGAAGAGCCCCCTGTGATCCTGCTGAACTGCCCCTGATCCCACAAACCACTCCTGGTGCTGATTTCACAGGTGTTCACCAGTGCCCTAATCACAGTAATTTGTGGGGGGGTGGATTGGGGGGTATCAGTTCTTTGGGAGGGGAAGGTTAGGGGAATTGTGGGGGCTAGCAGCTCCACAGAGGGATTGGTAAGGTCTGGGAGAGGTTGGTGGGATCAAAGAGGCTCTTTACACCTCCCTGCCTGATGAGGGGCTATTTTTAGCCTGCCTGACCACCCCTCATCCCCCAAAAAAACCACTCTCCCTGTGGACCCATCTTCCCTGCCCAGTCTCTCCCTACCCCAAATTTACCTTGATCGGGCTCCCAGCATCAAGGTGAGTACAATTTGGGTATAACTGGGTACAATTTGCAGGCTTGGCAGGGTTGTTGGAGGTCTTGAGGGTAGCTAGCTGGTCCCAGGGTGTGTGGGTGTGGGATGGTAGCTGATTTGGGGTTGGGGGAAGGGTTGGAGGTAACGTTAAAAATAACCCAGTGGTGGAAGTGGGGTAGGAAAAGTACAGCCCTGGGTGGGTCTGGGGCATAACTGGGCTTTCCCAGCCCTGAAGCTGTGCTCAGAATGTGTACAGTCGTTGGGTTAGATCAGCCTAATCATGCTAACTGATCTAAGTTAGTGCACCTCTTAGGTGAACTAAAATTAGATTGGGCTAACTAGTCTAACCTGCAGGGAGCATTTGTACAGTTTGGCCTTTAGATCGGCCTAACTAGGAATCTAAGTGTAAGGTCTGCACCTGAGTGAAGTAAGGTAGATTGGGAAGCCATTTTTAACCCAATCTAACCTCTTGAACATCTGTCTACACCCTCAGTTATAGATTGATGGAATATTCCCTGCTGTCTGACAAGAAAAACCCTTTTAACATGATAACAGTTATTTCCAGTTGTTAACTATAAAGCCCTGTGTATACCCACTGGAATGTCAGGTTGGGTGGAAATTCCTTCATCTCCTAAAGTTGTACACACATTAAGCAATATTTTCTTTTCAACAGTAGCCCCAAAGTGCTGATCCATCAAAATGGCTGAGGCCAGCTTTAAGTAATGTATCACTAGGCGATCTGTCCTAGCTGAGTGGCCAAGGCTAACAGCAAACAATGATGCTTACCTCTGCCTTTTCCAAAAGCACCACTTCTTCAGAGAAAAGATACCAAACAAATGGAGGGATAAAAGCTCAGTCTCCTTGGGTTAATTCAAAATCATAAATGGCTGATCCCGGTGCAGTGGACCATCACAGATGTACCCATGAATGTCCAGGGATGAACCTCAGAACCAGATGAGTAAGAGAGAATAATAATAATAAAGTTGGGTAAAAATACTAACTGCATTTCCCAGCACCCAAAGAAGGAATTAAGTATTATTACTCTAGCTTACAAATAGAGTAATTTCAGGAAAAGAGATAAAGTGATATGCCTAATAAACAAGTGCCTGAAGTTCTGCAAACTTAGGAGGCTCTTTAATGATTATTACTTAATATTACGGTAGTTTTCAGGAGGCCTCAGCTGACAGTGACACTGCGCAATTGTGTATGTGATGACACAGTATTACTAATAGGAGACCACACTGGTCATGTAGAAGTGATGCTTAACTGTTACAATTACTCACAGATTGGACCTACAGGTTAATGGCCACACATTTCTGAAAGTGGTTGTTTTTAGGAGCCAACATGTTATATTCCCTGGCTGTGGGCTCACATGCCCAGGCCTAGTGCTAGTATCAGGAAAGTAAGCTAATTCTAAGAGCAAGCAATGGCAAACAGGTACAGCTTTCCCTTGTTTTATGCAGGTTCTGTATGTGAGAATTTGCTCTTGTGATGACACTTTTTACACTCAAAATTTGTTATAGACAAGGAAAGTCTGTAGGGGAAGGGGCAAGGGGAGGGGCATGGCGCAGTTGAGAAGCTGCAGACAGGTGGTGGCAGCTCTTCCCAGGGCTGTAGCAAGGAGCAAAGCAAAGGGAACTGTCAGTGGTTGCAGGTGTGGGATGGAGGGGTGTGGCTCTTACTGCTACACATACTCTGGATGGGCTGTGGGCTGGAGGGCTGCACTGGGCTCTTTCCGGGGGGGCATGTGCCCCCAGATCTGCACATGAGATGAGGGGAGGCTCAGCTGCTGTACAGGTTGGGCTTTGACAGAGGATTAAGGGTCTTGACAACAAGTTAAAGGTCTTGAAAGGTCTTGTAAAAAACCTTGCCCTTCCTGACAGCAATAGCTGTTGTGCTGTTGACTTCAGTGGTCCTGGCTCCATAGCCTGAGCAGCAGCTTCTGCCTGTCCTGGCTGCAGGTGATCCAAAACTAGTATGTCACAAAGGACCTGAGTGCATCCATTGGGAATATATTCATTTACAAGGCCCAAGAAACTGTTCTTCCCAGACACATAGCCTGCCGCTGCCTTAGGAGAATAAAATGGAAGCTAAAGCCCTATGGTGTCCATAACAACTCTTGGAAAACTCCTAGGCCCAATCAATGAAAACTCAGCTTGCCCAGCCAGAAGACTGCTGATCTACTAAAATTGTGTTATCTCCATCCCTGGCTGAATACTTTGAGTGTGTACAAAAGTTTAGGCAGCCTGTCAGGAAGATGCTCTAACTCGTGGACCTTTACACAAAGCACCATGAGTTACAGCACCATTGAACCAACAGGCATTAGACTGTTGGGGGGCGGGGCTCAGAGCATGCCTGCACTGGCCCAGGCCACCAGGCAGAGGTGCTCCAGCAACCTCCTAAGAGGCTGCCAGACTGTCCCTTCCCTCAGCCCCTCCCCCCAATCTGGCAACTGTCAGCAGTGGCTGGGGAGGAAGTGTAGAGGAACAGAGCCCCTGGACTGTG
>NW_017728943.1:38415410-38447500 GCF_001723895.1 Crocodylus porosus
CAGTCCCTCCCCCAACTACCCCTGCTGGAGTCTTGTGGGGAGTCAGGCTGGGCTGTTCTGCGGTTTTCTGCCTCCTCTCTGTGACAGCCTCGGGAGTGGGGCTGGGCTAGGCTGATGCTCACCCGCAAGAACACCAATCCAGCCCGCAAAGCCACATGGGGTGCAAATGGAATTGCCCAAAATTAACCCTAACAGGGAACCTCTACACAGGCTTCCTAAGGCACTCTGCCTTAGAGCACCCCTATCTGAAACTTCATCATCAGGGATCCAGGTTTTCCATTCGCCATGGAAAAATGCAGTAAAACCCAGATTTTCTCCTTTAAAGAAGAAAACCACAGGAAACTGTAGGTTTCCCCTTGCAGGCTGGAAGAACTCCAGCCTGCAAGGGGCCGGGAGGAGCAGTCAGGAAGGGGGTGCCATGTGCATATGCACGTGTACTGACAGGCAGCTTGGAGAGCAGCTTCCTGCAGGTAAGTCTGGCAGGGGGTGGGGATTGAGGCCCCCATAGTTAAGGAGGGAGGGAGTTGGACAGGGCTGAAGCTGCTGCCCACCTGGGGCAATGTGTGGGGCTGTGGGGCTGGGGGCACAGCTGCAGGGCCTGGACAGGGAGCAGGATGGAGCTACCGACAGCTTATCTAGGGCTTGTTAGGGGGCTGGCTCCCCATCACTGCGCACACTTTGGGGGATGGGGGGGAACATGGATGTGCCCACCAAATTTGTGCACAGGGTGGGGGCTGCCCATGTGGGCTTGAGGTTCCCCACCCTGCTGCCCTCCCCTTGGGTCTTCCACAGCCCAGCAGGCAAGAAGCGGCATGGCAGAGCAGGGTAGGAAAGCTTCGTGCTGCTACCACAAACCCTGCACTGCCATGGCAAGGCACCCCATGCCTACCCAGCAGCAACAGAGGTGGCAGCACAGAGTTGTGCCCCTTGCTGCTGCTGGGCAGGCAGGGGGCACCTCACCATGGTGGCATGGGGCTCACAGTGGCAGCACGAAGCTTCCCTGCCCAGCCCGTCTGCCCTGCTGTGCTGGGTCTCACCTGCTAGGTTGTGGAGGCCCCAGTGGGAGGACAGCAGAGCAGGGAGCTCAAGCCTGCAGCAGGCAGCCTGGATCTGCTTCCCTCCCCTACAATGGGCTCCGCTCTGGCTGTACCACCTGAAGGGGAGGGCAAACTGGGCTCCGTGCACTGCTCTGCTACAGCAGGTGCTGCTTCTCACACGTGGCAGGTGGGGCTCAGGTGCTGCTGCAGAGGGCAGGGGGCTGTGAACTTGGGTCCCTGGCCCATAGTCCTGGCAGCTGGGGGGCCCCTCTGGCAGGGTTGAGAATGGGGGGCTGAGGGTGGGGAATGAGGGGCACCAGCAGGGTGGGAGGGCAGTAAGTAGAGAGTGAGGGGCAATGGCATGGGCAGGGCACCAGCATATCAGGGCTGCTCAGTGCCACAAAGCAGTGAGGGGGTGGGCAGCTGCAGCTGAACCTGCATCCTGGTGAGTGAAGGGGGAACAGGGAGCTCTGATTTTCCATGATAAAAAACCAAAATCAAATGCCAAAATGTATAGGCATTTAGAATTTATTTCATTACTAGGGTAAAGGCCTGTAAAAAAGGACAGGCAAAAATAGGCTACTTGTTACAGGATACCAAGTTTCTGTTATCTACTGTGTCATTACCAACTTGAGCTGTTCTTCCTGATCTTCTTCTAAACAATGGGTATCCTTCAACATTTCCAAGTGTCTCCTCTCTAAACTCCTTCCCATATTTCTTCAGAGATGGATGATTTTCTGTGCACAGTGCATTTGGATTCAATCTTCCACACAGTCCATGAATCATACATCTCGCCACAATGATCTTTGCTCAACAGGCAATGCACTGCTGTACCGAATGTTTGTTTTAAAGTTCTGGTAATGCTTATTGTTCCAATTCATCATCAAATCCTTCAAATACTCTGGAAATGGTCTTCTTGAAGGCAGAATCACTTACCCTTATGACAACAACTCTGGAATTGGCCATTTGACGGTCTTTCAGCTTGGAAGTTTAAAGAGTTACAAAATTGGCACACCATGTTCATTAATCTACAACTATGTTCCTCAGTCTCATCTTCAGTGAATCTACTGTTGTCTACTCTTTCAGCCTGTCTTCTGTTGCTTCGGCGAACCCTTTGCCTTTCCATTGCATCTCTTTGACGACATCCTCTTTGTTCATCTATTTCATTTTGTCTTTCTTACGCCATTCTTTCTGCATTCAATTGTCATTTATTCTCTACTTCGCCCATTGTCTCTGTGAACCCTTTGTCTTTCCATTGCATTTCTTCTGCAATGTCCTCTTTGCTCATTTGTTTCATTTTGCCTGACTCTTGCCATTCTTTCTGCATTCAGCTGCCATCTATTCTCTGTTTCACCTTGGTAAGGGTGTTATACCCATAAAATGTTTAACCATAAAGTTAAAGTAAGGGTGTTAATGGAACAATTTTTGCTCGGATACCGAGAGTACACCATAACTAACTGAAATCAATCACTAAAAGTCCAGAAAAGTGAGCGCAAATATGCTTTTTTGAGCATGACAGACAGAATGACAAAGACACAAACAAAACAAATTATTATAGAGGATAGTGATTGTGGCACCAGTAGGCTTCCAAATTCCTTTAAAATTGTAAATATATCAATAAAACATTGTGTTCAACTGATACCTATATATATAGTGTTGTTTCATTTTAATAATAGAAAAACGCAGATTTGGGGGTTTTAAATCAGAGAATTCACAATTTTTATCAGAGAAAACCAGGATTCCTGTTCATCAGGCAAGGGTTACATTTTCACATGATGAGCCATTTTCAAAGTGTTCTGCAACAGTGAATGTTTGTTATACAACAGCTACAGAGCGCTTTAGGGAATTTCATTACGTGAAAAATGTAATTTCTATACACACCCTTTAGATCTTCCAGATTCTCATGCCTATCTTAATGCATAGGATAAGGCAAAGCCAGGCAAACTTGTCTGACTACAATTTAAGCAGAAGCAGACCTTGGGGCTTGCCTCTCAGTGGATAATTTAGGTCTGAGTGCAGCATTGCTCCTAAGCCACCCAGACTGGTCCTTTCTGTGGCAGCAGTTTGCAGTCCAAATTCAGAGCAGTATTATGTGTCTGATTTCTGGTCTGGATCCAAACATCAAATCTGAAACCACCCTGTTCCCACAAATCCAGATTCAGTTTGGAATGTTGCAGCTAATGCCAGTATCTGTTGTAAATGTTTCTGAGATGCCCCAAGAAAATTTCTGTTTTGGGCAATCTCTAACATGGACCTCATTCTGCTCTTAATTGCACTGGGGTAAATCATGTCCAATGCCAGCAAAATCACAAGGGCTACACTGCAGTAAAACCTAAGTCCATAAGAGGAGAATCAGCTTCTGGGTTGGGTGAAAGCTTTCCATTCACTCAAGCCTTCCCTAGTGGAATGGTTAAAGTGGCAAAGATCCTTTTAGTATTGTTGACAGATTGTCAAAATAGATGATTTATGCTTTGTCTGCCTGTGCAATGTTTGTCCTGTATGCTGCCTTGAGATGTATGCTGTGATAGGCACCCAGAATATAAAAATTACTGCTGAGTTCTATATGGTTTTAAAAAATCAGATACTCAAGCCTCACAAAAATCAGCAGATTTTTTTAAGTAATGAAATTATTAATGAGATATTAATGCTAGGGCTCTTTTCATTTCTCTTCTGGTTTTTGAGCCTTTGCAGCTCATATTGTCAAGCTCTTTTCTACATTTTTGAATGCTGGAAACACACCTTTGGAACCTGAGAGTAGAGAATCTCACAGAATCACCTGACTCCAGGAGCTGAGGCTTTAAGCACAGCACCGAACTGAGCAAGACTGAAACAAAATGGCAAGAACTGGCAACATGGCAAGGAAAAAGATCAGCAAATGAAAACTCTATGGATTCACCTAATTTTTAGTAGAACCATAAATCCCCAAAGCAATATAATCCCCCTTTATTCCCTTAACTAACCAGAATAATTTATATGCAGCCCTGTACTTTACCCCTCCACCCTCCAACAGCTCTCTGAAATTACATCCTACAACACAGAAGCGACAAAAACCTAGGAGCGTAGCACCTCTTATTGAAGTGGATAACATTAACCAACAAATAGGGAATTTTAAGTATTTATGAAATGTTTCAAACACAGGCTTGGGTTTTCCTCTTTCTTAAGGCCCAAGGATGTTCTTTGCACTTAGTCCTTGTGAGCTTCAAGAGCAAGAGGGAAGTAGGCCAAGCTGCAGGTTTCGGGAAGCCAGGCTCTGTCTACGCCCTCTCCCCACAGCTGTCAGGGAGGGACATCCTTGAGCAAGCCCTGCCCACCTATTTCCTCTCATGCATGCCAAGCTCAGAAATGTGGCAGTCATGATGCTCTGGGAGTGTTCTCCTTGCACCTGTTCTTCAGATCTTGATCTCCACCATGCCTAAGAGCAGCCTTCGGAGGGACCGCCGAAGTGGCGCTGCTGCATATCTGGGTTTGGTACATGCAGGGTTGGTGGCACATGTTTGAGAGCACCAGGGACATGCCCCTTGACACTGACCTGATTGCAGTTTGAGGCCCTCACAGACCAGCTTACAGAAACCACAGCATCGTCTGGGGATTCCAGTGGAGCTGGCTGGAAAATGATGTTTCCCTTTTGTGGAAAAATCTTAAGAGTTAAAAAATCTGGTACCTGTTGGTGTGGAATGAAAACAAAATTTGCTGTAGGAGTTTTTTTTTTTTTTTTTGTCTGCTTTTTGCTCCCACAAAACTCAGAAAGAGAGCAAATAACCAATTATTAGGGCACTTCCCTGGGATGTGGAGACTCCAGGTTCAAAGTTACAGCTCTGCATCAGCTGTGGGATATCACCAGAATCCTCCAGCCTGCTGGCTGGGGCATGAAAAACCCCTTTGCAGGACTAGGATTAGGTAAGGGGGGAAATAATTGGGCATCTGTGGGTACAGCTTTTGTGTGCATACTTAAAACTTTTGTCCACCATGCAGGAGGATCCAGTGGGATTTAAATTTATCACAGGCTGGAACAGGGTCATATGCCATGCGCAAAACAGAGGATCAGGCACAGTTTCTGTGGGGCCCAATGGGCATCAGGACAGGGCGGGCACCAAGGTCACCCACTGGGGGGGCTCAAATGTCTCTATACTAATGCTAGGAGCACGGGGAACAAGCAGGAGGAACTCTCACTCCTGCTTGCAAACAAAAACTTTGATCTAGTTCGGCTAACTGAAACTTTGTGGGACCCTACCCATGATTGGGCAGTAAACACTGAGGATGAGCTGGACCTGGAATTCTCCAAACAGCTCTCAGAGGCCATATGTTCAAGGGACATGGTTGTCGTGGGTGACCTAAACTACCCAGACATCTGCTGGGAGAAGCAGTCAGCTAGATTCAACCGTTCACAAATGTTCTTAACCTGCGTGCAGGATCTTCACCTAATACAGGAGGTATACGGTCCCACCACGGGCAATGCCTTGCTGGACTTGGCCTTGGCTACAGGGGATGATTTAGTGTGGGATCACTGACACAAGGTAACCTAGGGAACAGTGATCATCACTTGATTCAATTCAGTAGCTGGTATAGGGTGGGAAAGATAACCAGGGCAGGAGTGCTAGACATCAGAAAGGCTAACTTTAATGTGTTCAGGAAAGCAATGCTAAAGGGCAGCCAGCGTGGGTTCACAGCAGGTAGATCCTGCCCAGCTAACCTTGTTTCCTTTTATGACCAGGTTACAAAATGCTTAGATGCAGGAATTGAGGTGGATGTCATCTACTTGGATTTTAAGAAAGCCTTTGATATGGTATCTCATTATATTCTCATAGATAAACTGAGCAGCTGTGATGTAGATGATTACACAGTCAGGTGGGTGGCAAATTGGCTTAGGGGTCACACCCAGAAAGTGATGGTGGATGGGTCAGTATTGACCTGGAAAGATGTGGGCAGTGGAGTCCCACAAGGCTCAGTCCTTGGACCGGTGCTGTTCAATGTCTTCATCAGTGACTTGGATGAGGGCGTGGAGAGCACTCTGTCCAAATTTGCAGATGATACCAAGTTATGGGGTGATGTGGGTTAACACACCAGAGGGCAGAGAACAAATCCAAGTGGATCTGGACAGGTTGGAAAAGTGGGCAGAACAGAATAGGATGCAATTCAGTGAGGACAAATGCAAGGTGCTGCACCTAGGGAGAAGGAATCACCAGCTCGCTTACAGGCTGGGGGAGGACATTCTCAGCAGTGGAAAGGGATCTTGGAGTCACTGTTGACTCCAAGATGAACATGAGTCGTCAATGTGACAATGTGATCAGTAAAGCTAACTGCACTTTATCATGCATTAGCAGGTGTATGACAAACAGGTCCAAGGAGGTGATACCTTCCTTTTATGCAGCATTGGTCAGGCTGTAGTTGGAGTACTGTGTCTAGTTTTGGGCACCGCATTTCTGTGTCTAGTTTTGAGGGCCACTTGTACGATCAGAGGCCTGCAGACAAGGCCCTATGAGGAAAGACTGAGGGACCTAGATATCTTCAGCCTTCGCAAGAGAAGGCTGAGAGGTGATCTTGTGGCTGCCTATAAATTCATCAGGGTCAGCAGGAAATAGGAGATGCTCTATATAGTAGGGCACCCCCTGGAATAAGCAGGAACAATGGCTACAAATTGACAGACAGCAGATTTAGGTTAAACATCAGGAAGAACTTCTTTACAGTTAGGGTTGCCAGAATCTGGAATGGGCTTCCAAGGGAGGTGGTGCTCTCCCATACCTTGGGGGTCTTCAAGAGGAGGCTATAAATGCACCTGGCTGGGGTTATCTGACCCCAGTGCTCTTCCCTACCCAGGGCAGGGGGTCGGACTCAATGATCTGCTAAGGTCCCTTCTGACCCAAACATCTATGAATCTATGAAAGATGGCAATGGGATTAAGAAGAGAGTTCAGAGCTGGGCTCTGGTTCAAGTGTCTGCCCTGCCTGATTCATAGGAAGGAAGCTCCATTATGAACTGAGCAAAGTGGGGATTCTGGCCAGGTCTCTCCCACCCCAGCTGCAGGCCCTGACCACTGACTTTTGTGAGGTGGGGCTCACAGACCAGAAATTCTGTCCTAGGCCAAAAGCACTGTTGGCAAAGTGTATGTTCTGGAAAATATTTTGGTTTGGACAAAATTTGAAGTTTCTAACTGAAAAATATTTTGCTGACAAACTTCTGATCAGCAATAATTCCACAGCTGGGTTGACAGAATTATCCACTGTTACCATTGGTGCCAGCTGGCACCCTTGGTAGGAATATTCAAGAGCATGGCCAAGAAATGAATGGGTAAAGGGAATGAATTACCTCTCAATCCACTGCAGGTCTGATCTGTCTTGGAAGCAGAGAAAAGAAACCATGTGGTGAGGCTAAAATACCAGGGAGGGTCTATAGCCATTTCTGTCACCTGCCTGATGCAAAACCAAACTGAGAACAAGTGTCCATAAGGATCTGTGTATACATTTTGTATCATATTTGGGCTTCCAGCTGAATCAAACCCACATTACACTGACAGCACAAGGGAAGGCGACTTCGTGCCGTTTACAGCCAGAAATAGAAGTGCAGATTCTCTTGTGAGAAATCCTGTTCTACAATTTCCTGTCTGAATCAGCAGACTTGAGAGCCTAATGCATGTTTTGGTTTAGCAGGTACCCTTCTGAATATTACCTGAGCCATGCTGAGAAGCTGGTGGGGTTCATCTCTTCATGGCTGCTGCTGCCCCTATCTGCTGTATGGCTCATGAACTTTATTCATTGCTTCTAATATTTGGACCCCTTTAGAAGCACTACCTTCATGTTTAAACACTCTGACAGTGTTAAATTAATGGAGATGCCTTCTTAAATCAATTTCCCCTTTATTTCCGGGGAGAACAAACCCTTCCACTACCTTTCCTGGGTTCCCTTGCCAAATAGTGGATCCAAGGTGCATCAGTGTAGATGTTTTGCAGGCATCTTACCTTGGTGCCCTAGATCATCACTATCTGATTAGACCTTGCAGGTCTGAGCTTACACTAACACCAAGGTATTCTCTACTGGAAAAAGGGTCCAAGAGCAAACCAGAATATTTGTATGAGTCCAGGCAGGCTGTAAGTTACTCCATGCTTCTGGCTGGTGCTATTCTGCACCCCTGAAGCCTGTCCTGATTTTGTTAGTTGTCATATTATTAAAAAGCAATCTGGAAAAAAATAATGTGGGACTTGAAATAGAACAAAGCCTCTCTGAAAACTCCCATTTTACCGTCTCCCAGTATGGTAAAATGGGAGTTTATCCTCATCACTTACTCCTATATGCAAACCTCACCATATGCCTCACTGAGTTCAGACAAATGAGGTAAAACTGCTACTGAGAATGTAAATGCAACACTGAATAAACAAGATTTCACTGGAAATGGGTAGTAGTTGTCTTATTTTAAGGCATGGGAGATAGCACCATCTAGTGGGCAATGTAAAATATGGACCTAGTCCAAGGTTTGTTGTAGATCCTGTGAGATTTACTGAAATTGGAGTGGACTTAGAACAAAAGGATGGGGCATATCTTCTGCATGTTTTCATTATCTGTTTGCAATCTGTGCACAGGGAGCCAAGAGGGCTGAAAAACCCCTGTGAAAAGAGGAGAGAGACCGATTGGGATGTGGGTGTGATGCAGCTATAAAGGTAAGAGAGCTGTCAGATTGGGAGTATGCGTGTCTGGGAACAGGTCTTAGAACCTCGTGTTCCTTTTCCCTCTCTCCCTCCGTGGTACCAGATAGCTGGGACTTGCTGGTTAGTAATCTCTTCTCCATCATCTCTAGTTCAAAATGGGCCATGAGTTTTCTATTTTCCCTGTGCCTCTGATTGATTCTTGTTTATTACTGAAGCTCAACATGGAGTTGTTGAATCTTTTGTGAAAGGGCTTGGAGCCAGTTGACTTGGATATACTGCTGTGTACTTGAACCTGTGTTTCAACAGAAAGTCCTCAACTGCAGATGTATTTGGAGAGGTGGCATGGATTTGTGGGCTGGGCACTGGAGCAGGAGTCAGGAATCTGGAATGTTATCTCCACTCTGCCACTGACCTCCTGTGTAATAATGGGCAAGTCACTTATCTGTCAGTGTGGCTATCTCCTCTTCTGGTCTTTCTTACTTGAGGCCTTTGAGGTGAGCTCTCTCTCACAGTGCTTATGTTCAGCACCTGTCCCAATGGTGCTCATGTAGCAAGATGGCAGTCAGGCCATAAGAAATAGAAATGCAGTTAGGCATTACATATTTTCTTCCTGCCACCTGCAGTTATGTTTAAATTTAAATGAAATAGGAACCTGCTGAAGACCTGTTTACATGCTTGTATTAAACTGGCATTTAAAGTCGCCAGTTGCTTTAGGCCAAGTCACCAACCCTGGCTCCCAGGATGTGTGTTGCTCCCTCTGATGTTGCTCATGGCCACAGGAATTTTTGCTTTCCATACACACACACATTTCTTCAGGTTGGCAGAGAGAGCAAAATATGATGTGCCCACAGCATATTGCTGATTCAGTATAGGCCAGTGAAGGTTCAAGATTGCTGTTGCAGGCAGCTTCTCTATTTAAACTATGCAAATTATAATGAGGCTGTTAAAAGTATCATGAATCATGTTGGATCTTAGGGCCAACCTGTTTAGAGAGGATCAGTGAAACGGATTGATTTGAGAGACTGTGACCAACCCCATCAGTGTGATGATGGACCAAGCAATAACATGAAGCCACAAGCTATTATTAAACTCAATTATTAATGACCATGCTACTAAGGTGGAAAATTATATAGCAGGACTGGAGCCAGTCCCTGTTTTAGACCAGTTCCTGCACACAAATATGATATAAGCAGCCTTGTCAAACTTTATGAGGCTGATCACAGGTATGCAAAAGTGAGGCTCTTGTGGGGGAACTGCCTTAAACCCACAGAATTAGGATTGTTAGTGTGAGGAGACAGTGTCATGTGCCATGCTGGGAGCATGGGCAGAATTTGTGTCTAGAGGGGCTAAGTTAAAGCCTCCTGACAGAAATAGTGGTAAAGGTGGAAAACAGTAGACAACTGAGGTTTTGTAATGACTCACTGTCTGTTAACCCCTGCATAAGTGCCCTGGCTTTTATTTGACTAGTGTTGTTGACATAATAAGGAATGATAGGATAAGAATGATGATCTGTTATAAGTAACTGTCTAGTGCCTGCTTTGTGCTGGGTTAGACAGGATCTCTTTCCTAGAGAAAGAAGTCACCTGCTCTCTTAAATGATTTTGCAGATAGGTAATTTAGTTATGAGGGCTGCATCTTACTATGGCTTTGCAGGCAGGGGGGAGGGATAACACTTGCTCTTGACTCTCCTCTGGTCACCCACAGGCAACATATATGTAAGTGCCTACCTGCTCATTTAGGCTGGTGGGTCAAAGGCAAGTGGGTTTGATGCTGGCCACACCACTCCTTTGTGTGCTATCAGCCACAGGGCCAGATATACCTGAACTTTGCTAGCTCTATGGGCTGCTGAGCACAGGTGAACTGAATGGTTTCTTTTCTTTTTAATTTTTTTTTGGCTGAAGTAGCATGTGGAACTTCTTTTCTTGCCTTGTTCAGTATAGACCCAGCCTAAGCAGTCCCAGGACTGCAATAACACAGATTTGGAGGGCACAACTGAGTTGCACTGATTTTGTGGGGGAATGAAAGGGCAAGTTTAACCAGTGTTTGCCCCAACTACAGGGGGCATTCTGTAGTGGGACAGGAGCTAGGCATGCATAGCCAAGGACACAATTTATCCTTGTGCCAGTATCCAGCCAATATCTCTTTCCACAAGTACTAATTCTGACCTAAATATTTCAAACAAGTAACAATTTACTCTTCTTACCTGCATTCAGTCCCTTTTTGAGAGAGGAAGCAGCATGGGGAGATAACTCTCACAGCCCATAATTAGCAGAGGTTCTTAATATAACCAACCAATGATTGTAGGCAGAAGCATTGGCACTTACATATATCCTTGACATCATTGACCATAGGAAACACTTCCTCTTAGCATGAGCTCAGATACCCAAAGGAAAGCCACAATTCCTCTGCATACACTGTATGGCTGTGTATTGTCATACGAGTGTATGGGAGCCACCTGACATTGCCATTCACCATGAGCTGACACTGTCCTTCCTCAGGGTTTCTGCAGTAGGAAGGCTGGACTGGCTGGTGCTGTATAAAGGTGCCAGGTTTTGTTATAGGGGACCAAAAACATAGTTTTGTGTGGCTCTCCTCAACATGGAGCCCTTTCAAATAAGTCAGTCTGCAGAGGTGTAAGATGGGGCAGCCTAGTGGTTATGGACTCCAGGGACATGGGTTTGGCCCTGGCTGTATGACACCTCTCTTCCCCCTCATCCATGTTTTAGGTAGAGCCTATAAATTTCTCATTCCCATGCCCACTAAGGTGGGGAACATGGCCCCTGAAAGCATTTGTCTGGTATGGTGGTATTAGAGCTGCCTTTGCACATACAGTATCACCTACTTCCCTCACCAGTAACTATGACTCCATGTGTGACCTCCTTGGAGTCTAATAAGAACACTCATCCACTGCTGTCTGTTTTCCTTCTAGGTGTGGATGCTGGTTCCTCAGATAAATGAGGCGGCATATGGCTCCCTGGCACTTGTGAAGTGCAACTGTGCTGACTGCTTATCTGGGGAGTTGTTAGTGTCTCTCCTCTTTCAAAATGAGAGGATGAGCATTGGCAACAGAAACCCAAAAAGCATCCCACTGGCTTTGCTTGTTTTGCTTTTTTATGATCATATCCATGTAATTGATTCTGCAGATCATTTCTGCATTGTCAAGGTATCAAACCATAAAATATTTACAATTAGCTAAACTGGCTTCTGGTTTCCTTCCCCTCCACAGATCAATCAACTGTATATTTCATTAAATGGACTAGGAAGCAGTTTCCAGTGCACTACTAAAAATATCTCCCTGCTTGTGTTAGAAAGGACAACTTTCCCCTGCATGATGGGAGCTAGTGCCAGATGCTACAGAAGGCTAGTTCCCTCTCCCTTTTTGTGCTTCCCTTTTAAAAGTCTGAGGCTGTGTCTCCCTTTCTGTTCACTGAATGAATTAAATTCTACATTTACAGGGCAGCAGAAATAATGTCTTCCCTTCTTTCATTATGTCATGGTAGTAGCAGAAGGCCCAGACTAAGCCTGGGATCCCATTGTGCTAGCACTAGGCATCAACATACATAGTCCCTCATCCAAAGAGTTTATAGAGGGGGAGCAAGCACCCAGAGGTGACGTGACTTCCCAGCATCATTTACTAGGTCAGTGACATGGTTGGGATTAGGAGCCAGGTCTCTTCTACCTTTCTCTAGTGCTCCATCTTGTAGACTGCATTGCCACCGGCACACCCTGTGGAGCCATGCAGGATGAAGGCTGGTACTTGCAGTCCCTGGGCATGAAGGATGGACTAGAACAGGGGTGGGCAATGTGGCAGATCCAGCAGGTGGCCGGACTCCATTTCCCAGCAGCCCCTGCCCACGTCACTGCAGCCAGTTCCATGGAGACCCCAGGAGCGGCAGGGCAGACAGCACATGGCCAGGGCTTCCATGGAGACCAGCCCCAGCAGCACTGGTAGAGTGTGTGGCTGAATGGGGAGCTGCTCCAGGGCCAGGGCTGGGATCTTGCAGCAGTGACAGCATGGTCCAGAGCTGGAGCAGAGCCATGATCCGCTGCCTGCATGCCCCTGCCTGGGGGTTGCGGGCACTGGACCACTGCTCTGCCCTGGCTCCAGACCTTGTTGTCACTGCTACAAGATCCCAGCCCCAGAGCAGCTCTCTGCCCAGCCACGCACCCTGCCAACCTCCATGGAAACCCTGGCCTCATGCTGCCACTGCCCTGCTGCTCCTGAGGTCTCTGTGGAAGTTGGCCACAGTGACACAGACAGGGGCTGCTGGGAAGTGGAGTCTGCCATAGGCTTAGTCCAGCCCATGGGCTGGCATTTGCCCTCCCCTAGACAAGCACCTCTTCACATCAAAGGGGTCTGGCAATGCAGGTGTGTTGCCAAGGCTGTCTCCCCGGCTTGCACCAGTTCCTGGAAAGAGGCAGGTCCTCAGAAGGGAAGGCACTGCACTTCTTGCAGAGAAGGGAGCATCTGTTTATCTCAGCACCTCTCAGGTGAAATGCCACTGATGAGGCTGCATAGATGGTTGCTGGGCTCCACCTCTTTTATATAGCCCTGCCTCACTTCAGAAGCCACAGCTTCCACCATACGTATGTCAAGACCCATTGCCACAAATTAAGCTTAGTCATAGAAATATTGGCCTTTCCCAGGACGTGTACAATACTCAAGACTTTGAAAGGGTGAAGTTACAAGTGATTGTGGTGAAAAAACACATAAGCCTTTGGGCTGCTCTCTTCCTTCTTGCTTTTTTTTTGGCAGCAAGCCCGTCCCAACAATTCTCGGAGAGCTGCCACTTCATTTGCAGGTGAGTTTTCCCAGAACCCTTTAAAATCCGAGTCCACTGCCCACTGCCTCTCGCAGCTCACTAATCTGCCTTTGGTGCCTAACACCCGAGGTATTTGCTGCAGGCTTCTGGGCCAGAAAACAACCTGTGTTTAACACTGCTCTCAATATTGAAGGGCAAGGGTTATTTCCTAGTCCATCATGGCTATAACAACACTTCAGCCTTGATGTTGAAGACTGTCTGCACCTGTGAAGCAGGGGACACTCAGTTGGTGGCACTGGTCGGTTTATCCCACCATACCTCTCCTTCCCTCCTCCCCTTCCCAAGCCCCAGTCCTGTGAGCTGCTGAACACCATGTGCTGCCACTGAAAGCAGTGGAAAAGAGGACCCGGCATCTCCCAGGTGTTGATGTCCTGGCAGGATTGGACCCTAGCTGTTTAAATAACAGTGATCCCTTCCCAAAGACAGACATGAAGTAAAAGGTCAACACAAAGGAGAAGGGCCCTGCTCCCTCTGTCTTGCTTGGGACTGCAATTAATCCCTTCTTTCATTCAGCCTTTTCAATGAAGAATCTTCCTTGTACTTGAAAGAAGTTCAACTGCTGCTGGTTAATAAAGTCTCCTTTAATGGCCATTGTCTATATGAAAAGTCGCTGCCCTGCTCTCCTGGAAGGAAAGGCAAAGCTCTATTAGCTTCAGTGGGACAAAGATTTACCCTCAGCGGCCCTTGCTCGTGAGACTAGCATGCATTTTTCATTGCCAGAGGGTTTTGAAATTATTATGCAGCGCACACATTCGTTCCAGACGAGGCTGAATCAATACTACTCAGTGTTCTCCTTCTCACAGCTTACTACCACGGCCCCTTCCTTTTCCTTTCTACGTGACGTGAGACTCAGCCTTGTGAACACCTCTTCAAAGCCACCCCCAGGAGCCTCCCTCCCTCCAGGTGCCAGCCTTCAATAATGGTGTGATAGCAGGCTCACTAGAGCTGCAGTCTTTGGCTGTGATTCATGGGTGCCACACCAGTGAATAATCAGTTCAATGCCGTTGCTTCCTGCCCGGCTCCCCACACTAGCTGCCCAGCCATGTACTGAGAATCCAGCAGGAGAGCATAAATGCCTGCCAGCTCATGTACTGGTAGAAAAGCCTCTCTGATCAAGTTAAGCCAAAAGCTGAAAGTGGGGGGCGGGAGGAGAGTGGTGGTATCCTCCTGTGAAACTTGGCCTGACTGTTTCTTTTTCAGAGGTGCTGTTTAATAAGTCATGATTCCTGTTCAAGCTATCTGCAGGTGTTTGGTCCCCCTGGAAATCAGCCTGCTTGCAAGGGGGGCTATGTGGATTCAGAGGCCTAACTCTATGCCCCCCCAGCTTGATAATGTGGGCATTCGCTGCTTGCCTAAGCACAGATAGGCAGGGCCCTCTAAAATCAGACAGCTGAGTATCTAGTTCAGCCAGAGAGCCCATTTGACCAAATATTACAGTCTACGGCCCTGGCTGTATCCAATCCAACCTACCCTTAACTGGCCAGACTGCAGTTGGTCCCTCCCTGCTCCCTCACATACAGTGTACATAGAGGCTGGGTGGATTCTATTCTCCAGGCTCAAGAAAGCACAGAGACTGCTCCCTTCATATGTTTTGGGGGGCACTGGGTGCCCTGTAAGAATTGGGGAGCAGATGGCTGCCCCTGCCACCTCCCCTGGAAAAGATATGGTGCTCCTTGCTGGAGTTCTGCATCTCTCAGCACACCCATGAGCTCTGCACTGCCTCTCGCTGTCAGCCATAAACAACCTGCCTTGAATTAACATGGGGGGCCTGAATGATTGTAACTATATAGCTGCTGTCTGGAAGCTAAGCTGGCACAAAGGCAGCTGAAGGGAAGGCATGAATCTTCTCTGGGGCAGAGCTCTGGCACTAGGGATGGACTAACAGAGAGGAAGAAGGAGGGGGTGTCTGGAGTGGTAGGATCTGTGCCTGACTGGGGCAGGTCTGTGCCTCTGCAAAGCCCCAGAGGGACACTGAAGCAGGGATGCTACCTTGGGGAACTCTGAATCCTGGTCTCATCTCCTCTGGGTCTGTACTGGAACACAAAGCCCCCAATTAGGCTGTAGTCTGCAGTCTTGCTCATGTGCTGGTGCTGTACTCTGCCCCTGTGTGGGAGCATACCTATGGCCTTGTGTGCCCGGCTGCTTTATTACTGTTTTTGGCAGGAGAGGAGTAGGAGAGGGAAATAGTGGGAGTGGTGCCAATTCTGCAGTCTGGTTTCAGAGCCACTGTGGGCAAGGGAATGTCACAGTCTTGCTGCAGGCATCTCAAAGGCATGCAGTCTCTCTGCTGAGCAGCTCCACTGTCCAGGCACCTCTGCCAGCCACACTGCCTAAGTGAGAGAGTATACATGAGTACATAACCTGCTCAGCCCATCTGTGCCCCCCTTACAATCTGCTCTGCTGTCTGCAGGAGAAGTCCCGTTGAACCTCTTGGATGTTGTCTCTTAGGGATTTGATTGCCTGGATATCGCTGCTTTAGATTTGTTTGAAATGAAAGCTAATTTCTCTGCTGATAATAGTGCTTAATGGGTCATAATTTATCACTTCAGGCAGACCACAGGCAGGAAATAAATCCCATTAAGACCAAATGGTGTTTGCTGAATGTTGGCATTTTTTGGGATCCTTTAGAAAAATGGGAATTAAAGAGACCCATTCTGGTGGTCATGTGGATTCCTGTCTTCTGTCAGCCTGAAGAGGGATTTGGATGCTACTATCCAAGAAGGGAAGTAGCATAAATAATGCAGGCGAGGTTCTTTGAGTAGATGTGGTATCTTTTATTACAGCAAGTGAGTAGTTGGAAAAAACTTCTTTTCAAGCTTTCGGGCACAATTACCCTGAATCAGGCTTGAAGAAAGGTGATTGCACCCAAAAGTTTGCTAAAAAGTTTTTTTCCAACTACTCACTTTCTCTAATAAAATATACCACATCTACTCAAAGAACCTTGCCTACCTATGTCCTTAGATCAGCATGGCTACAGTGTGTAAATAATGCAAAACTCCTCCTACTCTATTCCTTATTCTATCTAAACAGTGTTCAATAGGCACTGGCTTTCTGGAAGGGATGGATATGGTGCAAGTCAAGGGTCGGCGATCACCAAACCATTTTATCCAGGACATTGGTTGCAATCAGGTGGCGGTGGGAACCAGTGGCAGTCTGGCATCGGGGCCACAAACAGCAGCCCACCTTTGGACCGAGGTCTTTAATATGGCCTGCCCTGCCTAAAAGGCTGCTGACCGTAGGTATAAGCCATCAGCCTGATTCACTATCCAGTACAGAATCTATGCCCTGCACTGAGACCTAGATTCTCTCAGTAGGAGGCAGGCACTTCAGGGAGTCATGGCCTTCCTGTTTCACTTGTTTCTGCAGTGCCCTCAGCACCGACTGGGATGGATCTATTTTCAGCCACAAGTAGGCACCGGCAATAGCTGCCCTGTGTGCCGCCTTCTTTCTGCTTATGCTACCAGCTGCTAACAATCAGGAAGGTAACTACAGACTAGCTACTCTAGGTGGTGCAGTATGTTAATGATTGCTGTCCCTGCTGCCGACCTGGAGAACAATCTGTGTTCACTAACATAGCAAAAGGACTTTATCAAACTCAGTGTAGCCTCAGTCAGTGCTTGCCCACACCACTATGCTCAGAGTCCTGTTCACCTCTGTGAAATATAGCCTGGCACTTACAGACCCCCATGTAGCAATGCCTGGAGAACAGGATGTAGGGTGGGAAGGGGGTGGCATTTCAGTGCAGTAGTTTAACATCAACTGAGTTTCCCCCCACCTGCCAATGTACAGCCAAATCCTGTCACCTTTTAACAGGCGGGTGACAAGCAAAAATAAGATCTTTTGCTGACCTGGAGGTTTCTCTGCAGTGAGACGAGAGTCACAAACATTACTGCACACTGCTTCACCCAAGCTCTCCATCCTAAGCCATGCAGCACTTTGCACTGGGGTCTCCCCCAAAAGATGCTTCTCTCAGCAAGGGTGCTACCACCTACAGCAGTGGTGCTCAGCCTTTTTGGACTTGAGACAGCCCTTTGTAACTTTTGTGAACTGAGTGTCACCCAAATTAAAAAATGAATATATATATTGTACTGCTTGCCTCCTTGCAGAGGGGCTGAATGGATGGTGGGGATGAGAGATCATTCAGGCAGGGATGAGTCTGAGCCTGCGTTTATATACTTAGCTTAACTGTTTATCTCCTCACATCTTGCAGCACCTTGCAAAGGATCTGGCAGGGCCCCAGGGTGCCCTGACACCCTGGTTGAGAATCACTGGCCAGTCAACACCCAACCCAGCTGGAAGGGAGGCTAGGAGGGAGGGTTGCAGCCACCCCTGAAGCACCCTGAACCCCTCTCTACAAAACCCTGGATCCGCCCATGGATGTGGATGTGCCAAATGTTGCAAAGCAGAGTGAGACGACAAAGCATTGAATGCAACCAGTGTCCCTGCAGTGCTTGTCTTGTTCAGCATAGACCCAGACTAAGCAGGGACTGTGATGAGAGAGATTCAGAGGGTGCAGCTGAGTTGCACTGATATTGTGAGAGAACAAAAGGGCAAGCTTAACCAGTTTGCCCCAAAGACAAGAAGAATTCTGTCCTGGGACAGGAGCCAGGCATATGTAACCAAGGTCACAATTTATCCTTGTGCCAGTAGCCTGCCAATGTCTCTTTTCAGGAGTGCTAATGCAGACCTAAATATTTTAAACCAGTATCAGGTAGGCAGTCAGTCCTCTTACCTGCATTCAATCCCTTTGAGAAAGGATCCAGTTTGAAGAGCTAACTCCCACAGCCCATATTTAGTAGAGGTTCTCAGCACAACCAACCAACGACCATAGGCAGAAGCATTGACAGTTAGATATATCCTTAACCTCAGTGTTAACATCATAGGAAGCCCCTCCTCTTAGTGTGCCCTCAGATACCCAAAGAAAGCCAAAACTCTCTGCATACACTGTACAACTGTAGCACATTGTCCAACAGTGTATGGGAGCCACCTGACATACCTATTCACCATGAGCTTACATTTATTCCTCAGGGATTTTGCAGGAGGAAGGCTGGATTGGCTGGTGCTATATAAAGGTGCCTTGCACCACAGAAAGGGGGTTTGATGGCTACAGAAGCAAACAGGAAAAAAGTATGAGAAGTATGGGAAGCTTTTCATTGAAGTACTCTACATTTGACCTATGGAAAGAATGTAGTGGAAGTCCCCAGACACCTCCCCAATCCAGTACTCCCCTCATCCATTGTTTGTCCTTTTCTTGTTTTTTTTCTGCTTTTCTCATCAACATACAAAGCTTGGCTTAAGGTTTCAGAACTTTATATTTTTTACAACTTCCCTGACAACTACAGCACGGAAATGGCCAAACAGCTATAAAGGAACATTTTCTTAAGTTCTGGCCAATCTGACAATTGTCACGATCCTGGGGCACTTTTACATGTGCTCTGGGCATGGGGAGGGTGGTGCTTTAATGAAAGCAGTGCCATTTTGAAGTGCAGGGCTGCTGATACATGAGACACAGGAGGCTGGTGGAGCATGGTAATTATCCTGCTCCAGCAAACTCAGTTAATGGAGTCTGCTCTGATACTCTGTAATCACACTGCAGCCTCCACATTTATGTACAGGCACCTCTAGAGACAGAAACATTTAACAGTCTTGTTACATTTGTTTGTCCATTCATAATACTGGGCTGCATTTTTTCTTCCTGTTTTTAACTTGTGAAGACAACATTTTTCAAAGTTACTAGTAATTTGGGGTACCTAATTTAAGGCAGGTGGAATGGGCTGAATTTCCAGAGAAAAGGCTGCTTTAAATGCATCTCAAATTGGGTACCAAAAAAAATACACGTCATCACCTTGGCCATATTATTCTCTCTACTGAGCTTCACTGCAGTAGCATATGGGAACTGGATGACAAGTACCTACTCCTGCAGCAACTAAAAACATATCTGGACTCTATATTTTCTTCTTCACCTGTGTCAGTGACCACATGTCCTATCGATATACATCATTCTCTTTTTCTCTTCCTTCACAGCAAGTTGTCCCTCTTTGCACCTAACTTTACCTTCTCTAATTCCATCCCTTCCTCTTTTATCCTGAGCTTTTCCACATCCCTCATTCCTTCTCTTCTCCTGTTCATTGTCATTGTATCTTTTCTTCACTCTCTAAGGGAAAGAATCCTAGGAGGCCCCTGCAACAGCTGCCTCTTGATTGCATATGGATTTCCTGCATATTTAAGAGACTGTGAGGTTTCTTTCATATTTATGAGCCTGTATTTGAGAGACCATGAGGAGGAGCTGTCACAGCTCTATTCATCCCTGTTTACCTAGCCTGTGACGTTCTGTTGAGTTACCAGTGCATGCAATGCTCCACCTATTTTAGGTTCTCATGGTAGATGCAAAGGTAAAAAAGGTTGAGAAGGGCATGGACTGTCACTGCCTAGGAAGGTCTGCAGTAAAAAGGAACAACAACAACAATAACAAAAACCAACAATGAGAACATATGGGGACACATGGCAGGGTTTCTCTGATCCTGTCACCAAAGAGTGGGCTGACTAGAAAAAGAAAAGTACAGTGACATGGGACCAGCCACCACTTGGCCAATGAGAGCAGAAAGACAGGAAATATTTGGCTTGGAAACTCTGTTCTTGGCAGCACAGTGTTGGCTGGCAAAGCACCAGCTGCACATTCGGTTGATAGCACACATGTCTAATCAAAACATGTTTTTAGTTCTTTCTGAGCTCTGCAAAATCATCTGTCCAACTATTAAAGGTTCTTATCTAATAGCTAGATAAAACAGGATCTTTGCATGCATTATGATTCTCATTCTTTACTGCAAAGCGATCCTTAATAGCATCTTCATTTTCAAAGCTCTTCCCTGATTACCTCATCTTTCCCTTCTTGGTCTGCAGAAGTAAGGCAGGTAGGCAATTTTACATCTGAGAAGCTGAAGCACGTTCCAGAGCCTAGGACTTACACAGCAGCAAGAGCTCAGATTCACTGCACTAGCTCAGTTGTGCTCAGTGCAAATCCACAAAGGCTGACTGTCACCTTGGGATCAGCAGATCCTGACCTAGTTCTTGGTCCAAGGCACGAAAGATTTTATAGCAGTTAGGTATCAAGTAAATGTAATGGCTTCCCAGCCGTACCCTCTTTCCCCCAATCTTCCCCTTGAGGAACTCCATGAAATCTGAGGATTTCCCCACACTAGGGAATCCCTAAATTGCTAGCAAAGCCAGCTTTGCGTCTATGTTGTATAGCCAGAGCAGCACAGCACAGTGAATCTGACCCAGTGTCAGGAGCCATTTCTGGCTGCTCATCCCACACTTTTCCCTATTTTATGCTCTTCTTGAACTACCTAATCATTTGCAAGGAATAAACTGATGCAGATATTCAAGGATAATGAGTACCAATATTTAGAGCAACTTTCCTCTTTCCTTGATATTATATTAGGAAGCATTTATAAGAACATGGTGTACTGAATTCTACCCCAGTACTTTAGGCTGATGCAGGAGAGATCAACAAGAGGAACAGAGAAGGCCCCAACAGTTCAGGCATAGGAACTGTATCAGCTTCAGCTGTAAAGTTTCCATATATGTCTATGGTCAGATTTCTCCTCCCCCCGCTGTCTAATGCTGATTTAGTAGCTGCTTCTCTCTGCTGGCAAGTGACTTGTGAAGTCTTTCCAGGTGTGACTGCACATACCAGTGGTCCCAATCCAATATGGTCCATTGCAAAATGAATGAGACACAGTTGTCCATTTTGCAATGGTTGTGAGTCCTGCAAATGCTCTATGCCATGGCATGATGCTCTATTCAGTGATGGTTACATATATGATCGTACCCTTGGAAGCCAAGGGTTCTGGGTAGATATTTTACGAATATAACAGGGACCAGTCGGTGCACTAGGAGACTTACCATCTACATATAGAATGAAAGGCAGCTGGTAGATACAACGTACCTCAAGGAGCAGAAAGAAACAGTGACTCGAAACTGGTCAGCATTAAAAACCCACCCAGCTTGCTGATCAGTCTGTCTCATTGTTTCTTTGTTCTTCCCAACCTATGTGTCCTTACCTACCTATTCACTCTTGTCATACAATAAAACAATGAACTTCTGGTGAAGGGCAAATTTTTTTTATTTTCTGCTTATACAGCATCTACCACACTGGTGTTCTGGTCCGTGATTAGGGCCAAGTGTAGGTCTACACCACATCCCCATTATATCCAGGGGATGGCACACCTGACCACGCACCACCCACCCACCCACTCCCACTTACACACACCAACTCCAGAAATGTGGCAGTGAAGCCCCTCTGGAAATGACCCTCAGCTGCTCACATACTTCCTGTAGGCAGAGGTCTTGAGTGACCATAGCGGGGACTCACTCCCCTACAGTGGCTTCAACACTTTGTGTCTGGGTTTGACATGTGTAAGCAGGAGTAGATGGATGGGACATGGATGGAGCATGTCCCTCACCAGCCATGCTGGGGATATAGCATAGATGTACCCCAGGGGAATGCAGTGCTAATAATAACCAGAACAAAGAAAACAAAGCAGAGCTCTGAGCAGAGACAGGATAGCACTGGGGCTTAGCAAGCCTTTCCTCCTGGCTCTGCCCCACAGCCTACACCTCCAGGCTCGCAGCCAGCACAGAGAGAATAGGAAGACATTTACTGCAAAAATATTAAGGGTTGCCTTGAAGTAACTACCGTGTTTGCCAGATGGAACAAAGACAAAGCAAGAGAAACAGATGTGCTGCATTATATAACTATTAGATTTTCAAATGCTGAGAGCATAGGAGAACTCATGACTTTGGAGGCTGGAACCCCCAAATTGCTCACTTTACCAAATAGTCACTGGATTAGATGCCTTTGCTCAAGCAAGTCCTAAAATTGGTCACTAGTTAGTTACTATTGCAGGGCCACAGAGAGGTTTTTTTCTAGAATACCTACCTGTCACCTCACCATTTACATTGCTGCCTTGGCTTCTCCCATCTGCATCCTGTTCTGATACCCATTTCACTTTCTCCTGCTCAAGGGTGCTGGGGGTCTTGTAGGTCAGATTTGAAATGGAGACCAGATCTGTGATGTGGGGAAATTTACTTTACCTTTTTTTTAACTATGGACACCAGTCCTGAAGTAAAATAGCCAAATACCAAGCAAGGTAGTGCCTCTCCTCTAGAGTCTCAGCCCACTAGCAGTGATGACTGGTTCCCCAGGGGGCAGCTCAGGCTCTGGAACTGACTTTAATCAGAGTTAGAAAACAAGCTCCCCGCCTCCTCACTCAGCTCCATCTCTCTGCAAGCTGCTTTCCACAGCAGCCTTATGCCTTCCACAAAGCCTTGCGTAATTCTGAAGCTAATGACTCTGCAGCCAGTCTTCCCAAGAGTCAAAACTTGCCAGGAAAAAAAATTACTTGGAAACGTTTTGAAAGTACCACTTGTTGATGCTTGTCAAAATAGCTAACCCCCTTAGCATCACAACATGTGAACCCCTAGGCAGTGCAGAGAGTTTACTTGGTTAGAACAGGCAACAGCTATCAACAGTGGCAGGACCTAGAAGAGAAAGAGATGTTGGATGTATTATCCTCAGGTGGATGTACCACCTCCCTCCAAAACTAGGAGCTGCTTGGATGGAGCCTGGTGCTTTTAGAACACCTTACTGAAGCCAGTGAAGCACTACAAAAATGCCAGGGTCTACCCACACAGATCAGTCCCAGGATTGGGCCCAACCGATGAAATGAGATTTTAGTAGAGCATAAACCTGGTGCTAATTTCCCTGGGCAGGGCATGGATTTCCCCACTGGGGAGTAAATCCAGTACCATAATCTGGGAACATGATGCTATGGGGAGCCTGACTGTCCACCAGACGCATAGCAGCTTTTCTACTAATACCATTGCACCTTGTTGCTGCTTCAGTGACTTTCTCCATAATCTTGTTGCCTTTGCCGTCACTGGAATTACGTCTCTTTGTCGCTAACAGGTTGTTCTGCACAGTGTGCAGGAAAGCAAATACAGAGCTCACTCCCTGCACCCTTTGAAGGTTTTCTTTCCTCTTTAGCTTGCCAGTCTTGAAGAGGAGACAGAATCAGTACGGTACACTCATGGGAAGCAAACTCTGTCACAGCAACTGCAGTTCACTGTCGGCTACATCAGCCTCCTGTGAACATCACTGACATCTTCCCACCCACCCTCCATGTGCTGACCATGTGCTAGCACTCATTGTGCTCCTAGCAACAATTTTTGTATTTGACAAAAATACCACATCTCTGTATCTGACATGCAGTTTGTACTGATGCCAAGGCCTGCTGTGTGAGCTGCTGACAAAAATCCCTCTTCGTTTGAGACCATGGAAGTGGCTATTGTGCAGATACACGTACTGCATCTTTTAATCCGTCACAGGTGGGATGTGTACCAAAAGAGATTTCAGGCAGAAGTTCTGTAGTGAAGCTGAGAGGGAAGGAACTGTTTTAAGGCTGTTTCCCTATTCTGACAGAGCTCCTTGGTCAGCACTACATGAATACTGTGCCCATGAATGCTGGTATAGACACCGCTTTTAGTTAGGTGCATGAGCCCCACCTCACCAGAGTGAAAAATGCTGAGCTTTTATTTTCTGCTGCTGTCTACCATTTAAAAAATAACATCAAGTACATATTTCTTTAATTGCCCTGAAATCTTCACCCAGTTTTCACTTGGTCTTTGCTCAGGGGAATTGCCCCTTGGCTTCAGTGGCTGATTCACTTCAGGGAGGCCCCCAAGAGCAATGTACATCTCCTGCACCATGCATATATTGACAACAGCAGGATCCAGCTCTCCAGGATTGTCTTCTTTGTAGCTGCCTGGACATGCCCTGCTTATCCTCCTGCCCTGTGAATGCACAATGTGACATCTGCTTTCCATCCAGCTGGACAGCATACTGACATGTTCTCACGGTCTCTGTGCTCTTGTGGTCCGGTTTTCTGCCAAGCATGCTGCTGGTCTTTTAGGACTGAGATACCTCCCAAAGAAAGGAGTGTACAGTAAGACATAGGGTCACCAGGAGTTCAGCTGAGCCAGGAGATTCACTGCAGCGAGCTGCAGAATGGTAGCATGTTGCTCTCTTTTTCTTAGACATGGAAATATGTTAATGGAGACCTCTAGAGAGAAACAAAAAAGGAATGCAGGGGAGTATAATGGAGTCTTCCCTGCCTTCAGTGATGTTGAATTTCCTACACTGTTACAACTTTGACTTCCTTGAAGATGAGTTTCTCGAGCTCTTGAAGTTACAAAAATTCCCTCTGAAGATTTCCACCCCTGCATCCCACTACCTACACCACTGGGACTGCTGAGAGCCAGAGTGGGAGACAAGGACACAGTCAGCGTCTCGTCATATCATTGTGTGCTGTCCCATCTGCTTGTAGATATAATCCAAGTGAAAACATAATGGAGGAACCACAATCAGGAGCCCTGTTCTGGCCTTTCTTAGAGCAGCACCTCTTGGCATCAGCTGAAGAGCCAATGACATACAATGTTGAATTTCTTTGGCAAGGCAGGAATGCTGCCTTGTAGCTTAAATGAGTTAAAAATATGGTTTTTAGGCTGCAGAGTGGGAGGCAGAGACAATCCTTGGCTCTTCTCTCTCTTCAGTCAGAGGCGGTTGCTCCCCCAATGTTTTCTCTGACCATTTACTGCCTCTTAAAATCCCTAGCAAAATTATTGGGTCTGGTCCCAACAGTTTATCTTCACAGCTCTGCCTTGTCCCAATCTCTGCTTAAAAGCCTGACAGTCAAAACATCCTTCCATCTCCAGAAATGCTAGTTGCAAATGAGCGGCACACCGTAGACTGATTAAACATGTTGTGAGATGGCTTCCCACACCATCTATCAGCAGCTGCCTCTTCTCTCAACCCTGGGAGCTGTAGACAAGCTGAGGATGGTCATAGAGGGAACTGCTCTAGAGTAAGGATTGCTTCCTCGGTTGCTCTCATTTTGTTCCAAGGCTCAGTAGCTGTTTTCCTGAGAATTGCTGTTGAGAGCTGCTTACCCACTGAATCTCCGCTCTCTGAGCACAGAGCATTCCACTTAATCCCTTAGCTGCTCCGTCTGTGCCGCTTGGTGATCGTTGTAATGAGGCTGCCCAAATTTACCCCCATGTTGTTACAGGCTTGTGTTAAAGACGACCAGTAAAGTAGAAGGAGCACTGCTCTTTTGTGAGGAATACAGGGAGCTTGATTTTCTCTGAAGATGAATGAATACCCTGAAATCATCTATGGATGACTAGAGAGCTCTTTGAGTCCAATCCTTTTCCACCACTTAGGCACCAAAAGTAGTACTTCAGTGTCTGCTTTTCTCCAGTCCCTAAAAAACTGTTAACACCTCTACTTTTCTAACACACCTTCATCTGAGCCTTAAGAACAAATTGCTAAAAGCAGTGAGGTGTAGGACCTACCCATCTTTTGTGTTAATGTTTTTCAGGGATCAGAGCAAAGTGCAATAGGAGTATATAGGCAGAAAAGGTTCTTTGGGTGAATCTGATATCTTTTATTAGACCAACTTAAATAGTTGGAAAAAAATTTTTAGCAAGCTTTTGGGTTTAAAAACTCTTTTTCAGGCTGAGGAAGCATCTGCAGTTGGTGTGTGCTCTCCCTGGATGGAATGAATAGTAAAGAAGCCAGAGTCCGGCCTGGTCTGCATACAAGATAGACCGTCAGTGAAGATGTAAATTGAGGAGTCAGTGGGTGAGAGACAGGCTGGGGTGGGGGGAGAAGTTGGATGAATGTAGCAGTTGAATAGTGGAGAGGTACCTGGGGAGTCAGATGTCAGACAGGTTATAATGTGTCATAAATGCAATGTCTATATTTAGTCCATGATGTCTATATTTTAGTATCCAGGAGGCTCATCTCTGAGAAGTGTGTTGTAAGTTTCCTTTGAGGATTAGAACAGAGAGATTGGAGAGAGAGTGGTTTTCTTGTGAGAAATGTGCCCCCACAGGTAGTTGGGTATTCCTGTCTTTGATAGACTTCTGGTGTGCATACATTCTGGTGCGCAGTTGTTGTTTGGTCTCTCCTACGTATTTTCCATCAGGGCATATGGTGCACTAGATGAGATATATTACATTTCTGGAGGTGCAGGTGTAAGATCCAGGAATGCCGATGGTTCTGTTGTGGGGTGTAGTTATTGTGGGGGTGGTGGAGATGTATTGGCAGGTTTTGCATTTCTTGTCATGGCATGGTCTGGATTCACTTGGTGTGTTCCTGGCCTGAGGAAGTTTGCTTCTGGTGATGAGGTTAGCAAGGTTTGGTGCTTGTTTGAAGCCTAAGATGGGTGGTTCTGGGAAGATCTCTCTAAGAATAGGGTCTCCTTCTTGTATGGGTTGCAATTGTTTGAGAATTTTCTGTATGGGTTCGAGGGAAGAGTGATACCTCATAACCAGCAGTGTGCGATTCATGGGTGGGGGGTGTTTCTTCTGCACTGCAACAATTCTTCATGTGGTATCCAGGTGTGCAAATGACTTTAATCAGATTGATTATTTAATCAAATGACTTTAGATCAAGTGTGTGATCTATCTCTCTGGAAGAGTGTCCTTGTTGGGTGAAAGCCTTTTGAAGATTTGTGAGGTGGCAATCCTGGGTTTTCTGCTCAGTGCAAATTCGGTGGTATTTTTGGGCTTAGCTGTATATTACAGCTTTCTTGGTGTGTTTAGGGTGATTGCTGGTTCATATGGCTGAAAAGGGCCACAAGGGCCATCTGGTTCAACTCCTGGCAAGAACACAAGGATGCCACGGCTGTTCCTCTCCTTACCTGGGTGCTTTCTTGGTTACCAGGGTTTTCATCAACTCCTTAGATAGCCTTCTTCCCAAAGACCTAAGTTGGGAAGCAGAAACAGAGTTAGGGGAGGAGAAACTCTTTAGGAGTTCTGAAATCAGCCAGAGGCATCAGCAGGGAGCATCTCACGGCCTTCCTCACCCTCCCATCTTGAGTAGGCAGAGTTCTAGACAGTTGTTGGCTAACTCCCTTCCTTTTTCCATTAGCCTTGTGCTTTTGTTTATTACATCTGTGAATAGTCCTGTCCTGGACAGGGGTTGTACAGAATGTTTTCCAAATGCATTTTTTTCACAGCACATCATCCTTGCAAAGCAACAAGACTATCTGGTTACCAACCTTGAAACCATTTTAAACCATGGAGCTAAGTTTCTAGTGTAGTTGCTGCTAAAGAAGTGGAATGGTGGGGCAGGAACCTGATATACTGGAGTAAGTTGAAGTTCTCCAGCAGTAGCACAATGGAAAATGACCTTTTTGGACAAGTGGTACATACCGTCCTAATGCAGTGAAGATGAAGGCTGTTGCTGAAAACTAACTTATAGCATCTTAAAGGAATAAAATAAGAAACTAAGCCCCCATAAGAAATCAAAATAAAAAACATCTTAGCTCTGTGCTCAAAGCTAAAGAAATTATTCACTACAACTCAACAAACTAAATTAGGCTCTTTCTGTTTGATGAAGATCTCCAAATGCTGCACTTCCTGAGATTTAATCACTACTCAAGAACCATTTTTTTTTCCTTTCTGGTGCAATTGCCAACTTTCTAAATTTATCCTGCTACATGTTTGAGTAGTAGTGTAAGTAAGGGAGGAGGATGGGGCCACTGGGGTTGCAGACCCAAGAGCTGACCTATGGGGTGGAAATATAACAGCTGTTTTCAGCTGTCACTGACAGCCAAGAGCCACCATTCTGGTATATCTCTGTAAGTCAGTCATGTGGCAGTTCTGTCTATTTGACTGGAGAAGTTTGCAAGCACTTCAGCACAATTCCAAGCTTCTGAGAATAGAGCATTCAGTTTTGGTGAGCACTCACGCTTGTCCCACAGATAATAGTCCCAGTAAATCTCATTTGCTCAAACATTTGCAAAACAGGAACATGTGAAGGATGCTCCTGTTTTTTTGGGACACTACCTACATTTCCTGCTGTGTTTCAAGGCCCACAAGATCCTACTCACTGTCTCTGCTGAATAGTTATGCAGTGAGGTTGACCTTGGTTAATTAACACACCTTTTATGTTCAGAGATGGGTGCATTTTCATAGATTCATAGGGGCTGGAAGGGACCTTACAAGATCATTGGGTCCAGCCCCCCTGCACTTGAGCAGGAAAGACTTCTGGGGTCAGATGACCCCAGCAAGGTGGCATCAAGATATTTTTTGAAGATTGCCAGGCGGGTGACTGTACCACCTCTGGGGGGAGTCAGTTTCAGACCCTTGGTACTCAACTTGTAAAGAATTTTTTCCTTATGTCCAATCTGAAGCAATTTTCAATTAATTTGTACTCATTGTTTCTTGTCTTCCCCTGGGGTGCCTTGGTGAACAGATGCTGTCCCAGGCCCTGATGTATGACCCTAACATACTTATAGGCTGCCACCAAGTACCCTCTGAGTCTTCTCTTCTCCAGAATGAACAGTCCGAAGTCTTTCAGCCTCTCCTTGTATGAACTTTAGGGGTTGGTGAAAGGATCCTTCTCAAACTAGGACTCTGTCTCTCTGCAGGGTCCTGGTCAGAAAGCCCACTCATAAAATTTCTCTAGTTTGTAGTTTGGACTGGAGCTGCCACTATGTTCTTAAGCTTGGCAGCCCTCTGGGGCACTCAGTGGGTCTGCAGTGGGGTCTACATCAGGTCAACTGCATCAGGAGCTGAGCCTGCTGTACAATCAGGGATCCTGTGCTCTGTCCCCTCACCATTCCCCAGCCTGTTCACAGGTCTCTCTGAAAGTCCAGTGTGGGCTGGTGCAGAGAAATCTACCTCTGAGTGTGCATACAATCCTCTGGCTGCCCTGCCCTTGAAAACCCCTATCTGAAGCTCAAGCCAGGGGGTTACCAAATGCTTTTGTAATCAGGTAACCATGACTCCTAATTGTAGGGCTCCATATAGATCTCCAGCACTAATCAGGAGCAATACTTTAATATTTTTATTTCGCTCTAGTGGGGACCAAAGGAGCCAAACTCTGGCTGGGGATGCAGGAGCTGCATGTTTCTTACAACGTGACTGTTCTCTGTGGGCAGGAAAGTGAAGAGAGCAGGACTCACCTGCTCTGATTAAATTCTGGTATCTGCAAGACAAGTGACAGAGGTATTACTTAAACCAAAGCACCGTCAGTGTGAGCATGTTGTGGCCCCTTATATCAGCAATCGTCTCTCTCACTGCTGCATCATTATATCTTATCATTTAAAATATAATGCAATTTTTAATAAGTGCCACTGGTTCCTAGTAGGTGCCAAATTCATTTAGCCAGCAAATCTGAGCTTTGTTAGATGCCCTGCTGTTCTCTTTAGCATCTCAATAGCGCCCCTCAGATGACTCACTCCCAAACACATAGCACAGATGATGCATGAGTTGTTACAAGTGACTAAGCACTTCAGGAAATTAGCTCATTGGTTTCTCAAATGGCAATTTCAATCGTGTTTTTACACCCCAGCCTCCATCTGAAGTAAACCCTGTGGGCTAGCCAGCCTGCAGAAGGAGACTCCCCCAATTTTGGAGGTGGCAACCTGTTTGTGGAGTCTTGTTCTTTTACCTAATCTTGTATTTGTAACCACTTGTTTTCTACATCCTTTGAATGCAGAGAAATCTGCCTGTTGCTCCAGTGATTCCTGCCTCTCAGGTGATGTCTCTTCCAGCAGAGATGCAGCTCTCCTGGGGACCCTACTGTTGCTCTTTTTTCTTCTGTTGCTCTCTTAGTAGGAAGCAGAATTCTGCTTGCAGTACGTGCTTCTTCTTTACATGCAGAAGCCTTTGCAACAATGAACAGTCATACTCCTGCAGGGACTGTTTTGCAAGTTGCCAACCAGGAGGGATTGATTTAAATCAAAATGATTTAAATAATCAATTCTCATCATTTAAAGGAGCGAGAAGGAAACCATGAATTGATTTAAATAATCAGTTGTAGTCTTTTTCACATTTGCTTTTCATTTATTTCCTTTAAATAAGGGTTAATTCTTACTGTGTAATAGCCAGGGATCCTGGTTTTCTGTGATTAAAAATTGCAAGTTTCACCTTGAGGATTGCCTTGAGAGACTGGATACCTTCAAGTCATCAGGTCCTGACAGATTACACCCAAGAGTACTCAAGGAGCTGGCAGGTGTCATAACCCAACCATTGGCAAAACTGTTCCAAAACTTGGGGTGCCCAGGTGAAGTACTTGAAGACTGGAAGAAGGCCAATGTGGTATGCCTCTTCAAAAAAGGGCGGAAAGTAGATCCTGGGAATTACAGGCCAATCAGCCTGACATCAATCCCTGGTAAGATTCTGGATAAAATTATCAAGGAGACCCTTCTGGATAAACTGGCTGAGGGCAACATCCTGAGGGATAGCCAGCATGGGTTTGCCGTGGGTAGGTCTTGGCTGACCAATCTCATCTCCTTCTATGACCAGGTGACCTATCACCTGGACAAGGGCGAAGAGATTGAGGTCATATATCTGGACTTTAAAAAAGCTTTTGACCTCATCACGGAAAAATTGGCCAACTGTTGCCTCGACTTCACTACAGTCCGATGGCTGGGTAATTGGCTCTGAGGTCAGACCCAGAGAGTAGTGGCCAGTGGGAGCAAATCATCGTGGTGCCCCATGTCCGGTGGCATCTCCCAAGGTTCTGTCCTTGGACCAGTTCTTTTTACCATCTTTATCAATGATGTGGACATTGGTGTCAGAAGCACACTGGCTAAGTTCGCTGATGACACTAAACTGTGGGATGTAGCATCCACACCTGAGGACGGGCTAGTGATCCAGGCTGACTTGGATAAACTTAGTAAGTGGGCAGACACAAACCTGATAACATTCAATATTGAGAAATGTAAGATACTCCACCTTGGGGGAAAAAAACCTCCAGCATGCTTATAGGCTCAGCAGTGCTACGCTTGCTAGCACCACGGTTGAGAGAGACTTGGGTGTCATGATTGACCACTAGATGAACATGAGCCACCAATGTGATGTCACAGCTGGCAAAGCAAACAAAACACTGGCTTGCATCCATAGATGCTTCTCAAGTAAATCCCAGGATGTCATCCTCCTGCTGTACTCGGCCTTGGTGGGGCCACAGCTGGAGTACTGTATCCAATTCTGGGCTCCGTAATTCAAGAAGGATGTGGAGAAGCTTGAGAGGGTCCAGAAGAGAGCCACTCACACAATCAGAGGACAGGAGAATAGGCCTTATGAGGAGAGGCTGAGGCATGGGACTCTTGAGCCTGGAAAAGCGCAGGCTCGGGGGGGGACATGGTGACTGCTAACAAGTATATAAGGCGTGTGCATCAGGATCTGGGAGAACATCTGTTCACCAGAGTGCCCCAAAGAAAAACAAAGACCAACAGTCATAAACTCCTCCAAGATCGTTTTAAGGAAAATTTTCTTTATTGTCCGAGCCCCCAAGACCTGGAACAGACTTCCTCCAGAAGTGGTACAAGTACCTCCCCTGGATACTTTCAAGTTGGGTTTGGATGCTTATCTTGCTGGGAACATTTGACCCCAGCTGACTTTCTGCCCCTGGGGCAGGGAGCTGGACTTGATGATGTCTGAGGTCCCTTCCAGCCCTAACATTTATGAAATTCTCTGATTAATAACCCCAAATCCATGATAAAAATTAAAGCCCCC
>NW_017728943.1:38447600-38489730 GCF_001723895.1 Crocodylus porosus
ACAACAGCCCCCCAGACCCACAGAAACAAACACAGACCCCTCAGCCCCCAGCCACGTTCCCCAGCCCTGCCCCACAACCCCTGAGCCCCACTTACCTCTAGGATCCAGGGGTGAAGGGTGAGTCTGAGCCTGAGCCCAGACTTGGCTGACTCCGAGGCTCAGGCCCCCCACGTCCTCCTACACCTTGGCAGGGCTGGAGGTTTCCCGGCCTTTCTGCAAGAGCCCTTTGCAAAAGCAGAGAATTTGCGGATTTCTCTGCTAAAAGGGGAAATCCACGATTTCTCCAGTAAAAACAGGGACTCTGGTTTTCTCCATTTTTCTATGGGCAAAGGAAAACCCGGATCCCTGGTAATAACCATTAAAGCTAACCAATAAATATAGCAAAAAGTGACCAAGGTAGTGTAAAGGCTAACTGAGGGGATACATTCCATCTATGCACATTTGTTTAATCTGCTATATAGCTTAACTGTATTTAAACATTTATTCAGTGACATTATTTTTCCATTCTATGGATGTTAGAAAACAACAAAGGACCCTTTTTTACTATTTGATTATTAATTTTGCCTTCATTATTTGTTTCACACTCTAATTTGGATGGAATTGAAATTCAGTTAAAATGCACAAACAGCATTTTAAAATGTGTTTCCTATTAGTCAAATACAACCATCTTACCTGCATTAGATAGATACATAAGAAATGCTTAATTTTAGCTGAACATGCGTTACATTTAAAATGTTTTATTAAACAAAGGAAAGATTATCCCTAGTGAGGGACATTGATTGTTGCTAATTACCACATCTTTCACAATTTAGAACTAGTAGATTTTGTCCTTTCACCTCTAGCTTTATTTGTGTACTGGAAGCAGAAAATGTATTCGTGCTATTTCAGCTCTCAGTTGATTTCTCAACTTTGAATGAATTAGTTACTGAAGTGAATAAACTAAAATGGAAAAAAAATCCTCCCTGCATCTGCCAGTTAAAGCACGTCAACAAATTCTGGTTCAAAAGGCCTGGCTCATGGCTTCCTCTTTAAAACTTCAGCAGTAAATACATACTATTGGTATTATTTTTCTTAAATTTAATTGGAGTAGATTGTAATAAGTTACGGTCTTCACATAGTTTTTCCATAATTGTAAAATTATTTAATAGTCTTATCCTTAAAATGAAAAATATATTTAATTAGATTTTTAAAATATCTGTTAAACAAAATAGCCGATTTCCTTTAAAAAAAATCTTATCTTTTGATTTAAATGAATCTCCTTATTGATCTATGTGATTAATAGCTGAAAAAGCAAAGCATTTTTATCAAAGAAACTTACTGATGAAGAAGCCTAATTTTTCCTTGCTATCCTTTCTTCTTGCATGGTCTTCTCAGGACATTATGATTTTTAATTAACAATGACTCATAATATTTGCTGAGGTAACTATATTTTCCATTAATTATCTGCATTCCCTTCAACTTGGTTTTCCTATATAATGGGAGGAATGTGCCAGGAGACCACTAGAACCATAGTGCCATGAGTGTATGTCATCAGGGAGCAGACTCCTTTTTTCTGGGCTCTTCTTCCAAGTACCCAATTTAAGAGAAGATTCATTACCAAGGAATCCTTACCAAGCGAGGGTCCTCCTTTGGGATGGTGGAGTTCCCCAACACCTGCCCCTTCTGTGAGCAGAGAGAAACTCTGGCACATGCCTACCTGGAGTGTGCCAGGCTATAGCCCCTTCACCAACTCCTCCAAAACCTTCTGCTGAGGTTCTGGCTGCACTGCTCCCTGCACCTTTATGTTTATCTACTTCTTATCCATGACCCCACCAAATCCCAGAACCTCTTGGCCAACCTCCTCCTGGCCCTAGCAAAGTTAATGATATTTCTGACCAGAAAGGTGGCTCCGGCTGGGAAGACCGCCTGGGACTGTGGGGCCATTTTCTTGTACCTAGTCCATTCATGTCTCCAAGGCAGTTTCACTAGTCAATGTCTGTTGGCTTGTTGGGCATGTCTGACAGCCAGCAGGCACTGTCTGGCATACTTTGTTCTGTGTCCCGCCTTGGTGCACTCATTGCGAACTGTTGACCTTCACTCCCATCCCTATATTGCCTTTTACGTATCCCAAGCAATCAGTCATGTGCCTTTAGTGCCTCCCCATCAAGGGGGGCTTATAAGTCTACTTGGTGGGACTAGACCTTCATTCTGGAATGGCACATCAGAAGGCCTGTTTGGGATGGGATGTGAGAAAGATTCCCAACCACCACAATACAAGACCCCTAAATTATTTAGTTAAAAGCAGACCCTGTAAGGAGAGAGATAGAAAAGCATACAAATAAACTGTACATGTAATACAGTGTATGTTAGCCTGCATAGAGCACACATAGCTGAATTATGCTTAATTGTAATGAATAAAGGAAACCTTGCATTTCTCAGGGAGGAACTACAAGATAGCTTTCTCTTCTCTTCTTTCAGCATAACACTTACTTATTAGGCAACATCACATAGACATCCATCTCTGCCCATTTCCAATCCCACTCTGCTCTCTTTCTCTCTTAATTCCTTTTGTATCATCAGACCAGACCAAAGATCCTATCTGAGAACACTGCTAGTATATGCAGCATCTACAGTTAAGTCATTGGGCCTGATTTCACTTCTCACTTCCATCACAATATAAAACTGTTATCTATATTAGGTCAGATGTGTTTTCTGTTACTAAAGGAAACAGCTACAAGTACAAGCATAGACAAACAAAAGTCCCATACAGATTGACTGCCAACTGTCTTTCATGTTCATGAGGCTTCCTTCTCTGTCTGGAACACTATGCAGCACACTTAGTATATACAGACACCTAGCACTAAGTCATAATACAACACGCAGACAGAATTAGAGCATTTAACTTCAGTGCAAGTATTCCCGGTTTATGCCAGCATAAAGGAAAGAAGAATGCCTATTCTTTGTCATGCCCTTTGTCCTTTTTATTCTTTTTACCAGTGTATATGGGAAGTTGTCTATATGCTATGCTGGACTTTTCTGTCCACTTTTACAGCTTCTGCTTCTTTGGGGCAATTTGGTTTAATGAAAGCTATTAACACTGAATAGATACTATTTTGGCCCCATAAAGAGACATAGGACATTATTTTCCCTCATCGTTCCACTTCATCATCATAGCTTCTTCATGTGAAATATGAATTATCAACACATATCAAAGTCATCTCTTGCTGCATTTAAAAAAAAAAATCAGATGCTTTGGAGTGAATTGCCTGAGAACTCAGAAAAACAGCTTGCCATTTGTTTCATGGTCTTCTCAGGACATTATGATTTTTAATTAACAATGACTCATAATATTTGCTGAGCTAACTATATTTTCCATTAATTATCTGCATTCCCTTCAACTTGGTTTTCCTATATAATGGGAGGAATGTGCCAGGAGACCACTAGAACCATAGTGCCATCAACTGCCTCTAAAATAACCAGATGCCCATCAGCCCCACTCTAAAATAACCAGATTTGTTTCCACAAGTGCTTCCTTCAGCTACCTTGAGATCTGTGTACACACAGTGGGGGATATTACACTTCCATTGCACTTAATCCAGAGAGGTGTTGAATATCTGTATTACCCACTGATTTCATTGGTGGATGCCTGTGCCTAGCACAGCTCAGGATTTCATTGCGAGTGGTAGGAAAACTGATTGTGTGACAGTCCATATTGCTGTAAATTCATCGTGAAAGACAAATCTAGAAATGGATGACTAAGTTTAATTCAGATGTGAGCCTGAGTTCTTAGCTGTTCATATGAATCATTAGCCAAACTCACATTGCAATGAAGCATGGAAGGTCAGGGCCTTGGGTGAAATCCTGCTCCCCAGCCCAGAACAAGCCCAGGTTAGACACTAGGACACTCCCTTGAGGCTGGGGCTTTAAGGGAAAGAATCCTGACCTGAAGTCTGCATAGAAGTAGGAAAATACAATCATCTCTGAGTCACCCATCTCTGATCTCCCTTTTTTGCAACTCAGCTTCAGAGAGACAGAGAAAGATGCTCTTTGTTCCACAAGGCTACTAAGCTGTTTGAACTACATGTGTATAATAGGCTTGCATATAAGTCTCCTTTGTCACTCCCTCAGCTCAGAACAGACCTGCCAGCCTGCTATGTATAGAAACACAATTTAGCATAAGGATGAGAACAACCTGTGACACCATCAGGCAGATTCAGGGAGTGGTGATTTTTGCACCTGGGGTTTTAGTTGGGTCTATGATTCAGAGATGGGTCAGAGGATCCAGATTTAGATTGCCAGTCTGAGGAACAAGGGTTTTGGTTTGGGCTCATCTCTAATTAAGAGTTTACATGAAAACATAAGCAGCAAAAAGAGAGAGAGTAGTAGGAAGAAGAAACCCAATTAGACACTCCAAGGAAAACACAGGAGTAGGAGCAACAAATTATGAGAATAATGATAGAGAAGAATAAAAAAGAGGAGGAAAGCAAACAGTCTTTTAAAAATGTTAAAGGTATTTGAAACTAACAACTACACCTGAAAACAAAGGATGAGGCTGCGGTTTGCATTAGCTCTCAAGTTCCATATCACAGCAAGCTTCATGGTATTGGAGCCCAATCAGAGAAAAGCTGCACAGATCCTTTCAAAATCTGGGAGGTTCAGGTGTAGTAGTAGTCTGGACCAGAGAGGCATTTCTGTTTGCTGTTAGGTTCATATGACTTCTGAAACAGCTTGTTTGTCTTTGGTAAGAACAAAGAAAATAATCCTGCTTCCAGCTCTAAGAATATTTTCTGAGGTGCTGTGCTTTCTTTGCTATGAGACATCTAACCTTAAAAATAGATGGCCTAATTATACATCATATTATAAAGAAATATTGCTTGCTTAACCATTTGACACTGCTGATGGAGGTTTATAAAGCAGCACATAATGGTTTTAATGGGTTCCTCCCTACGTGGAAATCTATACAAAAAAACAATGCTTATGGCTTGGAACACCGTTACAAAAACACAGGCAAACTGCAGGGCAGGGCCCATCCTGCTTCCCTCTGAAATTAATTTGGGTGATACAAAATGATAATGAAATGTGCTGAAGTGACAGAGGATTCCTGCAGTTAGCTTGGGGAAGACACTTGCTGCTTTGCCAGTATCCATGGCATTTCCTTTGCTAGCAGGTCAATGTTATTTTAATCCCTGCACTATTTCGCAATCCTGGGAAAGACACGCTGTTAATAAATGATTTCCACCTGGGCTGCTGGCTTATGGGTCAGTGCTCATACTATCACTCTATCACTGGTAGGTTTGTTTGCCTGTTTTAGCCACCTGCTGTTAATGGTTTGGAGTGCTGAAGGGAGAGCACATTCCGTCTTTGTGGGCAGGCAGTGGTTCCCATCTCTCATTAGCAGTCTCTAGCAGCCTTTGAATTACAAACATTGACAGTCCCTAGTGTGAGTCTCTGTAATTACTCCATTACTGAGTCCGGTCTGACAGCTGCAGAACGCCTACTCCACCCAAGTGCAAAACAGGGAACATCATGAGACAACCGTTTGTTTCCACCAGCTTTGAATTGGTGTCTCAGCTGAGTGCAGGTAAAATTATTGTATTTAAATGTTCCATTTGGGCCTTTTTCCTCGTTTGGCATGGGTTCTGCATGTGTGTGCCCTTCACTCACGCAGGCCTGCCCACCCACACAGATTGAAAGCTCTGTCCTTGAGATACTTTTACAGTCACTGTCATTGGCAGAGCTAGTAGCTTTATCTAGAGTTAAGGTTGCCTGACACTTCCCATTGCAAGAAGATGTTTTCAGCTGTTTATCATGGCTTGGTTCCAACCACTGGAACTGCAATCTTTCTGCCTCTAGAGTTCAGTGGAAAATCTAGCATGTGATCACATAATTAAGGAGTTCATCAAAATGCATGTGTGTGGGGGGGAGGGTCCAAATTAAGCTGCACAGATCACCTTAATCATGCCATTTCATCATCTGCAAATACCTGTTGTTGTAACCTCTGTAACTTTCTCTTATTTTTCTGTTCACAAGTAGCCATTTAGATGGTAATAGTGCCTGGGGCCAATTAAGGTGCAATCTACTTGTGCTAGGAGCTGTACAAACCTATAGTGAAAGGCATTTCCCAAGAACTTGTAGTCTAAGGAGGCCTTATATTATGAGGATGAGCTCATGAAAGGGATTGAGCTGAATGAGTACAGTGAGATATAGGAGGCCTGAGCATTTAAGGAAATATAGCACAAAACCCAGTTTACAGGACAGGACACCACCTGCAGTACTAGACCTGCCTTCTGCGGTCAGCATATCTCCCTCCTACTTCTACTGTAAAAGGCTGTCTGTTCCAAGATCAGCCTGCGAAGGGGTTAAAGAAAAAAAATGTTTTGTTACAAGAAAAAAAGAAACCCACATAGAAACTAAGAATAAACACAAGCTACCAGCTATCAGTGATCTTTAAATAAAATGCAGGATTTAAAAAAAAATTGTTTATTTCAAGCACAACTTCAAGGAACTTAAAAAACCTTTGATCTCCAAAGACTTTCTACAGTGCAAATTTAAGTGTCAAATATGTTCAGATTACATTTTGTTGGATGTGGATCTTAATATACTTAGAAACTCAATGCCAAATATGCTGCCTGTTTAATCCATAATCAAGCAGGTAGCTTGATTTTATATAATTAATTATGGTGGATGGCAGAACTAATTCTTTTGCTGTGAATAAATCTATGCAGAACACATGAATAAAGGAGGGGTTACTTTCAAAACACACTGAACTGATGAGGTATTACAAATAAAAGGCTTTTTATATGGCCCTACAAACTCTACTTTGTGGATCTTCTTACCTTGAAACAATTTCAAGGGTTCTGCTTCTATGTAGCATTGCATGACAAATATTGGCCTCCACAAGAGGTGCAGTTGTTTAACACCTCCTGGGATCAATCCTTTTTGTTTAATGGGTTATATTAATTATCATTGGACAACAGGTGTGCAGCAGGACAACATGCCATCTAACAAAACTTTGAGAAGAGTGGAAAAAGGAAGTGAGGGAAACTTCCTTGTGCATTGCCTTTCACCCTCTTCCTGCCTACAGCACACTCAGTAACATCCCTCTACTCCTTAAGGCGTCAACTTCCATCTTGACCGATAACTTGCAAATGATACCTACTCCTGTTTCATCAAACTGTGTTCTATGACCATGCCTTCAAATTGTCAATGAAGTCAGATTTGTCAGCAGCTTTCTGGGACCTCATGGCTCTGGTGACTCTCTCTCTGCACTCTCAGTATATCTGAGCCTTTGAGATCTTCTGGGGAATCCAGGGATCTCAAAATACCTTACAACCTGTTAGTTGCAACAACCTGGTGATGGATTTATTTCTATGCCTCTTACACATGGGGAAACTAGGACTCAGAGAGAAAAGCAGGCTAAATTTCAGAACCCAGCATCTTGTGGAGGTTCAGCACTTTTGTAAAATGTGGCTTGAATGGACCCAGAGATGCAAAGTCAACAGCAAGGCAGGAAATAGAATCTGTCTCTCATATGATGTCCTTTGCTCTTTGTATAACAGTAGCAAAGCACAGGCACGGGGTAGGGAGGGGCAGATAACTGCATTTATTAAGCATATATATGACATATGAGGCCATGTTAAAACCCAGAGTATAACTACAAGGGTTTGAGCCCTGAGCACCTTGTGCCCTGGGTGCTGCTGAGAGCTGGAGGGAAGGGAGTGCTGAGCATGAGAAGAGGTGCAGGGAGGGCAGAAGCCTTACCTGCTCAGGACACTCAGAGAACCCAGCTGCTCCTGCTTCAGCACAGTCTACCTACCCCAACTGTTGCTGCTACAGCAGCAGTGTGGGGTCCCTGCACCCAGCTGGAACTGCTGCTATTACCAGGGCATGGACTTTCCAGGGAGTTGCCATTCTGGCACTAAGTTGGGGCCAAGGATTGATGCCCTGCTTGCCCACCCCTTGTTATGCTACTGATGTAGCCCTTCTTAAGCGAGGTTCTGGTGGCTTCTGGGACACAGAAGAAAGTGATGACCAGTAGAGGGCTCACACACCATTTAAAAAAATTCTGTCCAGTTCTTATGCACAACCTCTTCTTTCTCCAAGTGTCTTGTTCTATCCATTGACAACACTGTCTCCACTAAGTAGTTGCTTTATGGGTTTTAGCCCTGAGGACACAAACGTAAGAATAGGTAGTTGTGGGGAGAGGGAAAAGTACTGAAAACATTTTAGATTCAATAGATCTTCTTCCTTTCCTTCATTTCAGCATATAGGTTATTTTCTTTAGATTGCTTCAGGGATATTTCTTGGGTTGGTTAATTAAAGCTGAAAGACTTGTTTTCCAAGCACTAAGGCACTAGACTTGTCTCGTCCTTAATGAATGCAGAGCTAGCTTTATATAATACAGTCTTATAAAAAGAGCTGGTTGAATGTGCGTGGGCATCTTTACATCAGAAGCACAGACTTCATGGTGGCACAAATAGAAGGAAGGAGAAAAGGGAAACTGGGGACAGCAACTTGACAGGGACCCAGTCAATCTCTGACAATCACTTCAGCAGAGGATGCAACAGATTTTCCACTGCCATGACACCAGAACAATTTTGGTGTTAATACAGAACTAACTCCTTAGCAGTCAAGGCTCCATCTGTGGTCTGCTCTGTTGTGCGTAGTGGATTACTGATGATAACTAGACGTGGCCTTAAGGCAGGTCACAGGGTGCATCTCACTCTGGGCCCCATGTGACCTGGGGCCCACACATTGGAACAAAACCTGAGCATTTGTGTTTTTAGACTCTGGGGAGAACCACATTTCAATGTGTTGTACATGTGCAAGTGCCTTCCGGACAGTGGTGTTGTGTCTAGCTGGGTTCCTTAGTGAGATAAATACTCACAGTGGCATGTGCGCCATTGTATTTCAGGAGCTATCGTGTGACACCTGGGTTCTGAACGTGTGATAATGTGTAATCAGCTGATCGGGGAAGGTCATTGTGTCTTATTTTCCATCAGGTTAGATTCTTCCCATGTCCCAAGGCCCATATGTTAGTTCCCTTCCTTTTCCTGTCCCAAGTCCAATGAGGTATTCAGATTTTCTGAGGTCTTTCCCCTTTGCTCCAACACCTGTTCATTTTCTCTCTTTCCTTCCAACTCAGCAGAACCACGCTGTACCTCATCCCACGGCTCTTACTTCCCACTACTTAACAGCCCTTTGAGTGACCCCTCAGCAGGTCATCCTCTCTCAAACTTTTCTTGATTTTTATTTCCTTTGTCCCAGTTGCTACAAGTCCCTCTTCCTCAGGAGGTAATCCAGGAGAGTTTGGAGTCTGACACATACTCTACTGAACTTTTGCTCCCTTACTCAGAGCTCTACTGTTCCTTAGCTTTCCTGGGGCAGAGGTGCCCCCAGATGCCTTATTCCCTCCACTCTGCAGATCTGGAACTCATGAAATTTGAGGACAGCAGCCAAAAAAGCAAAACCATCTGGCTGTGCTGTGAAACCCTGGGATGGATTTCAGTGCTTATAGGGAATCATGAAAAAGCACTTTTAAAGATATACCCCACCCCTCCCAGTTCTCAAATGTAAATCTCTTAGGCTCAGTTCAGATTAGAATCTGAGCTGAGCTTTAGGCTACTTCATGTTCCCCAAACTGTTTGCCCCAGAAAGCCTTTTTGTGACAGAGCCTTCTGGGAGGTAAAGAGGATTTTTTTTTGAGAGTCACAACTTCAACCCACCCACATGAGGTATTGCTGGCCTAAACAATCACCTCCTACATGTAACAAAAGGTGCAGCTAAAAAAGAAGCCTGTTCAGAATTGCCCGCATGACTCCTTTACACGTTACCTTCTGTATTTAACCCTTTCTAAGAGTCATAGCTTTCTAAACTGTGAACTCGTACAAATCATAAATATAAAGCCTTTGCAGTTAAGATCAATGCAGAGAGTACCTGCTTTTACAGAGCACCATCTGAAAGATAAGCAGGCATACAAAAGCTGTAAGAATAATTTTTTAGCTATGATGGGGGAGGAGGGGTGTCAATGCAAATACTAGTTACGATATTTTTAGCCCAAAAAAGCTTTAAAAAGGTAGCATAAGGAAGTATTTTTTTTAACAATTACTGTCCACATTCCACATTTCCCTTAAACCTACTAGGTAGAAATGGGAGGTATCTGGCTACACAACAATGAAATGGAGAAGAAAGATGGCCCCAAGCTGACAGTAAGAATTAGCTTACAAGTTGTACATGCTCAGAGGAGAACAAGAAGCATTTCCTCCAACATCTACCCAGCACAAGGAGCAGGGGTGATAGCAATTCCTGCCCTCCCTTCATGTTTTTCCCTAACCCCAAAAGAGGTAGAGAGGAGCTGGGGCAATGGCATCGCTCATCTCTCCACATGACCTGGGCACAATACCTCTGTGATCTTCTCTGGGGATGGTGCAACTTCTTAATGCCCCAACATAGAGCAATGTCTCACAGTCAGAGAAGAGTTTCTGACAGAATACTTAGAACTCCTCAGTCAGACCTCTGAGCTCTTTGCAAGGGGATCAGATAATACTATCTCTATTTTTCAGGTGGGAAAACAGAAATGCATGGGTGCCCAAAGTCACAACACAAATGGGAATACAACCCAGGTCTCCCTGTCCCATATCCAATCCAGTGGACCATCCTGCCTCCTGGGACATTGAATTTTATCTTTGTTGTCTAGTATTTATATTTTGAGAGGTCCAAGAGCTCCCAATCTGCATCATGGTACGGGTGGCTAGGTGCTGGACAGACTAATAGGATGTCATCATCAGTCTCTGCCTTGAAGAGCTTAAAATTTATGTAAGAAGATGCAAGAAGTGGGTGTAAAAGACAGAGAAGGAAGAATGAGGATAACAGTGATAAGATCTCGTGGTTACTTGGCCTAGGTGTGACAATCCCTGTAGACTGGGCCACATGTTATTGCAACTGGTAGGTGTAACCACCCCCATTCACTTAAAATGATAAAAACCAGTTAGACTCCTTTATGAAAACAAAGGAATAAATGAGTCCACTCAGGAATTTAAACAACCTGGGTGATGGGCTTCACTGGGTACTGTTTGAGCAGAGATGTTTGCCACTGGAGAAGAGACAAAGAGAAGCAGGAGAGAAACAAACGGAGAAGTGAAATGCAGCCTGACCAAACAGCCAGGGGCACAGTGATTCTCAATGTTTTCAGATTAAAGGAACCCCTTTTTTTAATTTAATGGCACCCCAATTGAGAACCAGTGTTGTGCAGCTTCAGCTTACTTTAGGGGTTTTCAACAGGGATGCTGCCATGCCCACCAAGTGAAACTGCTCCACACAAGCTGCAGAGCCAGATCAGGAAGCGGCTGCCTGCCTTAGGTTGCCCGATAAACCTAAAGTAGGCAGGAGCACCCACTCTTGCTGCAGCCCTTCCCAGTCTGACCTTGCTCTTCCTAGAAATAGAGGTACACAGGGCAGTTCTGCCTGGCTGTGGCAGCCAAGGCAGTATCACCCCTGAAAAGCTCTTCTAGCACCCCACTCCAGTAATACAGTTGTCTCAACGAAGTCTAGAAACCCTTTGCAGACCTGGGCTTGGTGCTGTGAGCAAGGAAACGGTCTCTAGTTTGTTTCATTTTTCCTGATCCTGGCAAGAGGTTTAGATATATAGAGAAAGAAAAAGCCAAGTCCCAGAAATGGTCTGGAGGAAAAGACAGTAAGATCTGGACACCACAGCGGGGTTCAGGCTGAGAGAGGAATGAGGCAGTTAACCCCCAGGCTTCAGGCCCAGGAGAATGGTGGTGGTGTCAACAGTGAGAGGGGAAGAGTTGTGGAGTCAGGTGACTTTGAGAATGAAGACAAGGAATTGGGCATTAGCTGTTTTTTAACTCAATTGTGAGACATCCAAGAGAGACAGGCTGAGATGTCAGATGAACAGAGATACAGGACTGGATGGAAAGAGAAAATCAGGGCTGAAAAGAGAGATCTGTGAGTCATTGGCACCCCAAGATAGTGGAAGCCAGGATAAATAGATAGATTGGCCAGAGATAGGGAGGCCATCATAGAGGACATTCTGGTTTTCTGCTACTCTGTCCTCTGTCCTCTACTGATATGAAGCCAGGTGCCTTTATGTCCTCTATTTTTCTCTTGAAAACAAAAATAGAGGACATAAAGGCATCTGGTTTCATATCAATAGAGGACAGAGGACAACCGGACTGTCCCCTGTGATGGCCACCTTATCCAGAGAGAAGGTGAGGCAGTGGTGGGGGATGAGGGAACCAACAGACAATGACACAGAGGCTGAAGTGTTTGAGGATGAAGGAGGGGTCTGTGAAGAGAGGAACAGTGAGATTCAAGCTCAAAGAGAAGAGAATGAGAATGAGTCAGGGGGGTTGAAGATGACATCTCCATGGAGGGTGAGGGAGGAGTCAGATGGAGTGCTGATTAGAGGAGGAGTGGAAAGAGGGACGAGGTAGGTAGACAGATGTCCATTATTCATCCACAAAGGAACATTTTTTGCAAGCAGTGGGTCAAGAGGACCAGAGCAAGCAGAGACCATTTTAAGCAAGAGGATCTGCAGAGCTTGCATCAAAAGATTAAGAGCATCAGTCAAGGAGTGCTGGGAGATAGAGGGCATTGTTGGTAGCAATGATATGTGCAGTGACTAATTAGTGCCTTTCTGTATGTATCCTGCTCAGGCAAGCACCACTTCCTAGGGTACGAATACTTGTGAAAAGAAAGGCCCTGTTATAAAAGTACTCTCAAGGGAACTGCCTCTGCTTGCAGTTTCATTATCTGTTTTCTGGCTTCTAAGCAGGCACTGTAAATTGTAGACAATCTTCTTTAGGCCATTTGGGTCAACAGGCACACAATCAGTAACTGTTTAAAGGTGGATAAGTAGAATCCTGTCACAGAAACTGAAGCCTGATTCACTTTCCCTTCTGCAATTTTATGTCAGTATAAAGCTCTTGGATCTAATGAAATATGTAAAACCAGGCTCTTGCTGTGGTGAGTTAGGCCCAAGGGGGTCTCCAGGATGCTCAACCTTTAAAATCTGTCTGTAGAATGAAAGTAAACAACCATCCCATCCTCATACTGTCTCCCATTCACCAACCAGCACAGAAAGCCAAAATGACACTGGACAGAAGAACCCTGTTCTTGGCCTTGCTTGGGTTAGAGCAATGGTACTCCACTTTGCAGTCCTGTGGGCTGGATGAGTGGCACAGGGCTAGTCCACAGGCCAGATCAGGCCCTGTACCACCCCAGCCCTATGCACCTAGATTGGGCTCCATGTTGCCTCCACCCAGCTCTATACCACCTTTGCTCACCCCTACACTGCTAGACTAAGCCCCATGATACTTCCATCCAGCCCTACATGACCAGGTCAGGCCATGTATTGCCTGTGCTCAGCCCTCTGACCCCAATCTGGCATGTGGGGCCACACTGTCTATCCCATGGGGGATCCCCATGGGTCTGGAGATTTGGCAGCAGGGGAGTGGTAATTAATGCTACCACCTAGCAAATTTGCAGACCTGGGGGGAGCTTTAAAAGCTAGATAACATCACTCTCCAGGCCAGATCTGGCAAGCAGATGCCAGAGATTGAACACCTCTGGGTTGGAGCTGTAGTGCACAAAATGATCAGAGAACTCCACAGGTTCACAGAGCTGGAAATCACTGTGGAATTAGGACAGAGGTGCAAAAGCCTTGAGTAACAAATCCAGAGTGGGAGATGCTAGAAGCTTTCTTAGCTCATGGAAGATGCCCTGAGCCCATTAAAGACCATTTCCCATGAGTTCCCTCCTTGAAACACAGCATTCTGCATTTGGTGACAGTGTATTCCAGTTCCATAGACCGTATTACAAGGTACTGAAAATATAGGACTATTGGAACTGCAGAGCTCACTAGACCCCACAAATAGTTGGCCACGGGACCTTCAGAAAACTCGAAGTTTCCAAGTTCCAGGTGAGAACTCCTCAAGAGCTGGCTACAAAATAAGTCTGGATACAAAAAAACAGTAAGACAGTTTCTCCTTCTAGCTGGGCAAAAGTCATCCCCTGAGAAACCCCACTGAAATCAGTCTGGTGAGCAGGTCTGCATTAGTCTGGAGGTGAATATGGCCCTACAAACAATAAGTATTAATAGTGTCTGATGCATAGCAACTTCTGTCAACACCTCTGGGGTTTCTATGGGCTGTTAAGCTGATTTTGCAGGACATCTATAAATCCAGTGTAATTATTGCCATTTTGCAGACATGAAACCTAAGGCAGAGAGCAAAGACAAGCAGTTTAGTCTATATGGCCAACCAAAAAGGCTGTGGCAGAGCGACATGCAAACTGCTGATTCCCTGCCCCTGCAGCTATAATTTAAGTATGATACCTCCTGGCCCTTACCCTACCATTTACTAATTTGTCAGTCTGTAAGGTTTTTCCATCAGGAATGACCACCCTGACACCAAATGAGTTGTGCAACATCCTACAGCTCATTATCAGGTACTCTATACACATACATTGCAATAAGCCTGTTTTGTATGTTATTTTAAGAACACATTCCTGTAGTCACTTTCAAGTATCTTGACGGCTGCTAGCTCATAAAAAACCAAATTACAACTGTATGTCAAGGAAGGCCTGCATTCCCTTTTTCCTCTACTTCTTCCCCCTTGTATTTACCTGAACATAATTAACTCCACCTGCTGGCCTATTTCTGCAATCCACCAATCAAAGGAAATTATTATATGACTCACCCTAGTAACATCCCTATAGTTGCTGGTATGAGTAGAGCATGATATGAGAGGCCCTAACCAATCACATTCTCATAGAGACACATAAAAAGGTACCATAGCAACACAGACAACAGTATGGCAACAACATCTGCCACACAAACGCAAAATTAGACATTTCTCTGAAACAATACATCCCCCAGTTCAATATTTTTTTAGTTGTAAAAAGTGAGAAAAGAACTATGAATAATATTGTCTCAGACTTGCATAATACCCTTCAGCCTGAAAGAGCCCCAAAAGGCTTTTTAAATTGTTTGTATAGCAATCTCTTTTCACATACCACTGACCTGCACCCAATCCTGAGGTGGGACATAGTAGTTGTTTTAGCCATCGATAGCAAAGTTCAGAACAAGAGCATTGATCAAAGTGGCATTGATCATTTTTGATTTCAGCAGGAGTTTAATCAAGCCCAAAATGCCCTGGAACCTTACTGGTAAAAAAAATTAAGTTGAAAGGTCCATCTAAATAGCAAATGGGATATAGGGGAGAGATGTGGGCAGCATCACATCTGACTGCTTTGTCTCCCAAGCCCAGATGACCAGGTACCTATTTACAGTACAGTCAGCTAGGAGTAGCCTTGGCATAAGTCCAGACCAGAGCCTGAATGCATGTCTTCACACAGCAAGACACTTTAGCTGCTCCCATGTCCCTACCTTACTGAAATGCAAAAGAATGTAATACGGAATGGCAGGAAGCAATGCAACCTTGGGCCCCTGAACGCTATGGCAAAGCTACCATTGGTCTTAAGCAGGTGAGGAGTTTGCCAACAATGCCAACTGAAACTATAGGGAAAAGAAAGTTAGCCACAATATAATTACTCAAAGTGGAAGTTCTTTGGGGAAAACACTCTTACTTATCAGTAAAAGTGCTAGGGGATCTTTAATTATGATAGGTAGCCAAGAACTAAGGAATATCTCATGGGAGTAAGGCATCTCAGCAGCACAGTGATCCTTGCACAATAGTTCAGTTCAGACTCCATGGAAAATCAGAAAACCTGATCCCTTACCTTACCAGGATGTAGGCCCAGGCCCCTCACTCTCAAGCCACAGCCCTCCAGCCCTGATTGTGCCCCTCACTCCCCACCTACAGCCCCCTGGGCCCTACCGGTGCCTTTCACTCCCCACCCACAGCCCCCACAGGCCTGCTGGTGTCCCTTGCCCCTCTCCCACAGTCCGCCCCGCGGGGCCCCAGCTGCCAGGGCTATGGGGTCAGGGACCCAGGTCTGCAGCTCCCTGCCCCCTGCAGCAGTGCCCGAGTCCCAGCTGCTACCTTTGGGAGGCAGCTGCTGCAGAGTAGTGGAGTGCAGAGCCTGGCTCCCTCTCCCTTGTGGGCAGCACGGCTGGAGTGGAGCCCATGGTGAGGGAAGGGTGGACTGCCTGCTATGGGCTTGGGCGTGGGGGACCAGCTCCCTGCCACTGCGTGTGCTCATGGGGGTCTGTACCCCCCAGGTTTGTGTGTGGGTGGGGGCAGGTGTGGGTTGCTTGCAGTAGGCTTGGGCTCCCAGCCCTGGCGCACTCCCCTGGGGCCTCCGTGGCCCTGCAGGCACGGCAGGACAGAGCAGGGCCAGGAAGGGAAGCTTGTTGCAGTTACTGTTACCCCCGTGCTGTGCTGGCAATGTGCCACCTGCTTGCCCTGGAGTAGTGGGGGCAGCGGTGCGGCGTTGTGCCTCTCACTGCTCTAGGGCAGGCAGGGGGCACATCGTCAGGGTAGCACGGAGCTCACAACAGCCACAACAAGCTTCCCTGCCTGGCCCCACTCTGTCCTTCTACACCCACTTCCACCCACCAGGCCATGGAGGCCCTGGGGAATGACAGCAAGGTGGGGAGCCCAAGTCTGCAATGGGCAGCACACACCCACACCTGTCCCCGCCTGTGTACAAATCCAGGGCATACATGCCCCTGCAACTCTGCCAACCTGCAAAAGAGCAAAATCCATGTGTTTCTCTGTTAAAATGAAAAATCCGCATTTTTCTCTGGTAAAAGGAAAAATCTATGTTTTTTTCTGTTTTCCCGTGGGAAATGGAAAACCTGCATCCCTGCTCATTAGATACATTCAAGGGGCTGTGGACAGCAGCCTGAGTTCTCTGGTCAGTGCTCTTCCTTGGCACCCTAATGACCAACCTTCAACCTGCACTTGTGTTCCTGCCTTGTCCCATGGGATTTGCTGCTATGCATTTAGTGGCTTCCTTCCAGCCATTGAAGGAGGGAGATATAGCTTACAGTTCTTGGTGGGTCGAGGCATACCATGAATGTATAAAAAACAGGCCTGGCTACCAGCCTCCTCCCCTATTCGCCAGATCACACTATCACCTAACAAAACCCTTGTGACAACAATTTTCTTTTAGCCAGCTAAAACAAAGGTTGTGCATTTTCTGCTCTTCCACACTGATCCTCCAAACCTTTCTGCAATTTGCCCATTGTCTTTGAAGGGAATGCCTCCTAAATCACCAAGCTATCCTTGTTTCTAATAAAGGAGCACACTGAAATACAGTATCCAGCAACAAAGTAAACATGCCTGAGAATCATGCTAGAGCGCTCGGCATCTAGAATTTGTGGCAAGGAAGGAGGAGGTGGAGGAAGGCAGAAACCTACTGGCTCGCCAGCCATCCCCACCTCCACCAAAACAGCAGCTGCTTCTGGTGCTAGCTGATTCTGAAGATCTGCTGTAATGAAAATGAGGTTATGTAAATTTCTTCGCCATAAATAAAATGTTAAGTAGCACAGTGTGCCTGGGGGGTCTCCCTCACTCCCATTAACAAGTAGAGTAGTTTTTAAAAATGTTAGAGCTTACAACTTTCCTGTAGGCACAAAATCTCTAGAGGCACTGTTTGCTCCTGGTGCCTTGTGTTCTTTTATTCTGACAGTTAAGTAATGTTATTTTTTATCTTCCTTTTTTATTTGGTCTCAGATCAGCGGTCCGTTCTGATGAATAATGCAGTGTCTGCCTGGGCAGTTGTTTGCAGTATGATCTTACATGATGTTTTGTGCAGTAGGAGGATAATGTGAAACCTCCCTTGCACATTCTCTAAGGTACTTTTGAAGTCTTCAGTGAGCGCACGCACTGTGCGAGGCAATGTTTTCCTCTGCTCTTGGGAATGTAACCCTTTCATGGCAATTCAGTTTCATTGCAATGACAAAGTGCATGGAGGTAAATTTTCCAAGTCTGTGTCCAAGAGGCCCAATTCAGAAAAATGCATGCGAGTAAAGTCAGTGGAATTCAAGCATATGTTTGGGGTGAAATTAGTGCTGAAGTACATTCCTCAATCCGTGCTGGAGAGAGCACAACAGAATCCCACATTTATATGAACAGATTTGGTGGTGAGCATCTAAACAGTGTTTTATATGATCTGTGACCTAATGTGTGTGTCTGGGTGGAGGCTTTTCCAACACATGGAAGTTTCTTGAGATGGAGTGTCCAGGTTCTCATGGCTCATAAATTTGGTCCATAATGTTGCAAACTAGGGGCTCCTTTTCTCACACGTGAAAATTAACTCTTTGCCACTCTTTAGGTAGCATGAATTTAAATCTCAGTCCCAGTCCCTCCATTCCTTGACATCCCTACACTCCCATGGAATTCAAATCAGGCTGGAAACAGGCATCTGTCTACACCAGTGGTTCTCACCCTTGAAACCTTTTATGGTGGCGCAAAGCCCAAACAAGCAGACATCTATGCCCCTTGTCATTCTACAGATGCCCCGAATTGTGACTGTGACAAGAGGTGGTAAAAAATTGTGCCACTTCTTTGTGGCAAACATCTGTTTTCTTTATGGTGGGAGAGTGTGGGCAACCCAGACCTGCCTGTGCTCTCCAGCTATCTGGGGCAGTTCCCCTCAGGGCTTCAAGAGCCTGATCCTCCATGCCCCAGAATTTCCCCTGAAGGACTGGGCCCCAAAAGCCCCAGGAGAACCTGCTTCAGTTTCCTTGCTTGCAAAGGTGCACCTTGGGAATCCCTTGGCAGGGGTTTCCCCGGATACCTGTATTGTGTTGCTGCGCCCCATCTCAGGACAACAGGTGTTGTCTGTACCACCCAATGAAGCAGATCAACTCTGCCAGGACATCTCCTGGTACAGCTGATCCTGCTCCAAGGCCAATGTCTGTTTATAGTCTTCAGAGATCCATAGAATTATCATTTGGTTCTTGTTCCTGCTGCTGGCAAAGAGAACGTGCTAAGGACAAAATCAATCAAAAAGTATTTGCCACCTACAAATCTGCATAAAAAAGAAATGATTTTCTCCTTGTGCCCATGTTGTTGGTCCTTTGAGAATACCTTAAGCTTACTAAAGCAATGCAAAGCCACCTTATTCTGTTTTATGTAAGGATAGCACAAAAAGATGACAACTCTCCTCAGTCCCATCATAGTGAAACAAAGTTTAAGATACACAAGAAAGGCAAGATTACATAGGAGCTTGTGGCTGCAGATGCCTTTGGGCATATCTTAACAAAATTGCTGCATTATAAATGATTTTTTGCAGCTGTATTATTATGAGCTCAGTCTGTTTTGATTATTGAAGAGAAGGTTAAGAGGGGACTTGATCACAGCCTATAAGTATCGCCATGAGAATATGTCTGAAACTAGAAAGCTCTTTAGTCTAGTGGTGAAGGCAATTAGCCAAGGGAATAGATTTTTTCTACCTTGGAGTATTTAAAGGCTGGATAGTCCTCTAAAAGATTCAAGCTCACCTAGAAGTTATGAACTTGATATAGGAATTAATGGGTGACCATTGGGAGAAAAGAGATCCAGGTAACTATAGGCCAGTTAGTCTCACCTCTATCCTCAGGAAAACCTTTGAAAAAATTATTAAGAACCACATTTGTGGGAGTCCAGCAGAGAAAATAGTGCTGAAGGGCAACCAGCATGGATTCAAAGCAGGTAGATCCTTCCTGACTAACCTTGTTTCTTTTTATGATCAGGTCACCAAATGCTTTGACGCAGGAATCGAGGTGGATGTCATCTACTTGGATTTCAAAAAGGCCTTTGATACAGAGTCTCATCCAATTCTTATAAATAAACTAAGTGGCTGTGTCATAGATGATTACACGGTCAGGTGTGTGGCAAATTGGCTCATGGGACGCACCCAGAGAGTGGTGGTGGACAGGTTGGTATCGACCTGGAAAGATGTGGGCAGTGGAGTCCCTCAAGGTTCAGTCCTAGGACCAATGCTGTTCAATCTTCATCAGTGACCTGGATGAGGTCATGAAGAGCACTCTGTCCAAATTTTTTGGACAACGCCAAATTATTGGCCAACCTAAACACGCTAGAGGGCAGGGAACGGATTCAGGTGGATTTGGGCAGGCTGGAAAAGTGGACAGAAAAGAATAGGATGCAGTTTAACAAAGATAAATGCAAAGTGCTGCATCTAGGGGGAAAGAATCAACAACACACTTACAGACTGGTGGGATGACTTTCTAAGCAGCACAGAAACAGAAAGGGATCTCGGAATCATAGCTGACTCCAAGATGAACATGAGTTGTCAATGTGACGAAGTGATAAGTAAAGTTAACCGCACTCTGTCATACATTAGCAGGTGCATTATGAACAGATCTAAGGAGGTAATCATGCATGACGAACAGGTCCAGAGAAGTGATACTTCTCCTCTACGTGGCATTGGTGAGGCTGCAGCTGGAGCACTGTGTCTAGTTTTGGGCCCTGCACTTCAAGGGGGACATGGACAACCTTGAGAGGGTCCAGAGGAGAGCCACTCATATGGTTAAGGGCCTGCAAGTAAGGCCTTACAAGGAGAGATTGAGAGACCTGGACCTCTTCAGCCACTGCAAAAGAAGGCTGAGAGGTGATCTTGTGGTCATCTATAAATTCATCAGAGGAGGGGGGCAGCAAGGAATAGAAGATACTCTGTGTACCAGAATGCCCCACAGGGTACAATGGCCACAAACTGACAGAGACCAGATGTAGATTAGACATCAGGAAGAACTTCTTTACAGTAAGGGTGACCAGAATCTGGAATGGGCCCCCAAGGGAGGTGGTGCTCTCCCCTAGCTTGGAGGAGACTGGACAAGCACCTGACTGGGGACATCTGACCACAGCGCTCTTTCCTACCCAGGGCAGGGGGTTGGACTCAATGTTCTACTGAAGTCCCTTCCAACCCTAAAAATCTATTAAATCAATAAAATCTATTGATTGTTATGCAGGAGGTCTGAGTCACAAAGGCCATTCTGGCCATAAACTCTATACACCTATAACTGTGTATCAATTCTGAGAATCTGTCTACACCATTGGTTTTCACCTTTTTAAACTTATGGCACCCCTCCTTAGTCTGAAGGCACCTCTCACAAAAATGCCAGCTCTTATTTTCCACTCACTTCTTGACTACAGAAAAATAATAGAACAGTTCTTCTGTTACAAAGCACTCAGAAAGACGGCAACAGGTCAGGATGTTTTTAACACTACAAATTTCTATTTGAAATCTCTGTCTGCTTCTACACATGATGAGGGTTTAGTACCCTAAACTGAAATGGTGGATTTTGAATTGTGATGATTAAAACCCCACTATTTCAATGTAGATGCTTCCATTACTGGAATGGTGAGGGGCCTGATCCTTTTTTTTTTTTTTTTAAACAGAGCCAGCCCACATCTCCTGTGACTGGGGGGTGAGCTGCCAACAGGCTGTGCAGCCCCTGAGCTGCAGAGAACCTCAGTCCTTCCCTCTGCAGTAGCAGCAGCCCCTGGGGACACCGGGGTGAGCTGCTAGCAGGTGGATGCTGCCCAGGGGGTGACACCACCATGGAAGGAAGACCTGGGGCCCCTTGCAGCTCAGGGCCTGCTGGCAGCTCACCCTGACCACAGGAGAGGTGTGCAGGCTTCGTAGGGGGGGAAAAAAGGATCAGGCCTCTTGCTGTTGTTTTTTTCCCCCCTAGCAGAGCCTGCTTGCACGAGCTGCCACCAGGCCATGTATCCCTGAGCTGTGGACAAGGGTCTGGTCCTTCCCTCCATGGTGGTGGTGCCCCCAGGCTTGCCAAGGTGGGGTGTTACCTGCATGGGTGCTGCCCTAGCTTGCAGGCAGCACCCTCTGGATCCAAATCTTCCCTGAGCCCATGTGTTGCCACCATGGAGGCTAGGACTGGCTCCCTCAGCAGCTCAGGGGTTGCACGGCCCAGTGACAGCTCACGCAGATAGGTTCCACTAAGAAAGAAAAAAATGGCAAGGGGTCTGATCCTTTTATTTCCTGTGGAGCCTGCCCACCTCTCCAACAGCTGGGAGTTGAGCTGTCGGTGAGCTGAGAGGCCCCTGAGCTGCAGGGAGCCCTGGACCTTCCCTCCATGGCAGTGGCACCCCTTGGGACCACCTGGGTGGGCAGCTAGTGGGCAGGTGCTGCACCAGCTTGCAGGCAGCACCCAACCCAAACCCAATTGTTCCCTGAGCCTGAGCTGGGGTAGCACCCACATGCTAGGACCCAGGGGGCACCATCACCATGGAGGGAAGAACTAGGGCCCTCTGCAGCTCAGGGGCCACTCAGTCCATTGGCAGCTCACCCCCTAGCCATGGAAGACATGGGCAGGCTCCATGGAAAAAAGAAAGGATTGGGCCCCTTGGTGCTCCTGCCTTCAGCCTGCATCTCCCACAGCAGAGGGGACAAGCTGTCAAAGGCAGCAACATTACAAATAGCTACATTGCAAACTAAACTACATGCAGATGTGGTTTAGTTTGCAACTTGTAGCAAACTCATTTAAATCCTCAAACCCCCTGCACATGTACAGTGTGACACAATTATACAGCAAAAACGGCCAATTTTCATCAAGGGTACAAGTGCCTTCTGGGTTTATATTTATATTTGCATATTTAAGAGAGCTAATATTGTGTAGCATCCTGTGGCACAACTGAAAGGATCTTAAGGCACCCTAAAATGCTGCAACACCCTGTAGAATCAGTGGTCTACACCAGTGGTGCCCAATCTTGTCACTCTGTGGGCTACATGGGCAGTGCCATAGACTGAATCTGGCTGGTGGGCTCAATCTGCCACATGGGACCAGCACAGTGAGGTCTCAATCTGGCCATGGAGGGGTACAAAGCCTGACTCCAACCTGGCCACCCAGGGGCAGAGGACTGGAGATGGAATAGCCTGTCCCCAGTCTTGATATGCTGGGAAGGTGGGACAGGGACAGGAACAAGGACTAGAAGCAGCTTGGCCTGATCTGGACATGTCAGGATTAGGCCCAGCCCTGATCCCACTGCACAGCAATGGCCTGGGTGGGGTTGCAGCTGGCTGTATGGAGTTTCCACCAGCTCCCTGCTGCCAGATTTCCCAACCCATGGGAATCCCTGTAGGCTAGATGTCATGGCTCCATGGCCTAGAACTGGCCTGTTGCCTGAAGGTTGAGCACCCCTGGTCTACACAGTGCACTGCAGTACTGCACAGAGACACCCAAGCTCATTCTTATTGAACTAACTTGGGCACCAGAAGTAGACTCGCTATAATATCATGAACCTCCATGCAAGCTAATTTCCCATGCCTCTTAGTAGCTACATCGCTTCCAGCACCTGAGGTAATGACATTAACTTTTGCTTGGATATCTGTGTGCAGCGCCACAGTGTACTGTGTAGATGAATCTGAAGTGGAAAGCAAAAATGGTAAAAAAAAAAATCACCTGATGATCAGCTAACACTTGCTACTTAATCCTGAAATTTGGGAGTGGCCCTGGCACTGGCATTTCTGTGGCACTGAGCCAGTTGTGCTGTCCCCGCCTACATTATTGAGGTTAGTGTATCTAAGGTTCCTTCCACTGAAACAAAAAACCTGTAGCTCTGGCTGGATATATTTAAACACAAAACAGTGATTTTTGAATACGTGAATTTGCCATAAACACAAGCACATCTCTACTTGTGTACCTCTATTATCTATATGTGAAACCTCTGCTTACAAAAGGTGTCTTTCTAACAGGATTTGAAACAGAAAACCATCCTGTGCCCGCACACCAAGCAAGTGATAGCCCTTAGCAGGGAAAGTTTCTACCTCATTGCTCAAGAGTAGCCTGTGTAAAAGCTTAATCACCATAGTCTGTGTTTGGTGCGGGTGAGCACTCATAGATGGGCAAGGCATATTGGAGAGAGCCTATCTCTAGACCCACAAGGGCTCTGGTGTAGATGTACCCTTAAAGGGGGAAGGTTTTGCTTCTATTCTATTTTCTAATGCTCTGCTGTTCTAAGGCATCAAAGCAGATCATTTAAGTGACTTAATAAGGATAAATCATGTGAGAAGAGGAAGACCACTGAGCAGTTAAAAAACACTTGACATCAGTAGATCTGAAAGTACTTTACAAAGAGGATCCTCGTGTCCTTATTCCCGTTGTGCAAATAAGAAAACTGTAGTACAAGGAGGTAAAATGATTTGTCCATTCCATAAGATTTAATCAGTCAGATTTGATCAAAGGAAGCTACTAGGTCTCATTTCACCAAAATACTTTCATAGCAGTAGACCTACACACACACCTTTTGATCCTGTGTGGGAAAAATCAATTCCCTCTCTTTATCAAAATCCCACAAGGGCTCTGCTTCTGGCTATATATAGAGATACAAAGGCAGTAGCACTGGCTACCAGATTTCAAACATTAATTTGTGGCAGGTCATGGCTCTTTAATCTACAATTGTTCTGCAAGAATTTGATCTTGCAAAGTGCAGAGTCCTTGGTGTCCATTAAATTGGAATCAGAGGCAGCTGAGGACCCTTAGCAACTCTGAGGATTTCATCCTAAGTTTCCCTCAAAGAGCCTTGTATTAAATAAATTCTCCAGCTCACCCTGATAAACGGGTAAGAGGAATCAGGAAGCAAAATTTCACTAAAAATATATAGTAAGTCACACAGACTCTTTTGGATAAAAGAAATATTGAAAACCACATTCTGCAAGTGTGGCATTTCATTTTGCTTCTATGTAAAGTTCTTCAAAAAGTTCCTAAGCCTAGCCTTGACATTTAGGAAATGTTCTCTCATTATGTCTTCTCACAGAATTGTTGCCTCAGGGGATATCAGCAATATCTTGCTTGATACAGCTTTGACCTGTGAAGCAGCTATAATGATAGTAACTCTGCTTGCAAAGTTAACTTCCAGGTTTCAAAGGAAAGGTCAGCTGCCATGACCATAGTATAGGGAAGGTCTTGTTTGTCAGTATTTGATGACTTGACTTTGCTCCATAAATTCCTTCTAAAATTCCCCTGGTAGAAAACATGGCTAACAGAAATCAACTCTGCTGTCTTACTATAACACAAAGCAAATACCCCATGCACTTTTTCCAAACAATTTCAATGATCATTGTTTCCTGCAAAACTATAATTGTCCTCATGTACAGTTAAATGAAATTTCCCCATAAATAGTAAAACTGCTGAAAAACTGAGTTTAGAAAGGACCAAAACTGCCTGTAAAATTGGCCCAAGTATGGTGACTAGCTGTGGCAGGGGGGGAAAAGGTGAAAAATGTCAATTTTTAAAAATGAAATCTCTCTTTTTGGAATACCAGAAAGTTTTATATTGGTATTTTCCGAGTGAAGTTCTCAATTTTTCTTCTAAGGATGCCATTCTGTTAAAAATTAACCTAAATTTTAAAACGTTTTTCAAAGAGTGAAATAAAGTGTAATAAAAAATTTTATTTTAGGTTAATACAAAACCATTTTTTTCTGTTTTTGTTTGTTTGTTTCATTGAAAAATCTGGGAAAAAAAGAATGTGATTTAGTTTGATCTGAACCATTTTCCCCTGATTTTTTGATTGAATCACTACTCCAAAAAAATCTACTACTCCAAACAAATCTATATTGTTTGCCCAGCTGTTTTCTCATGTTCCAAGATGCATTGCAAGAAAAGAGTGACAGCAGATAGAAGCTCTTCCTCTTAGAGACCAGGCAGAATGGTTTTTTTCCCTTTGTGTTTCCATATAGACATACAGAAGCAATGTAGAATAACACCAGCTCAGGTGATTTCATGACACAGCCACTGATTTTAATCTTGGTACCGATACATGTGCATCATGTAGTTACAGTGCATTGGTAGTTACCATGCTCTAGCAGACTCCAGAGTCACGTGTATCTGCATCCCCATGTTGAAAAATGGCAGCAGGGGTGCTTTAAATAAACCTTGTTCATCGAGGACATGTGGATGCTGATGCACTTTTTTATGAAGAGTGGTGGGGTCCACTCACAGCAGAAGGGTCTAGACCAGGATGTGAATGCATTCAGTAGTGTTACTTACACGCTTAAGTTCCTTGTTCAGTCAGGGTCTTAGACTGTAAGCTCCTTGAGGACAAGACAACACCGAATACACTGTTCTTAGTGAACAATAAAACATAATAAGTAATTATCTTAATCCTGCCAGTGATGACCATAAATTAAATCCTGTTTAGGGATGATGGCATTCAGCCAGCATTCTTGCTGGAACCAACATGTCATGTGGAATGGCACTCCACTCTATAAACACAGTAGACCTCAGTACCCCACAGCATATCTAAAAAGTACATGAATATGGATACGAAACATGGAGTTATTTCTAATCCTGATTTACAGAGAACATGGGAATATGAAAGTAACACAAGGAGATGCAGGCACCTTACAGTTAATTGTTCTGAGCTGGGCTTACTTAAACTTTATTAATGACAAAGGCATTGCACTGGAACAACAATTCAATCCTTTGGGACAACTTCTGCTTGTATCAGTGGCTTAGATCCAGAATGACACAGTATTATTCTGGTGTAAACACCCTTCAAGATGCTGAGTATCCTCATCTCTCAGTTAGGACCTTGGGAGGCAAGATTTATGAGGAAAGGCTGAAAGTGCTATGGTTATTTTGTCTGGAGAGGAGAAGACTGAGGGGAGATTTACCTGAAGGGCGTTTACAGAGAGGATGGAGATGGGCTTTTCTCTGTGACCATAGGAGACAGGATTAGGTGCAATGGCCTCAAGTTTCATCTGAGGAAATTTAGGTTGGAAATTAGGAAGTGCTTTCTGACTATAAGGATGGTCAAGAATGGGAACAGGCTACCTAGAAAAGACAAAGTCAAAGTTTTCAAGAGCAGATTAAACACACACTTGGCCGAATGGGTGGGTGGTTTAGTCCAGGATGATCTCATGAGGTCCCTTCCAGCTTTTCTTTCTTATAATCCTTAACATCTAAGGACCCTGAAGTTTAGAGCATTCAGGTCATGGGGGCTGATCCTCAGCCTCCATAACTTCCAAAGAACTATGATAGTTTAAGGCAGCTGTAAAGCCAACCCATTAACTGCAATAGGAGATGAGGACCCCCAGTAACTCGTAAGACTGGTCAGTTACTTCAGTGCAAATCTTCAGTCACTCCATTCATTTCAGTGGAGTCATTCTAGATATATATCAGTGTAACAGCAGAATTTGCCCACTCAGTTTTCATTTTATGGGTCACATTCTTCTGTCATGTATGCCAGTTTTATGTGTGACACTACTTTGACTTCAATGGAGTTATGCCAGGGTAAGAAGAGAATCAGGACTTCTGGGTTAAATATGCCTTCTTAGTGCAAATGTACAATCAGTGTCTGTTTCAGGGGTATGAAAGGTGAACTTTAGAACAATCTCTGCTACAGTAGATTACAATGGGTACTATTATATGGTTAAGATAACCGTTTCCATTGTAACTCTCTTTTCTTGCCCATAAATTTCTGTCATTGCTACCTTTCATACTGAATAGTTCTCTCTGCCCAGAGGTTAATATTTTTGGAAAATCTGAGCATTAGCAATGGGAGAGTGGAAAGTAAAACACTTTCCTCATTTGTTGTTAGATTATTTTATTTAACACAAAGAACAGAGCTACAGTAAAACATGGCTGAATTTTAAAACTTGGCAAGGACATAATCCTCCCTGAGAACTTATACTGTGCTTGAAAACAGAATTGGTTTGGATTTCATGATGACGTGACTATTCATTGTATTGCTGAATGTAATCAATAGGGCAATTCATACGCTTAAAGTTAAATTTAAGCGGAGGTGCTGTGCTGAAGTGAGATCTATAAAAGCCTCCTGAAATGATTTTCACAGATCTCTCCAAGATGTATGGTTTGACAATGCATATTTTCTGATTTCTACATAAAGCATAACCAAAAAAAAAGAAAGAAAGAAAAAGACAGAAAGGCCAACACTTTCTGTGTTGTACAAGAATTGGGTAATGTCTGTTTAAATAGTTTAGAAGCCCTAGTTCAGGCTCCTCATCTTCTATTGCAGAAGCCATCATCACCTGTCAGAGAAGTTGCATATGTATGTACTTGGGCTTTCTATACTTTTTTGGAACCCAGCTATGCACAAAAATTATTTAGTTCTTAAAACTGGGTTTGATGGCCCAGTTACATGCCCCTCTAGAATCAGATCAATTCTCCTGCCCTCCTTGTTTATGTCAAAAAAATGTAGATGGAGCAAGGAAGGCTTAAATGGTCTTAATCAAGCTCAGTCGAAAATGAAAAGTTTATGAGTCTTAAAACAATCCAAGAGACCCCCAACAATATGCTCGCATCTTGAGCTCAGGCTGTTTGAAGTCAACGATAAAAGTCCAGTTGATTTCAGTATGCTTTAGATTAATTGTCAAGGAGGAATGACACAGACAAGGTCGTAACCCTGAGAACTTCTTGCCTCCCATCTGAGCGATAATGAACCTGAGACTGACATCAAAAACACTCAGCCTGACCTTAGTTGCAACAGTAGGAAAAGCCTCAGACCTAGATTAGCATTAACAAGAGCATTGACTGTATCTGTCACAAGCTGCAAACAGAATTCATGAAAGCTGGATGTCACTGATTCTTTTTCTTTTATACTCCGGAACAGGTGGACAAATGCATTTGACAATTGCTGCTGCTTTAGAATCAACACAAAGGAGAGAGCAGATAGAAATTAAGACTGGAGTTCAACTACCCACCAATATCCCTTTAAACACTGTTAATGCCTGCAGCACTGTTCAGCTAAAATACAGAAAGATCAGACCGATGTTTTATGATTCAAGCCTGTAAAGCTGTACCCACCTGAGAACTCCTTAAAAAAATCGTTGAAGTCAAAGTACTTTAAATTCCCTTGCAGGTAAAAAGAGTGGCAGGACTGACAGCACTGGCTCCATTGATAGAATAAGTTTCATTTTGGGTACTTGAACTCAGGGACAAATCTAGTGGGAGTGCAATGGTGTAGTTGCACCCCGCTTTAATTTCTGCTCAGATTTTGAAACCAACTGCCTGGGATAGGCAGAAACGTTTCTAATCAGGTGGGGCTGAGAAAGTCAATTACCTTCATGGCTCATTATCACCTTCATGATTCCTGCTTATCTCTCTCCACTCCAAAAGTGTTAACAAGTTTATCATTTTAATGGTCAAGCTATCCTTTCTTCTGCAATTTTGTTGTCTGTTAGCCATTCCTGGTAATGTCTCTCTTCTAGTTCATAGCCCTGTAGACTGTTTTTAGCTCTAGCTAAAAACCTTAACTCAGGTGTAGTAATACCGGGTGCTTGCAGACATAAAACCCCCCCAAAGAAAATGGCACTTTGTTTTAAACTTGGTGCATTCCCCTGCAGAGCCCCATGCATGTCCAAAAGAGGCAGCACATTACTTCAGACTGACTCTCCTGACATCTGTAAAGATTGGGCACTTTAGTGGGGCTTTCGGGGGAGCTTTGATCTAATAGCTGATTGAATCAGTTTTAGCTAAAAGTGCCAAAAAGCCCTGCTGAAGTGTCCAATCTTTACAGACACTGCAGAGCCAAGTTGAAGTAACGTGCTACTTCTTCCGGTAAAGCGCAGTTTGGGGATTTTTTTAATGTTTCCAAGCAGCCATAAACTCAGGTGTAGAAATGACTGACTGACAGTAAAGTATTGGAGGCACTGTCAAGATGCTCAAGAAGACTAGACTGCATTTACAAATTTGAATAAGAGGTGTATGTTTAACTATAATGACTACAGGACTAATGAAACAATATCTTTTGACTCTTTTGACCATTTTGTTTGCCTATTTCTTATGTGTTTTAAACTTAATATAGAATCTAAAAAATAATGTTATATTTGTTTTTGTTTTGATTTTAACCTGAATAATATAGTGCTAGGTCCCTAGAATATTACTTAAACTTCTAATTTATCTTTAACTGTAGATAGATATGTGTCATGTTATATGTGATGATGTACCACAGCTTCTGCACCCCGCTTTTCAAAATCCTAGATCTGCCTGTGCTTGAATTTAATCAAAAAAGGATAATAGCCTGTTGGACTGAATTTAGGTACATAATTTGTTTATAATGCCTTAGTTATTGCAATGAGCAAGTAAGACCTTGTCCCTAGGGCTCTTCTAGGAAAGCCTACACATTCAAAGCCTATTACCTTTTTATGTGTTCCAGCTAAGAGTCCTAAAAGCCACTGAAATCAATTTGAACAGTAATTTGCAGCTGACAAACTGAAATTCCAAATTCATTTTGGAAGCAGGAGAGTTTGCATTCCCCTTGCCAAGGGAACATTCTTCTTTGACTGTACAACTGGGGACTGACTCGCCATTTCAGCATTTGAAACATTTGTATAGGAGATCTGGCCATAAAACCAGGTCAGAGAAGCTGATAAAACAATTTAAAGATTATTAGAACTGTGTTTTTATAATGCAGCTCTTTGAATCGACTGGGCCAGAAAGCAGCTAGATCCATCCAGCTTAGAATTCCCTGGGTGCTGGGACATTGTCAAGTGTGGCCGGGAGCCTGCCTACAGTTCCTGTTCTTCCTCCACCTAACACTGGAGTAGGAGGGGTGTGATGGAGGGCAATGTCAGAATGGCATACTAGCCCTCTCTAGCTGGCAATCAGTTCTTGGGGAATGCTGCCAGCTGGCACATATTGGAGTAGTCTCGCTGGGATACAGGATTATCCTTAGAAGCACAGAGATGCCAAGTGATAGGGTTGTGCAAGGCTTCGGACTGCACTTCGGATCTGGAGAAGATTTGGATGCTTCGGATGCCAAAGCAGCATGTCTGGATTGAAGCGCTGGCTTCTTCAGGCTTTCCAAAGCAGTTTGGAGCTTCTGAACCACTTCGGAAAAGCTTTGGAGTTGCTTCAGAGATTCGGCCATAGGGTATAATGGGGAAACAATGAAATATCTATAACTTAGTTGTTTTTTGTCTGATTTGGATGAACCTTGCAGGATGGTAGCTTCTGCTGAGAGCATGAAGCCTGCCAAGTTTCAAGAAGATCGGTGCATGGGTTTGGGGAAAACTGAACCCCAAATTCTTGAAAGCAAAACTTATGTCACGTGTGTGTTACACCACAGGGGGGTGAAAACTGCAGGGGTAGTGGCCCCTGCTGAGGCCATGAAACCTGCCAAGGTTCAAGGAGATAGGTGCAAGGGTTTGGGGGGAACTGCACATCAAGCTGCTGACAGGCAAAATCTGTAATATAGATGACCCTGTGTCTGTTAAGGTGCAGCAAGGTGAAAACTGCAGGGATGCTAGCCCCTGCTGTGGCCACAAAGCCTGCCAAGTTTCAAGGAGATAGGTGCAGGGGTTCTTGGTTCTAGGGCCCTGTACCCCTAGCTGCTGACAGGCAAAACTCATGTCATGGGTGCTTGTGCAACTATGTCTGTCTTGGGGCATTGTGGGGAGGAGGGGGCAGCTTCTGCAGGCCTGGCTGCTAAGCTACTGTGTTACAGTTACCAATTAATCATGATTCACTCAGGAACCAGATCAATACACAGTTGCTAGCTAATGTAACACGTTAACGAGCAAAGATTAACACCTACAAAACCATAGACTAAGGAGAGGAAAGAATCAATACAAACAATTAACTGCCCAAGACAGAGACAGTCAGTTGCCCAAGCACCCATGGCACGAGTTTTGTCTGTCAGCAGCTAGAGGTGCAGGGCACTCGAAATGTTTCGAAAGTTTTGAAACGTTTCAAGTTTCAAAGCAGCTTGGTGGCAGGAGGTGAAGAAGATCCAGGGTTGCACTCCGAGTGGCTCCATCAACCCCATGGAGCTCAGCCCAATGGTGGGAGGTGGCAGGAAAGCCAGTAGAGGAGCCACTCTGAGCACAGCCCTGGCTCCAAGTGCAGCCCTGGCCAGTGAGTCTCCCATGCCTAATACCACCAGGCTCAGCTCCATGGGGCTGCAGAGCCTTCTGCTGATGGGCTGTGCTCACCAGGGCTGCTCTCAGAGCAGCTCCACCACTGACTTTCCCGCCACTGGGCTGAGCTCCATGGGGGCTGGTAGAGCCTCTTGGAGCACAGCCCTGGCTCTCCGCTGTCTCCCACCACCAGGCTGCACTCTGAGTGGCTCCATCAGCCCCATGCAGCTGAGCCTCATGGCAGGAGGCAGGGGCCAGGGCTGCACTTGGAGTCAGGGCTGTGCTCTGAGTGGCTCCACCACTGGCTCTCTGCCACCTCCTGCCTCCAGGCTGTGCTCACCAGGGCTGCGCTCGGAGCCAGGGCTGCACTCCTAGCAGCTCCATCTACCCTATGGAGCTCAGCCCATCAGCAGGAGGTGGCGGGAAAGCCAATGGTGGAGCCACTCCTAGTGCACAGCCCCACAGAGCTGAGACTGGTAGTGGGAGGTGCGGGAGAGCCACTGACCAGGGCTGCACTTGAAGCCAGGGCTATGCTCAGAGTGGCTCCTCCACTGGCTCTCCTGCCACCTCCCGCCACTGGGCTGAACTCCATGGGGCTGGTGAAGCCACTTGGAGTCCACCCCTGGCTCTAAGTGCAGCCCTGGCCAGTGGCTCTCTCCTGTCACTGGCCAGGGCTGTGCCTAGGGCCAGTGGCAGCAGTAGTCTTCCCAGCATGGGGCACGGGCTGCACCCAGTGCTGGTCCCAGGTGCCAGCAGCAGCCTCCTATCATCCTACATGCAGATCTGGGGGTTCACAGCCCTGGGAGAAGTCCAGCACAGCCCCACAGTCCTCCTAGGGGTGCAGGCCCCCAGATGTGCACACAGGACGACAGGACACTGCTGCTGCCAGCAAGCAACATGAGGTTTGCTTTTAGCAGCTTGAGGTATAGTTTCCCAGAACCCCCTGTGTCTCCTTGAAACTTGGCAGGCTTCACGCCCTCAGAAGGGGCTACCATCCCTGCAATTTTCATCCAAAGCAGGCAGGAAATTACAAAATTATAGGCATTTTCATGATTCCCAATTATACCCTGTGGGCAAAACTTCAAAATGCATCAAAACGGCAAAACAGTTTTGACAAAATGAAATGGAACAGAGCTTCAAAACAAAACAACGAAACAAAACACTGTCCCTTTGAAATGGTGAAACATAAGTCAAAATGAAACAGTGTTGTTTTGCACAGCCCTAGTGGGAACGCAGCTGAACATAGACAATATGGCCTTTGTTTCCTTGTACAAGATAGATCCCTAATAGGGGTGTGCAAAACAGGCCATATTAGATTCAGCTTTGGCTTCACCCTGAATCAGGAACAGTGATTCGAGTAATTGATTCAGATCACTGTCCCTCATTCAATTCGGCCAAATCTAAATCTGAACATTCAATGCTGATTCAGACATAGATACAACTTTAAATGTTTTTTCTATATACCTTGAGGTACCAGGCACAGCTTATGAATGCTGCAATGGTGGGGTAGATGGAGCATGGAGGGGCCCCTGCATACTCAGCAGTGAACCTGGAAGTGGACTGGAAGTAGTTCTGGTCCACTTCTGGGTCTCCCGGGGAGCATGTTGGCCCCCCCACTCACCTCGCCAGCTCAGCAATCAGCCATGGGGGGGACCCCAGGTGTCCCCCCCCAGACCCAGGAGGTACCAATCGCCGAGCCAGAGAGGTGCGGTGGGGGGGGGCCCCGTGCGCTCCCCAGAGGACCTGGAAGCGGACCAGAAGTGTTTCTGGTCCACTTCTGGATCTGCTGCCGAGCGCGCTGGGAACCGCTCCCCCACGCACTCCTGTGGGACGCTCCATCCACCCCAGCATTCACAAGCTGCCTGGTACTCAGAGGTGTGTAGAAAAAACATTTAAAGCTGTGTCTGTGTCCGAATCGCTGAATCTTTCCAAATCGATTTGGAGGGTTCTGATTTGATTCAAAGAGATTAAAAGGTCTCCTGATTCAATTCAGATTCAGAGATTTGGCCACTGAATTGGGCTGAATCTCTGCTGAATCAAATCAGGGATCGAAGCTTTGCACAGCCCTAATCCCTAATCCTGAATACCAAGAGATCTGTTCATGAACTGTGCAGCTCCAGGTTCAGTAGGCCCACCTCTATGTTCTGTTACCAGATACCACCCAAACAACTTCTTCCCCTTAGCATAAATGTTGGGAAACCTGGACTAAGCCACAATGTCAGGACCTCCAGAAGGGAACAAGCAAGATGGCAAGTGACTAGAGAGTCACATTTAAACACATGATAAAATCAAGCCAGTAGCACTCCTAAGACTAGAAGCCAAATCCGGGTCACTTGGGTTAAGATTTAAGACACCTGGTTCTGTTACTGGCTGTATTCAATTTGTCTGTCCATGCCTCACTTTTCTAATCCTTACAACAAGGATAACAACATTTTCCTAAAGTACTTTTGAGCTCAATAAAAGAAAAAATCTAAGCAAGAGTTCAATATTATTATATTATTATTATAGTTCATGTCCTTCTAGTAGTCTTCTACATTCAGAATTAGTTTTTATTAGCATTTATTCCCCTGTAATCAATACTTCATATCTTCACTCTTGTGGAATAATTTGCTTTGTATAGAAGAACCTGATTGCTCATTGCTCAGGTTGCAGTATTTTAGGCGGCCAGCTGCACAGCCTTCTGTTTTCAGTACTCTGGACTGTTGCCGGAACTTTTGGATGTCCTCAAGATAGAGTTTACAAGATGGAGGTCAAGTCTCTTCTGGCCTTATTATCTATGAATACAGAATGGAGTTCATACGGAAATCCAGACATATTCCACTCTGTCACAGATGACTCTTGTCAAAGTTTCCTAATGCTTTAACAAAGATACTAATCTGTTCATCCAATTAAGGGCCAGATTCCAAGAGTTTTACTGATGTAAGGTGTTTGAGGTCTGTGTTCAGAAGGCATTTGTGGTTATGGTGGATATGACAGGCTGAACACTCCTTTAATTGTTGCCTGTGAATCCAGAGGACTGGACATGGGGGTTCAAGAGGTTCCTTCCTTCCAGTCCTAAGTGTTTACTTTGAATAGTATCCGTCTCCAAGAATAATTAGATTGATATCAGTGAACTACTGAGTTTGAAGGAGGTAGCCAGAATCTGGCTTTTTACTTTTCAAGTGATGTTACATATAAACACCTTGCAAATCTATGGAAAAATTATTCAAGGCCTGACATCCTGGTCCAACTCTTGTGTCTCTCACCTAACCAAAGGACACAAAAGGAGTAGTCCTTTCACTGCTCTGTCCCATCTGGAACTTTAAGCCTGCACAGTCCATACTGCATGTCAAGTTAAGTAACATTCAGTGGGGAGGAGTGAATCCACAGCATGACTACAAACCAGTCCAGCGCATCTGAAGAAAGGGTCTGGGAGAAGCAACAAGCTATGCAGACACCACCTGCATAATGAATGCTAGTTCATAGGCAATGCATGACAGTTGAGTCCAAAATGCAATCAGGTCATCCAAAGAGGGCCATTTTACTGCTACAAGCAAGCAGAAAGAGTCCCATGCATTTCAATTCTCACGTGATCAACCAGTGGGAATAAGGGGTGCAGCGTTCAGCTCAAGATGACTGAAGAGACTGATGCTATTTTTACCCAGTGCCTTGAGAACTGAAGATCTGTTGTTCAGGCTCACACCAGCCTGCAGGGGATAGGCAGGGAGGTGTCCCCCACTATGAAGATGTCACAGCCAGTCACTGTGCTTTTTAAGTAAGTGTGATGCATGCAGCCAGCTTGATTGTTTCAGAACTTAAGAGCTCCAGGAGACTTCTCTGCTCCATGTTGCATAGAGAGAGGCTGCCTGACTTGTGCTTGAAGACCCATCTTCGACTCGGCAGCAAACTTACTTACCAGTCCCTGAAGAGTCAGAGGCAGAACTAATTAGCAGCATTCTACCGGGAGGCCAGGATGGTTATGAGAGGTAGTTTAGTCTGGACATCTCCACACTTGCAGCCCAAATGTGTCCTCAGTTCCTCTAAGCTTATATGAAATAAACTGGGGAATAAGGGTAACATCTTCAAAAATGTGCAAGTCCCATTTACAGAGATGGTACTTGGGGGATCTTCATTTCACTAACTGTCTGTCCCCTGGACAGAGTAGCCAGGTACCACCTCAACATCCCCAGACTTCTGAAGTTCACGCAGCTCAAAAAATTAGGGATATAGTTCCTTAGACCAGGCTCTGGCTTTTTCTCTCCCTCTCTTAAGTGCTTCTTGATGAAACTTCAGGCAGCTTGGCTTCTCAAGTTTGCTTCTCTGTCAACATGGATATTATCAATTATTATCTGTTGATGCAGCTCTATGAATGCTGCCGATAAATCTGCTGCTGCTGTTAAAGAACCAGCAGGAGCACAAAATCCTGCAGTATTGCTTTTGCATGAGCCTCACATCACTAGTGAGTATTCATCTTAAATGTCTCAGCAAAAGCAATAATGTATTTTTTAAAAATAAACCCCTTCCTCTGGTATTTCTAAAACAGCAGACATTCCACTATGGATAATATTTTGAAAGTTGCTTTTTTTGCCTTAAAAATAATTTGTAGTTTGCTCCTCTTCAAGGAGTCCTATTGTTTTAATTGTGCCATGTGGGAATAAACTCAATAAACTATGCCCAATGGAAGTTACTGGGACTTGTGCTCAGTTAGCCAAGTTTGAATGTGTTACATTACTCTCATAGAAGCTGTGGTAGCCCCTACCATGTGCTTTCCAAACACAGAGGAAGACAAAGTCTATGTTCAAAGATCCTAGATAAGTTGTGCATGGATAGACCCCTATATGTAGTCCTACTGATTTCAAGGCATCTCTTCAGGGGTGCTGGCATCTCTCTCATAAAACTTGTTGCTGCTCTAAAAATGTGGCCAGCAGTCCATCCTCAGGATGGGAAGAGAGGAACAGGAGAAGATGGAGTTTCAGAAGGAGTTCTTTGCTTGCAAGTAGAAGCAAATGTGCATTAGCTTTGAAGAAGTACACAATAAAATAGAAGATGTTCTTTCTCTAGCTCCTAGCTCATGGGATGTTCAGGACTTGGGCCATCGTAGCGGTAACATACAGACTCTTTTCCAAGTAAAACTAGAGAAAATGGCTCTGACAGACCTCCCAAAAAGGGAAGTGAGAAGTACACTCAGTACTTCTCACATGCATCATAACAGGGAACCTTGGCAGTCAATAGTTTTTTTCACAGGCTGTTGACTTGCTGTCAAAATGTCACAAATCATTTCTGCAGAGTTCAGATCATATGACATAATTTACAGGGAATTTACAGTACTGTGCTGCGCTGCTTTTCTGGGATTGGAAATGGGGGGGGTGCGGTTTGTAGGACTCTCTCTCCACATGCATGGAGTAAAAAGACATATTAGTATTTTCCATGAAAAATCTGCCCAGGTGTATTGTATGTGTCTTACTGGTGACCTGCTAAAACCAACAGAAGGAAAAATTGATGTGAATTACCACAGTCAATACTTGTCCATACTATAACGGGCCTTAATCTGCATGGATGTGTGAAGAAGAGAAGCCATCAGCAGTCTGTTTAACACAGACATCCCAGTAGCACCCCTTACTATGCATTCTCGGACTGCAAGTGGGGGTGCTGATGCAACCAATGGTTGTGGAACTCAGCTAGGAGGATGACCTTGTGTGTAGAGCAGTTGACCTTTAGAGTTGTGTTCACTTCCTAACTCTGCTACAAATTACTGGTGTGACTTTGGCTAACTCAAGTTCACCGTGTCTCAGTTCTACCACTAAAAAAAAGGATAATCATTCTGTCTTGCCTGCTTAGATGGGAAGCTCCTGGAGGCAGGGGCTACCTACTATTATGTGTTTGTACAAAACCTAGCACAGTGCAATCATATCTCAGTTGGAGCCACTGGGAAGCAGTAAAACAAACACTAATGATAATAATGGGCCAGCATCTCATTCCTTTCTCTGTCAGCTTGAACATCAGAGCACACATATAGCACCCAGTCAAAATGTAGCAGTAGCCATTCCTGGGAATGCCCCCACCATAACTGCAAGCACAGTGTCTGAAGTCATTGTAGCTGCTGTTCTGCCTCCACACAGACTTAACCGGTCTGTAGATTTAAAAACCACAAACTGGGCCAAGAATTCTACATTTTAAGGAACAAAGTCTGGATGATAATAAGTATTGTGTTTAGGCAACAGGTTACATGTTATGGTTGCCTTTTATTTGCACTGTGCCTAATGTGTATTGAATAGATGACACAATAAATGCAAAGATCAGCTTCCACTTGCTATGCCAACAGATCTGAACCATGATAGCTACTGTACCTTGAGCTCCAACAATAGTACTGATATCTGATATTAGTTTAGAATTAAGGGTGAAGAGTATCCATAAAACTAAATAGCAGATATGGTGACACATTACTGTGACTAATAATTCCCTCATTGTATATTCTGTATGATATGAAAGGCCTTGGGAAAAAGAAATAATTTGTAATGAAGAAAGAGTCAGAGAATCATAGAAAATTAGGGTTGGAAGGGAACTCAGGAGGTCATCTAGTCCAATCCCCACCCCGCCTCCCTGCTCAAAGCAGGACCATTCCCAACTAGTTCATCCCACCCAATGCTTTGTCTAGCTGGGTCTTGAAAACCTCCAAGTATGGAGACTCCACCACCTCTGGACAACCTGTTCCAATACTTTACTACCCATCTAGTGAGCAAATTCTTCCTAATATCTAACCTAATTCCTTTATTGAACCTAAACTTCCCTTGCTGCAACTTGAGATGACTGCTCCTTGTTCTGCCATCTGCCACCACTGATGACAGTCTAGCTCCATCCTCTTTGGAACCACCACTCAGGTGGTTCAAAGTTGCTAGCAAACCCCCTGTCCCGGGGCGCGGCAAAGGTATGAACCCCGAAGAGTCCAAGGGGGGCCCTGTGGGGCAGCACACCATGGGGAAAAGAAAGGAGAAGAGAAACTAAATGAAAACAACTTACTGGCGGCAGGAAGTGCGGCAGGGATTGCAGCGGAGTAAAAAGTGGGGGCTGGTCCCGCGCGGCTCATTAGCCGCGGTTTATTTAAAGGGAAAACAGCTGGGGAAGCAGGGGAGGAGAACCAGCGCGGGAGAATAAGAAGGGAGAGCGAGTGGGAAGAAAGGGAGGAGAGGCGGCAAGAAAGCATGGGGAGAAGAGCTCCAGAGCCCACCAGGAAGGTGGAGGAGCCGGAGAACGGTGCTGCAGCATCATGGGAAGAATCTGAATTCTGCCCAGAGGAAGACTCTGCCATCGGGCTTGACAAGACTCAGGTGTCTCGACTGCATATAACCCTGGGACGCAAGGAGAGTCGAAGTTGAAAGCTTCATTAACACAGAGGATGACAGACATAGGAATTAAGAGGGAATCCTCAAAGAAAAGAAGGACTGAGACACGACGGTGGACCTCGACCAAAATTCGTGAGCCGAATACCCCCTTGATAGGGAGCGTAGCTTATTTTGTGGGAGGTGATCCCTTGAGCCTTGTGGTTAAATTAGCATTTTTTTTCCTTTCACTACTAGTGTGGTTTGTTTGTGTTAGCCTGGGTCTCTGTATTATTGTTCAGGGCTATTGAGTTAGAGGGAACCTAGGATCCTACAGGTTAGGCTGGCCGAGAAGGAACCAGGACTTCCAGGGCCCCTGCATGAGCCTAGTTGGCACCCAGTAGGGTCCCTCATCAAGCGGAGGGCCAGCCGGAGGCAACACTGATAGCACACTGCTGAGGCAAGGTCTAGGGCGAGGTGCAGGGGAGGTGGAGCCTCATGAAGAACATCGTGCTTTAACCTTGGGGAGGTAGCCAGCGTCAGGTGGCCATCCCCTCCACCACTGAAATATCATCGAAGCCGTGGCAGGCGGGACACGGAGGGGGAGTACACCTGAAGCGGAAGACGGAGGACTACTCCCTTAAGAGACGGAGCGGAAGGTTACCACCAGGCCCCTGGGCAGGGCGGCAAGGGACCGAATAATCGAGGCCCAGCGGGTGCACCCCCTCTCAGTCTTTTCTTCTTCAGACTAAATAAACCCAGTTCCCTCAACCTCCCCTCATAAGTCATGTAACCCACCCCCTAACCATTTTAATTACCCTCCACTGAACTCTCTCCAACTTGTCTGCATCCTTTCTGTAGTGGGGGACCCAAAACTGGACACAGGACTCCAAATGTGGCCTCACATTTAGCAGAATATTCCCTCTATCTGCTGGCAACACTACTACTAATGCATCCCAGGATGATGTTAGCCTTTCTTGGCAACATCGGCACACTGCTGACTCATATCCATCTCATTTGCCCACTGTAACCCCTAGATCATTTGCTGCAGACCTGCTGCCCAGCCAGTCAGCTCCCCGCCTCTACTGGTGCATGGGATTCTTCTGTCCTAAGTGCAGAACTTTTCATTTGTCCTTGTTGAACCTCATGAGATTTCTTTTGGCCCAATCCTCTAATATGTCTAGCTTACTCCTAGCCCTACCCTCCAGTATATCTACTACACTCCCCAGCTTGGTGTCATCCGTGAACTTGCTGAGGGTGCAATCCATCCCATCTTACAGATTGTTAATGAAGATATTGAACAAAACTGGCCCCAGGACTGATCCCTGGGGCACTTCACTTGATACTGGCCGCCAGCTAGACACTGTACCATTGATTACTACCCATCAAGCCTTACAATCCAGCCAGCTTTCTATCCACCATATAGTCCATTCATTCAACCCATAGTTCCTCAGCTTGCTTACAAGACTGTGTATCAAAAGCCTTGCTGAAGTCAAGAACTATTACATTCCTTGGTTTTGCCCGCATCCATAGGGCCAGTGCCTTCATCATAGAAGGCGATCAGGTTGGTCAGGCATGACTTGCCCTTGGTGAATCCATGCTGACTGTTTCTGATCACCTTCTTCTCCTCCAACTGCTTAGAAATGGATTCTTTGAGGACCTGGTCAATGACTTTTCCAGGGACTGAGGTGAGGTTGACTCATCTGTGGTCAGCCTCTGATCTGGAAAGAGGCCATTTTTACCCCAAGTTTTAACAGTAGGACACTTCCAATGGACTCTGAGGGGTACTACAGAACATAATGGTACAGTTAAACTGTTAGGAAGGGTCACCTCCCTCACTGTCATAGAATTTGAAAAAGAGGGCATACAACATATAACACAGCACATATCCACACTCTAGTTAAAGAGAGGTACCATGCCCAGCCCTTCTGTGCCCCAGCACATCCTGACTCAGGTGGGAGCACTGCATCATAGCGTGCTGAAACACTTCAACTTGGGTGGAATAGCTATGAAGAATGGCCACACATTAATGGAACAAAAGCGAAATGAGGTTGATTAGAGATAATCCGGAGTGGTGTAACTTTAAGCCAAATAACAAATGCTTTAAGATACTTAAAGGTGTTAAAATACAGCCAATCCAGGGGTTAAGAGCTCCAGAAGCCACCTAAAAAGATCATGTAACAAGGTCCACAGATATTTGCCTTATGCCTATAGAGTCATAGTCCCAAATTCCATCCCCCATTTTGTAGATAAGTGGCACTTTCACAGTTTACGTGAATACAGACAATCCTTGGATTTACGACACAATTGGTTCCTGAAAACCCTTTTTGAAGGGTTCTTAGCTGGAGTCTCCTCAGGAATCTTGGCTGCAGGTTTTTCTAGAGTCTTGTCTGCTTTCTTAAAGAAAATGCCCAAGGAAGTTTCGGACAGATGTTCTCCAGGGAGATGAGCAACACAGCAAATTTATTCACTGGTGTGGCCTTGCATCGGATCAAGCATTGTAAAGGCAAAAGTGATGTCATCAAGTTGAAACAGGTGTCAATTTATAAATGGTGTAAGTGCAAAACACTGTAACTCAAAACATTGTAAGTCAAGAACTGCCTGTACGGCCAGAAGGACATGCTTCAGCCACTCATGCTTTGTTGTGATCCTATGCCATTTGTGAAGCTGCATGAACTTGGTACATGTCCCTGGAAGGTTAGTCATAAATATACTATGATGGAAGAGGGTCCTTCCATTCTTTGGGTTATGGCACTTACTGAGGGGGTGGGAGGCCTATGTTTTAGGCCCCACTCACCCAGGAGATGTTGAACATATTTCCTCTCTTTCAACAGGAAGAGTGGTTGTTCCTTAAGGAGACGATCCTCCAAGCCCAAAGGGAGGTAATCCCAATGCGGATCAAAGGGGACAAGGGGGCACAAAAGCCCCCATGGCTCACCAAAAGCATACGGGAATGTCTTCTAGCTAAAAGGGAGGCATATACCCAATGGAAGGGAGGGGCCATCACCAGGGAGGACCAACAAGTGCAAGGTGATGCACCTGGGGAGGAACAACCGGCACCATACCTACAGGCTGGGGAACTCCCT
>NW_017728943.1:38490180-38509920 GCF_001723895.1 Crocodylus porosus
ATGAACATCTTGCTGGGGTCGTTTGACCCCAGTACTCTGTCCTGCCATGGCAGGGGGTCAGACTTGATGATCTGCTCAAGTCCCTTCCAACCCTACTAACCATGAAACTATGAAACAGTGCCTTAGCTGACCACTAAGTCTCTGGCAAGGGGCCAAAAACACCCTCCTATTGAGGCTGATCCATTGGACAGTTAAAAGGGGAAGATATGTGGGTCTGAGAGAGCAAGCAAGAACGTACGCATCTCAGTGAGGTGGGTACTGCCTTGGAAGGGTTCTGTCCACAGTGCGGCAGAAACCATCCAAGTGCTGTCTGTCCATCTAAAGACTGTTAAATTCAAACGCAGATAAAACATTGGGGGTAGGAGCAGGGGCTGGAATCCAAGGCATCGTCCCTTCCAGGGCAGTGCCCATCTCACTGAGACACACTAAAAGATGGGAGCATTCTTCTCCTCTTCCATTTTTCTGTGACTGACAAGAAGTTACATGCCTTCCCAGGGGGAGTGGCCTGACATATCTATCACTTACACAGCTAACTTAGCTGCACAAGTGCTTCTTGCCCATCTAAAGATGGAGTTGGATTTGGGTTATCCAATTCCTCAAAATGTTTAGCATGGGTGGACTTTGGAATGGGAGGTCATTTTCCAGCCCTCCACAGAAGCACTGTCCTTTCTCAGCCCTCACAACATGAAGTTGGCACTGCCACCAAAGCCCCACCTCCTTGTACAGAACGGCATCTTCTTTCCAAGGATCTGTTGGCAACTTCCATCGACTTCAGTCGGCCCACATAGTACCAGCATGAAACACTCCTGCATTCCTCACACATATCTGGCTCCTGACTTCTGCAGGCCAGGGGTGCTGGGAAACTAACTTCCAAGCAAAACAGACAAGTCCCTCCAGGCAGTAGCCCATGGGATTGCCAAGTCACTTTTGGCACAGTCATATACAATTCCCCTCAACACTGATATTTGTTTTGATCTTTTACTTCTACTTCAGTGATTACTTATTGAGTTGTTCATTTGTATTTAGTTTTACATGAACTAATGAAAAAGAAACAATTAAGCACGATAAGGAGGAATTATGTATAATAACTAGCTAAATGCAAACATATTTACAAAAAAGTACAAACATGCTGCATTCTCTCTCTCTCCCTCTCTGACAAACTAGACCTAAGACTTTGTCCATATTCAAAATTATAGTAGTTCTACTTTAAATCATGTTAAAATCCAATCTAATAAAACAGTGAGAAACCCTGGGAAGACACTCTTCATTTCATTTAAACCTGGCTTGGGTCTTAATTCAATTTAAACTTGCTTACACTGATTTAAGTGAAAACAGAGTACACCAGGCTGAATATGAATTAAGCATCTCCGCAGAGGTTTGGAAAGGAAAGGAACAAAGTTAAAAGTATGCTGTCTCCAGGAGCCACTATAGGAAAGGGAAAATTACAGGTAGTAAAAGCCACCAACAATCTTGGTCCTTGCTCCCTTCACACCAAGTGAATCCACCAAAGTCCATATGGGTCCATATGCCACTGTACTGTGTGGGTACCCCTTTGAACAACATACTTACCTAAGTACTGGGCTATGCTATGGTCTTAAATTGTGCTAGGGCAGTATGGGGAAACTTTGGTTCAGCCACAATCATCGAGAGAAATTTTGCTTGAGTCAGGAAGTCTCTGCAGGAGCACATGCTTAGCAGGAACTCTCAGATGCTCCAGGTACTTTCTTTTCTGTGTCTTCTACCCTTTTCTGCACCCTGTGCTGACATTGTCTCCAAAATGAGCTTCCCTCATATCTTACCGTGCCCATTTTGTGGGAGTGAAAGGGAAGATCTAGTGATATATTTGGAATCAGAAACTGCCACCCTTTACATGCCAGAGGCCAGATCCCCTCCCATCAGTAACAATGGTGGGGCCCATATGGACTTTGGTGGATTTGCTTGGTCTGAAGGGAACAAGGACCAAGATTTTTGGTGGCTGTCCCTTGAGAAAAGTGGCAGGGATGGCTGCTTCCATCCAGTGCCTTGCTACTCTCTTCCATGCCCTTTCAAGCTAACTGCAGACTGGCATGTTATATGCAAGGGGACTCACAGTTTTCCATCCCCTTGCTAGGATTTTTTTGCCAGGCTGAGATGGCAAACTAGCTATTTATAATGCCGCAGTTCCAAAGTCATGAGTGCGATCCCTGCTCTGGACTGGTACACAAGGCCTCCCCTTGTTGATATACCTGTAAATGGAGATCTTGTTAGGCAGGCTGGAGAGCTGAAACCAGCTGGATGTGATGCTAGCCATCCCATGCATGCCTTAACCATGCCAGCCCAATGGGTTGTTAAGCTCGGGAGGACCTTTGCCTTTTTTTGGTAGGATTTTGTTCACTCCTATTATTAGTGTGTGACAGGGGCAGCACCAAAGCTGCCACTGAAGCTAGTTCCTCCATGGTCCCTCATACCCACCACTTCCTTCCAAGGATATTAATCCTTCTGTGGTCATGCACTGCAGCTCATAACAAGACAGGGATGGAGTTTTTCTGCCAAGGTTTGGATGCATTGGTTTCAGGGGCAGGGGAAGTGTTTTTAAGTTATGATGCAATTGAAATGAAGCAAATAAATCACCTCCTGACCCTGACATTTGGGGGGTGGAAGTCTTTTTCCTTTTGCGTAAGAAAGGTTGAAATGTCAAAGAAACAGTTCTGATGAGGGCTGCAGATCTCCAAGAATGAGCTAGCAAGGGAACTGAAGAACTGAGGCAGCACAGGATGTTCTTTCTGTCCTGACCAGCTCTGCCCTGGCCAGTGAGGAAAGAGAGTCAGCAACAGCTTTGACTGGCAGCTAGAAAGAACTAGGACACTAACCCATCCTGCATACTCTGTTGGGTGCCTAAATATGGATTAAGATGCCTAACTTTAGGCACACTCCAATTTGAAAATCCAGCTCATTACTGTTAGGTAATGCAAACCGATCTGCAGACACACGCTGGATACAGATGGCCAGTGCTGAGGGAATCCTTCTGAACAAAGCTTTCCAATAATTACACAGTTTATAGCATGAGCGCAGGATGTGAGACAAACTGGCTTTCAGCTGTCTCCATCTCCAGTACTTCCTATGATTTGCTAACCTTACCTTGAATAAGCAATACAGTGTCCAATAAAAATCCCTTTAATATTTTGTTTGGGAAGAGATGGGGAAGTTACAAATTATTTCTATTTTCAAAGCTAGATTCTCAACTATTCGTATCTCACTCCACTCATTTCACATGACAACACATAAAACCTATATAGATGTCACATGCATGTCTTTTTTTAATCTTTATAGAGCCAGTGTTAGCTGAGAAGGGTCTTAAATTAAAGAATATAATAAAAAAAAGCACCATGAAGTGACTTTAATGGAAATAAACCGCTTGACTTTGCCCTTGAAAGTTTATGGTATTTAAAACAATTGTAAACATGTCCGTATACATGGATACTGTTTCCATAGCAGCATAGCAACAGTTAAGGGCTTGCTCACAAACATATCCAAAAGGAGACTAAAAATAGTTTGGTTGTTGTATCAAAATATGTATACATATTCAGACAGCCGTACATAAAACAGGAGTTTGTGAGCCTCCATCAGCTTTCCTGAAAAGGAACCTGCAAATGGTTATTTTTATTAAATGCCACTGCCTGAAAAGCCCTAGGCCAGATACTTCATTGCTCAACACCTTCTTTAGTCATTTAAACCAAGGCAAACCGGCTGTAGCATGGTAACAGAGTAGAAGGTCAGCTGTCCAAAACCCATTTGACTCGGGTAATGACTTATGCAAGCTGCAAGGCCATGGAGCATCTAGCACAAAATGCTTCAAGTGTTTCTTCTCCCATACTCCCTCCTTGTTTTGCATCTAACAATTTCTGGGCCCACCACAGAATGCTAGTCCCAACCTCAAGGAACGTATCTGGGGTCCTTCTGTTTGTGGCTCTGCAGTTGTGACTGTATGGCGAACTTCCCCTCCCAATGATGCCACCCCCTGGCACACTGGACATTTTCACACATGCTTCGGAAGGTGTGTGTGTGGGGGGGTGCTTTAATTAGCAAGTGCTTTTAATTAGAAATGCCCAAGCATCACGTGTATCAGCACTCAAGTGTCATGTGTACCGGATGCTTTTAATTAAAAGCACCTGAGCATCATGTGTAATGCATGAGTGTCATGTGTAATGCATGTGACACCAGATTCTGCTGGAGTGTGTTTATTTTCATGCCGCATCAGATGTGAGTAATTGAGTCTGCTCCAATGCACTGGATTTCCAGCACGTCAGAGCTGGCTCCGTGCACATGTATAGGAGCCCGTTGTGCTGCTCCATGAAGGCTGCCTCTTGAACCACAATCAGTGCAGCTATACCCACACGGTTAGATTAATTAGCTAGAGGCCCGGGGGCAATTTAATTGTTGGATTGCCTATCCAGAGGCAGCAACCCTGCTATCAGTTTGAGCACAGGATCCTGGGCAGTACTAAGTATATGAGGGCACCACTGCAACGGCTGGTAAGATTACCACGTAGATGTAATCCATATCAGCTCCAACACTCATCTGCAAACTGTAGCAAAATTCACCATAGGTTCTGCTGCTTAGTGATAGAAGAACTCTCATATTACAGAAGGTCTGGTGATCCCCGTCTCCACTCAAAGCAGTGGGGAGCAAAACAGAGCAGAAAAGCCTCCAAATACACAGAGGAGAGAGCAGCACCTTTGCTAAGTACCATCTCTGGCACCAGGGTCTGTGGAAGCTCCTCTCTGTGAGAAGTGTACAACCTGGGATCAGTAATACATGGGAAGGATGGGTTGGGACAACAGGAGATAAGACAAAGGAGACTGTTCTGTTGACTCCATTAAATGTGTAGGCATTTCCCATGTAAAAGCTGGGTGGCAACTTCCGCATTAGTTTCTCATGCTTGCTTCTGCTATCTGATGGTGGCATTGCTAGGCGTAACAGTCATAATTAGGGATCTACCAAAATAACAATCTTGCAGATATTGCGGAAAACGCGAAATCCAGCACTGCCTGCAAAAAGTGGGTAATGTCCACAAAACCCATGAAAAAAGAGAAAGCTCCCTGAAAATAAAATGCTGGCTCCCCAGAGGGAGTTGGGTTGGGTAGTCACGATGCTAGGCTGGCAACAAATCAAGAGGCAGTGTAACAAGACGTTGGCACAAGAGGTGTAGGGGGGATTATTTGGAAGGTGACACCAGGAAGTTCCATGTGCTTGAGGAATTTCACCGTAGGTCTGAGCACCCAGTGCACCTTCTGGCTGTAAGCATCACCAGTGAATACAGTGCACTTGAAATAAAGATGCAAGTTGTTGCAGACCAAATGGAGTCTCTTTATTACTGCACAGAGCTCTGTGCATGAAACACAAGGTCTCTGAAAGGATCATATGAACTGCTTTCTGACCCTGAAATATTTGGCGGGTGACATGTGCGGGAGGTAGAGGCAGGAGGAGAGGGGCAATGTGAGAACTGGGAAAGTTCTCACCTACCTTGAAACAACATCCAGAAACAAGTTTTTTGGATTAGCAATTTTCCAGCACTGATATGGCTCTCCCTCTCACTCTGTTCTGTTGTAGAAAATCACACTGCCATTTCTAAAACAGATTCCCAAACCCTTCCAACATGAGGTCACCAACAGTTGCCTGGGAGTCCTGAGCCAGCTTCCACTCCCAAAACCAAGGCTTCCTTTGAAGCAAAGGGAACTGGATTAATGTGGTTTCATGGCAGGAAACAAGGCCAGGAATGTCTGTTCTGGAAGAAATGGCATGTGCTTACCAAGTGATTCTTTTTAAACAAAAAATTCTGCAATTAAATGTAAGGATTTTGCAGTGACAACATCTTTCTGGCAAATGTGTTGGGTCCAGTGCATTCCTAAGAGAACATGTTGACTGTTGCAGCCAAAAAAAACATTAACTGCAAAGAGACAACATGAAATGAACAATAGGAAAAGCATGTGGGAGCAAACACGCGGAGTTAAAAGACAAAGAACAGGAGAATTTTCTAATCTTCAATGGTTGAACAAGAACAGTGATATTAGGGCCCTATTGCAAAGGAAAGATTTGAATTATAAAACCATGCCATGCATTTTTATGTGCATTTAAAGAACAACTCAGAATATGGGAAAAGGTTTGTGAATGTTCAGTGTTATGTGAATTCTAAGAAGAGTTGCATCTGAAAATTCATATCTGAGGGGTATTATTTGTTTGTTAATTACTTTGTAAACAGTGTCAGTCATCAGAACACGAAGTGGAAAAGGTAATATAAAACCTGAGTGGCCAAGTAGCCAGAATCAAAAATGGCCATTCAATTGTCAAAACACGGTTCACAAACAAAGCTTTGTCTGCTAACAATTCCTCTGAACTCATTGGTGTATATTTAAGGATGACAATTAAAGAAAATGATAGTCTACTTACAAATTAATTGCTCACTCAAAAGAGGAGCTACATGCACAAAGAATTTTATTCATGAAGAGTATCTCAACGAGCTCTAATCATGCTACTTGTTAGCTATTCCTACAATGAAAAATACTTAGTCTTTTTACTTATTCTTAACTATAAGTCCCTCTCTGCCTATGTTAAATGAATAAGTGACATTCTGTACCAGTTAAATAATGAACGGTCCCTCCTAGCAAGGCCTGCACAGTAGATTTATTGTGGAAGCTCATTTATAAGCAGTGTATTCATTAAAGCAACATTTTTAATCATAATCAGGACTTGTGAAAATTTCGCACAAGGCAAACTGAAATCACAGCATACGTTTTTTTAAATCCGCAGAGGATTATGACTGGGATTATCCAGGTAAGATTAACAATTGTTAGTGAGTGTTCTTGTGGTATCTTTAACTACAGATCAGCATCCTCCTACTTGTCCTCCCTTCCATTTTTTTTTTTTTGGTACAGTGTGGATGCAGGATTCTTCTGCTTTGACAAATAACACCATTAAATGTTTTGCATCCATGATCTCTGCCTAACAATGCAAGTAGCACTAAGAGAAGAACAGGTTATAAACTAATTTAAACCAATAACTGCAAAATAAGAACTGACTCACAATATCTTGCTGTCTCTGTGTTTGTGATCTTACCAGGCATTTTTTTTTCTGAGTCTCCTTTTGTTAATAGTCAATCTAATGATAATGAACCAGTTAGCTGTTCCTCTCTGGGCTGATCTGTAGCCTGAGTAGGGGCATCAGTCTCCAATACAAAACACTATCTGCTAAAGGATGATGGGCCCGATACTCATGAACAGCAGTGTCACTCCAGGCTAACATCATCAGCATTGCTCCTGTTTACAGCAGTGTAAAAATATGTGTTGCAGTATCCCCTTAGCAACAGCAAAATGTCCAGCTTGATGTTTCCAGATTAATCTTAGCTCACTGCTTTAAAAAACACGCTTCTAAATAGATTATAAATAGGGGTGTGTAAAGCGGACAGTATTCGATTGGCCTGATTCAGGGGACAGTGATTCAGTTCGCTGATTTGGATCACTGTCCCAATTTGATTCAGTCGAATGTGAAGATTCGATTCTGATTCAGAGAATCAGCGATTCAGACATAGACACAGCTTTACATGTTTTTTCTACATACCTCAAGGTACCAGGGGTGGAGCGTGAATCCTGAGATGGTAGGGCGAATGGAACGTCCCACGGGAGCATGGTGGGGATCCACTTCTGGGTCTACTGCCAAGTGCATGGAGGACCTGCCTGGAGCCCCCTGGCTCAGCAATCAGCTGCGGGGGGACCCTGGGTGCCCCCCAAACCCAGGATAGCACCAGTTGCCAAGCTGGAGGGTGGGGTGGATCCCCTGCATGCTCCGTAGCAGACTCAGAAGTGGACCAGAAGTATTTCTGGTCCACTTCCGGGTGGGGGGCCCCCTGTACTCCCGTGGGATGCTCCATACGCCCCAGCAGCTCAGTGTTCACGAGACAGGCCTGGTACCTTGAGGTATGTAGAAAAAACATCTAAAGCTGTGCTTATGGCCAAATTGTCGAATCTCTCCAAATCTCTCTGTTTCGATTTGGAGAGATTAAAGGGTATCCTGATTCAATTCAGATTTGGAGATTCGGCCTCCGAATTGGGCCGAATTGGGCTGAATCTCCTCCAAATCAAATCAGATACCAAAGCTTCGCACAGCCCTAATTGTAGAGAGGCAAGCAACCCATAAGTGGGTCCTGCTCTGTTCTATGGTTGATTAAATAGAGACAAGATCACCTCAAAGGAGATAGATTTTCTACTGGCCTACCACTAAAATAGCACCTTCTGTGACACTTCAGCTGATGCAGGGGAAGTGAAACTGCTGAAATACAGGCAAACCTTTGTTCCTTGGGGCTGTTGGCAGCTGGCCAAGGCTGAAGGGCAAAAACCCCCCTCAAAAACAAACTTTCACACCCATTCTTTACCCTGAGTCAAAAATCAGGTGTGTGGTGCAGGAATGTTCAACCACAGGTTGAACTCTTTGTGGAAAACTGAACTTTGGCATACTGTTTACTGCATCGTCCAAGGAATTATTCTGTTGCCTCTTTTTTTCTGCTGGGAATATAATGCTCTTTTCCAATGTGAGCATGTCCCAATATAATTGTACGCTTATTGTACCCTGCTTTCAAGCCAATTTCCAGAATGACCATCGCAGGCAGACTTTTGTTTGCAAAGGTGAATAAGTCCTCTGTAGTGAGGGAGGGAGTGGAGCAGGGGAAGGGGCAGGGGCAGTCACCAATACCATGTAGAGTGAAAGAATAACTTCCTTAGCTTTGCTTGAGATGCACCAGTTGATGCATACAAGTGTATTGTTTGCTCTGCTAACCGTAGCATCACACTGGTGGCTCATATTCATTGTATGGTCAATTATGACCTCCATGTCCCTTTCAGATGTGGTGCCAGCTAGAGTAGCATAGCTGAGCCTGTAAATTTGTTGCAGATTTTTTCTCTCTAGGTGGAGCACTTTACACTTCTCACTGTTGAACAGCATCTGGTTCTGGTCCACCCATCTAACTAATCTGTCTAGGTCCTCCTGAATCATCAGCCTACCCTGATGCATGGCCGCACTTCCCCACAGCTTAGTGTCATTGGCAAACTATGCCAGTGTGTTTTTCACCCCCAGATCCAAATCATTGATGAAGATGTTGAAAAGCACTGGTCCAAGTACCGAACCTGGGGGAACCCACTGGCTACCTCTCACCAGGTCAGCATGGATCCATCTATTAGTATTCTCTGGGTCTGACCCGGCAGCCTGTTTCCCACCCATCTAATTGTTGAATTGTTGGGCCCATAGTCCCCTAGTTTTACATTGAGAGCCTCATAGGACACCAAGTCAAAGGCCTTCCTAAAGCCCAAGTAAATGATGTCAACCTCATCTCCCACATCCAGGTGGTGAGTAACCTGGTCATAGAAGGAGATGAGGTTAGTCAGACATGACTTACCCATGAAAAAACTGTGCTGGCTGTTGTTCAGACTTTTGCTTTCTACTAGTTTATCGCATATGGACTCCTTCAGAAATGTATTGCGGATTTTTCCTGGGGTTGAGGTCAAACTGACTGGTGTGTAGTTCCATAGGTCCTGTCTCCTCCCCTTCTTGAAGATGCGCATGACATTGGCCCTCTTCCAGTCTTCCGGGACCTCTTCCAAGTGCCAGGAATTCTCAAAGAGGTTTGCCAGAGGTCCCATGATGACTTTGGCTAGTTTGTTCAGCACTCTCAGATGGAGCTTATCTGGTCCTGCTGACTGTTGGTAGGTGATCATCCTTATTGTGACTATTCTGTGTCATATTTGCATTCAGAAAGCTATCACTCTTAGACTGATGGAATACAGATGTGAAGTACTCATTCAGGAATTCAGTTTTCTCCTTGGTTTTGTTGATCAGAGGTCCAAATGCATTGAGCAGCAGTCCCATGTTTCCACGGGTTTTCCTCCTGCTACCTATGTACCTATAGAAGAACTTACTGACCTTGATTTTGGTTGCTAACTTGAATTCGGTCACTGCCTTTGCTTTTCTAATCTGCCACCTACAGGTGTGGGCCAAACATATGTGGTTCTCCTTGGGGCCTATTCCTACCTTCCATTGTTGGTAAGCCTCCCTTTTCTTTTTAAGAAGATCTGTGGCATCCCTATTGAGCTAAGATGGCCTCCTGGCACCTGTGCCACCTTTTCGTATACAAGTATGGACAACTTCTGTGCACCAAGAATCGTGTTCTTAAGGTCAGATCTGGCCAAGTGTTCTTCCCAGGAGATGTCAAAAGGCCACATACTCCAGGTGAGCCTTGAACTCACAACCTTGGCATTGCCCTACTGTGTACTGCTATATAAGTACCACGTGCTAACCAATTGCACCACTGGAGCCCCTGTGTAAGATGCAGGTCATTTAGCCAATTTGGCTAAAATGTGGCTCATGTCAGGTGCAGAAGTAAGTTGTTCCTAAGGTTGTATAGCTATATAACTAAATGACCCATAGGGGCTCCAGTGGTGCAATTGGTTAGCACATGGTACTTATATAGCAGTACATAGTAGAGCAATGCCAAGGTTGTGAGTTCAAGGCTTACCTGGAGCATGTGGCCTTTTGGCCAGATCTGACCTGTTGTATACAAAAAGGTGGCACAGGTGCCAGGAGGCCAACCTATCTCAATGGGGATGTCGCAGATCTTCTTAAAAAGAAAAGGGAGGCTTACCAACAATGGAAGGTAGGAATAGGCCACAAGGAGAACTATGTATGTTTGGCCCGCACCTGTAGGTGGCAGATTAGAATATATACAGGCATACCTCATTTTATTGTGCTTCGCTTTATTGTGCTTCGCAGATATTGTGGTTTTTTACAAATTGAAGGTTTGTGGCAACCCTGCCTCGAGCAAGTCTATCGGCACCATGTTTCCAACAGCATTTGCTCACTTCGCATTTTTTAGCAATAAAGTATTTTTTAATTAAGGTATGTACATTGTTTTTTTAGACATAATGCTATTGCACACTTAATAGACTACAGTATAGTGTAAACATAACTTTTCTATGCACTGGGAAACCAAAAAATTCGTGTGACTCGCTTTATTGCGGTGGTCTGGAACCGAACCCGCAATATCTCCGAGGTATGCCTATATATAGAGTTAGATATATATTTGCTTAAAGGCTGATCTGACATGAGCCACATTTTAGCCAAATTGGGGAAAATAGAGTTTGGAATACAGGATAGAACTGAGTAAAAAGTTAGCATTATAGGATGCAGCAACATGTAGATTTGTAGCAAAAGAGGTCTTTATTAATGCTGTGGAGAAGCTAGATTGATATACTGTGTCAGGCTTTGTATGGTAGCAGCCTATCACCACCTGGCATTTCTGACCTCTGTTGTAGATGGAAGAAGGTGTGTTTCACAGCTGTTTGTATTGGGGGGTACAGAAACAGTGAGAATCCAGAAGGCTGCCAAGGCCGTAGGTCAATTTGATAATCTAGGTGCAGGACTGGCCTCCACACTAGGTCCTTCTAGAATCTAATTCTCTTTCTACAGCCCTGCTAATGCACTCATTCTACACTGTCCAGTATTTCAGATGCTTCACTTTTCAAACTATTTTTACATTTTGTGCCACTGGCAGAAGCTCTTATTGTATGGAAGCATCCTGAAATGGATCACTTCCACCCTGGAGCAGTGTCAAAATGAAGTTTCTACCGTGTAGTTGGATTTGTGGCTTAAATCATTTTGGAGAATTCTGCCTGATAAGATGTGGGGCCTCCCAACTAATTTTACTCATGGGTCATTTAAAGAAGACAATGATATCTCTGAAATCTAAGCAGCTAAGCCAGGCCAGAAATCTTTTATGAAGGTTAAAATTAGATGTGATCATCACAATGATTAATATGATTAGAAAAGTTAGGAAATGCCAGCATAGTCAACTGAAAAAATTCCTTTGATTGGGCAATAGCTGTAGTTTTGTCATTGGACTGCGTTGGGAATGGGCTACTTCCTTGGAGTCTTTACATGTCCTGATTTGTTGTCTTTCTGTTGATCCTTGCATGGATACTGTTTTTTGCTGGCACAGTCTTTGAGCATTTCTTGTTAGTGTTGGGTGACTGCTCTCCTAAGGCTGGGTGATTTTGTTTTGCTGAGGTCTGGTGATGTGTTTTCCATAAGGTGCAATAAACATCACCTTGTTTGACAGGAAAAGTGAGCAACAAAGACTTTCCGAGGAGAAAGTTCACAGATGCTATGTGAGGTTTATCTTCTACCCCTCCCCCCACCTTCTCTTGGAAATACAACATTTCTCAACTCTGCTAATTATACCATCGTTCTGAGATTTTCTTTGAAATTCAGGCAGCAGGGCTATACATGTTCCAGTGGGAATTAGAAATGTGAACTGACTACCTTTCTTGACATAAGGTAAAAATCTCTCATGGGGCATGATCCAACATCCCCTGGAGTCCATGGGAATATTTCCATAGAATTCAGTGAGCTCTGGCTCAGTCTCCCAAAGGTTTTTATTATGTCTCAGCAGCTGCTCAGTATAAGAAGCTTACCTTCCATGCTGTTTGAGGACAAGAGAACGAAGAAACAACCTGAATACACTCCTAGGAGCCAGGACTGTTGCATTTTCAATCCTAATTCTGGGGCAAAGACCTTGGACAAGTCATTTAAACGTTGTCATGCTAATTTAAACCATAAAACAAGGATGAAAATATTTAGCTGTCTACTTCCCTGGGCTAATGTGAAGGTAAATTAATATTTCTCAAGTGCTTTGAAAGTCACCAACTATTATTATTATTACATAACAACTGTTGCTACGTAGGGAAGACTCATACCGACTGGCTTCAAACCCAGGCACTGCGCCTATGTTTTATGTCCTTTGGCAGGCCTAAATCTTACGTTTGTTAGGCACTGGGTTCTAAACTGCATTTATTTAGAAAGATTTGGCTTGCATTTTCTCCCTCTTTCTTTGTGTTATCTATTCCAACTTTTTTTTCCCCATCTGCATAAAAAATGGGCATAGCAGGACACAGCTTGCAAGCCACTTGAACATGCAAGGTACACTGTGTACTGACTAGGATGGGTCCATCTGTGTGCTTGAGTGCAGGCTCCAGACAGAAGAATCATCATCATGCTGAGCAGTACTTGCTGCATTTAATCCTCCTCCTCAAAGCACTCTACAGACATTAACTAATTAGTTTCTCACACCGTCCCTTTGAAGCTAGTAAATATTATCTCCCTATCCTTCGCACAGGAAACAGAGACTGAGCTGGGATTAAAACTTAAGAACAGCTCTCTAGCCCTGTGTTCAGATTTCACCTTTCTTTTTAAGAGCTTGACATAATTCAGACTCTTTCAAGCTGCTAAGCAACCAAAATGACAGCTTCCATCCATGCTAGTGCCCAAGCAGTAGTTGCTTTCAGAGTGTAGGAGGGCTGCTTCAGCACAGTTTGTTCATGTTGATATTTCCTATGTTGCCAGTTCATGGGCCCTGTAAAAGGGCCCCTCTATACCAGGAAATTGGATCTGTGCAGAAACATTTTGAACACCTGGTCTTAAAGACTATTTCATCTCATGTAGAAAAGTCAGAGAGGGTGGATCAGCTTAACCTAGCTACTGTTTTTTTATACCACACCTTAGTATCTGAATGACTCAGAAAATGCTCATGAGCAAAAAACCCAGTAGTTTTATTGTTTAATTTCTCTACTTCTTTCCTCACAGTTGAGCTATACATGTATGTTGAATACTACCTTTTCCCTCTTTCCCAATTCCTCCTGTACTTCTCCTTCCTTTCCTATCACTCCTTCTGTGTCTTTCCCAACATCACTCCATTTCTCTATCAATTCTCCACTGCTCAGGAGTCGTGTGATCTCTAAGGGCATTTTTACATATGCAGGTGCCACAGCACAGGATGCTTTGAAAAGCACTCAGCCCTGCGGTGCTTGCAGTTGTATAAGCGATGAAATGCATGTCGACACTGAGAAAATGGCAGTGGCGTTTTTTTGAATTAAAACATGTTGGAGGTGCTTTACTTCAAAAGTGCACCGCTGCAATTTTTTTGTGCGCTGACGCACATTTTGCTGCTTGTACAACTGCATGTCAGCTCTGCTCCAAAGCGGTGAATCTTAAATTAGACAAGTTCCATGGCGGGCTTAGAAATTGGGACTGAGACTTTGAATCCAACTCAGTGTTCTGTGAGGGTCTAGTAGAGTCAGCAGAGCACAGGATCAGGTGTTTGTTAAGGCGATAGCATGCTGTGTCCTATATTAACTGAACTATTTTTCTTTTTGTCTGTGCCTCATACCTTGAGCTTCCATAATCCAGACTTGAGATGGCAAAGCCATGTAAGCCAGGTCGTGCATGGATAATGTGGGCTGCATTCTCCTAGCCTGATGCAGATGGAAGAAGGTGTGTTTCACAGCTGTTTGAATCCAGAAGGATGCCAAGGCTGTAGGTCAATCTGATAATCTAGGTGCAGCACTTGCCTTGTTCCTCTGTGTGACTCCCTTTTCCCATCAATGTCACAGTGTTACGTAGTATACTCAAATACAGGAAAGAACTTCAGGGGGCTTACCCAAACTGAGGGTGACTGGACAGATAAAGTTCAGTGGTGATAAATGCAAAATATGGCAAAGCGTGGGGAAAAAATTAAATGACTCCTGCAATTGACATGGTCCTATATTAATTGTGTCAGGCCAGGAAGGGTCCAAAGTCATCAGTGCCTGCATCCAAACTCCTGCTCAATGTGTAGCCATGATTAAAAAGATCAGTAGAAGTGGATGTGATAAAATTATATAAAATAATGAATTGTCTAGAGCAGTGGTGCTCAAGCTTTTGGCCTTGGGGACCAGAGTGGTGCAAAGTTGGTCCATAGGCTAGATTCTTTGTGGGGCCAATGTGCAGGGTTGGATCCCATGTGCTATGATTGGGCCTTGTGCCTCTCTGGTCTGGAGCACTTTGATTGGGCCCATACCACCTGAGTCTGGGTCCACATACCCATTACAACTTGCAAGGCCATGCTATCTAGCCCTCTGGGCTTCCCCATCGGTCCAGAAATTTGGCAACATGAGAGCAGCAATTTAACACTGCCACTGCTCCTCCCCCACCAAATTTTCTAACTGTGGGAAGGGCAGAAGGCCAAATTATATGGTTCTACTGGATGGAAATGGAGCACAGCTGGTCTAGAGAAAAGAGATCAGATCCATTCCCCTGTCTCACAACAGAAGAATATTAACTGAAACAGAAAGGTAGCAGATTAGAAACAGACCAAAGGAAATACATTTTAATTCCAAGCATAATTTAGATCAGGGGCATCAAACTCATCTGGCCCCATGTGCCAGAGGCAGCAAACAGGGCTGGTCTGGCATGAGCGCCATATGCAGCATGCATCCCAGACAAGCCCTGCAGAGGACTGCTCTGGGGTGTATGCTGCATACTGGATCTGGTGCACAGGGTTGGTCTGTGGACCTGATCCAAACTAGGCTTGGACCCACCATTTAGGGTTAGTCTGGCATGGGCACCAGATGCAGTCCATGGGCCTGGTCTGAGACACACCACTAACACCATGGGCCAGATGATAGGGCTGTACAGGCTGTATCTTTGACACCCCTGATTTAGAACATGCAATTAATTGCCACAAGACGCTACTGAGGCCATAAAGTATGCAGACACAGTGAATGTAAATAACAAAAATACCCAGCATTACAGCTTTTGATAGAAATAAAGTTTTGGAAAGGATTTTCATCCATGCTTTCAGGGCCATAAACTGATTTCTAATTATTATAGATTAGGATGAGGTCCCAACAGTCCCAACTCCTGGGATCTAGAGGACCCAACAGTATTCAGGTCAGTCTTTAGGGAGCGGAGTCACAAGAGAGATTAGAGCTATTTTGCCCTACTCAACCCCATGAACAAGGCAGACCTGAGTAAGGGGTAATCAAGGTATTTTTTCTCTGGGAGGAAGAACCTTAAGAGCTGAGTGCCAGAGCCTGAGAGCTTCAGTCCGGCTGAAGGACTGCACTGAGTAGCTTGCATTTAGTTTTCCTGATTCCCTAGGGATTTTCATTTCCTTGAGCTGACGTGGAGTTTGACAGCCCCATCAAACTTATTTTGTTTTCTGGATATTGTGTTGGGGACATGCCAGAGGCCTAGATGAATTGCAGCCACCCGGACCAAGAGAAGGATCTTGGCCCAGGGGGGTTAGGGTTACCTAGTGACTTAGCTGTCAACAGTCTCAGAAGTAAGGGATCACATGCCTCTACCTTGGAGGTTTAGCATTGTCTATTTTGTTGTTTTGTCTTGAGTATTTCACTTGATACCTCAGACTGGGGTGTTTTAATAACAATGATATAGCATTCTACAGCCTCACGGAACTTCAAGAGTGCAGACTTCAATGAGGTAAGGAGAACAGTCGGGGAGGCACTGAGGTTCTGAATGGGAAGAGAGTCGGGTGTCCAGGAAGAGCAGTCATTCCTTAAGGAGATGATCCTCCAAGCCCAAAGGGAGGTAATCCCAAAGTTGATCAAAGTGGGCAAGAGGGTGCAAAAGCCCCCATGGCTCACCAAAAGCATATGGGACTGTCTCCTAGATAAAAGGGAAGCATACACCCAATGGAAGGATGGGGACATAACCAGGACTATACCTAGGTTGCTCGGGACTGTAGGGGGGCGGTAAGGAAGGTCAAGGCAGAGATGGAACTGGGACTAGCTACCCAGATCAAGGACAACAAGAAGGCCTTTTTTAAATACATAGGGGTAAAAAGAAGGTACTGGGTAATGTGGGGCCTCTGCAGGATACACTAGGAAATCTGGTCATTGCACCAGACAGAAAAGCTAACCTATTTAATGATATTTTTGCTACCATTTTTCTGAGCAGGGACTGGGTCACCCTCCCCCACTGGGATACCCATAGGTCCCAGGGGAGGTGCACCCAGGCCTAGGGTCAGTGAGGACCTAGTCAGGAAAATTCTGGTGGGACTGGACGTATTTAAATCAGCAGGTCCTGACAGTCTCCACCCCAGAGTGCTGAGGTCATAGCGGGGCCCCTGGCACAGCTTTACGAGCACTCATGGTGCTCTGGTGTGGTGCCAGAGGGCTGGAAAAGGAAAATGGGAGGAAGGAGGACCCAGGAAACTATAGGGCAGTCAGTCTTACCTCAGTCCTAGGTAAGCTTTTTGAGAGAGTTATCTTGGTGCATGTCCACGAGGGGCCAGCAGGGGAGATTATGCTTAGGGGCAACCCACATGGGTTCATCAGAGGCAGGTCCTCTCAGATCAACCTGGTGGCCTTCTATGACTAGGTCACAAAATCCTTAGATGCAGGGGTAGCAGTGGACATAGTCTTTCTGGACTTTAGGAAGGCCTTCGACACTGTCTCTCACCCCATTCTCATTAAAAAACTGGGAGACTGTGGCATCAACACCTACTCAGTCAAATGGGTCACTAGTTGGCTGGAGGGCTGCACCCAGAGAGTGGTGGTGGACGGGTCATTTTCGACCTGGAGGGATGTCGGTAGTGGGGTCCCCCAGGGCTCGGTCTTTGGGCCTGCACTGTTCAACATCTTCATCAGCGACTTGGATGAGAGTGTAAAAAGCACCCTGTTCAGATTCACAGATGACATTAAGATGTAGGGAGAAGTGGGCATGCCAGAAGGGAGGAATAGCCTGCAATCAGACCTAGACAGGTTACACGGGTGGGCAACTGAGAACAGGATAGGTTTCAACACTGACAAGTGCAAGGTGCTGCACCTGGGGAGGAAGGACCAGCAGCATACCTACAGGCTGGGGAACTCCCCTCTCATCAGTGCAGAGGCAGAAAAGGATCTTGGAGTTATTATTGATGCCAAAATGAACATGGGCCAACAGTGTAGGGAAGGAAGGCCAACTGCACCTTGTCATGCATCCACAGATGCATCTCAGGCAAGTCCAAGGAGGTGATCCTCCCCCTCTATACGACACTGGTCAGGCTGCAGTTGAAGTACTGTGTCCAGTTCTGGGGACTGCACTTCAGGAGGGATGTGGACAGCATGGAGAGGGTCCAGAGGAGGGCCACCTGCATGATCAAGGGTCAGCACGGCAGGTCATACGAGGAGATGTTAAGGGACCTGAACAGGTTCAGCCTCCACAATAGAAGGCTGAGGGTGGACCTAGTGGCTGTTTACAAACTGGTCAGGGGGGACCAGCAGGCACTGGGGGAGTCCCTGTCCCCCCAAGCACTACCAGGAGTGACCAGGAATAATGGTCACAAGCTAGCAGAGGGTATATTTAGGCTAGATATCAGGAGGCGCTACTTCATTGTCAGGGCAGCTAGAATCTGGAACCAACTTCCAAGAGAAGTGGTGCTGGCTCCTACTCTGGGGGGTCTTTAAAAGGAGGCTGGATGAACACCTTGCTGGAGTCATTTGACCCCAGTACTCTTTCCTGCCATGGCAGAGGGTTGGACTTGATGATCTGCTCAGGTCCTTTCCAACCCTACCAACTATGAAACTATGAATACATATAACAAGATTTCATTGGCATGCTACTGGCACCAACAACCTTGAATGAGCCCATTGGTTTTGACTAACAATTTCAGTTGTGGCAGCACTGTGGTTGGTGTGTCAATGGGGTTTTTGGGAGGTGGAGCCCCAAGCCATTAACCCATCACTATGTGAATAACTTTGCGGGAACTCTTGATGTCATCACTGAACCCTCCTATTTCTACATAAGACCAGAGACGTGGCAGGTGAGTTGAAGGTGGGTCCCTCTTGGGGTGCTTGTGGGTAGGCCACAGAACTCAGGCCTTGTGATGAGCACTTTCTCATTAATCCCTGCTGCAGTGGCTACTATTTCTTTATCTTCCAGTAGAACCCAGAGCCCCTATCTGCAACTGGGGCCCAGAAATGTTAAGTTCTGTACAAGTTATCATAACAGACAATGCTTATATTCTCTTGAGACAAAGGGTAGAAATGGGAACAGAAGTGCAGAGAGAGGAAGTGACATGTCCACAATCACACAGTAGGGTATTTCATGACGAAAAGGGAGATGGGTGTGGGTTTGTTTGTTTGTTTTTGGTTTTATTCTTTTAATCCTACCTGTATTTGAAAATTAGTGCAAACCACTCACTTATGGCATGAATCAGAGCCCACTGAAGTCAGTTGGAGAATTTCCATTCTGGACTAAATTATATTTGTGTGAGTCTCTCCATACACCCCAACCTCATGTCAGTCCCAGCAAAAATCTGTTGAACAGAATCCCAAATAGGATTGCATGGGTTTAATCAAAGGCAGAAACACCCATTTTGGTCTAATCCCACAGTCCTTGAAATCGGTGGAAGTTCTGAACATAAGACTGCCAGAAGCTGTACCTGAAGTCATTCCTATTTCTTTGTCTCCTCTTGGCTATGGACGCTCCCCACCTGATAAGTATTAAGAACTTGATTCAATTACTTCCATGAACTTGAGGTCAGATCCTAAATGAAAAACTTTTGCACAATGAGTAAAGTCTTGGTATTACATTTTTTCAGCGTTTTTTCTGGAAGAGCTTCTACAGAACAGAGTTCTAAAGGTTGTACTCCAGCCATCATAAAGGTTTGACTGTCTAACCAAAGCACATTTCTTCACACTGCTCAGCCACAAATACTTTAATTTCTTTTCCCCCACACCCTCAGTGCCTTTGCTCTTAGCAGGAAGAGAGCACCAAAGGATAACAGTCCCTTTACTTGAATTAACCTTACCTGTTCTTGTAGTTTTATTGTAAGTCCCGTGGTAGCTGGTGTTCTCTTGAAAACCTTTCATAGTTTCATAGTTTCTAGGGTCGGAAGGGACC
>NW_017728943.1:38509931-38533568 GCF_001723895.1 Crocodylus porosus
TGGACCTGCTCGAGATGCATCTGTGGATGCATGACAAGGTGCGGTTGGCCTTCCTGACTGCATCCCCACACTGCCAACCCATGTTCACTTTGGAGTCAATGATGACTCCAAGATCCTTTTCCGCCTCCGTGCTGACAAGAGGGGAGTTCCCTACGGTTGTTCCTCCCGAGGTGCATCACCTTGCACTTGTCTGTGTTGAAAACCCATCCTATTCTCATCCGCCCACCCTTGTAACTTGTCTAGGTCTGATTGCATCCTGTTGCTTCCTTCTAGTGTGCACATCTTAGTGTCATCAGCAAATTTGAACAGGGTGCTTTTTACCCCCTCGTCCAAATCACTGATGAAGTTGTTGAACAGTGCAGGCCCAAGGACCTCATCTTGCTAAGTCATTTTATTAGTTAAGAATCTCAGCTTTCATTTCTTTAAGCAGGGGTCAGCAATATATGGCTCATAGGCTGGATCTGGTTTATGGAGCTAGTAGATCCAGCCCCCAGATTTGGGGGGCTCTGGAAGCATGTCAGAAAGAGTGGGGAGCTTTGCCTGCAACACATCAGGGCTGAACAAGAAGAAGCTGTGCCAGGGCTGGGAGCTGGGAGCTGTGTCTGCTTCACAGCAGGGGCATGCCTTAAAGGATGCCTTTATGGTTTCAGAGAAAAGTGCAAAAGCATGAATCAATACAGCTCAAACTTGATCGAGCACATAGAAATAAAACACATCGCAATAAAAACAGCAAATAAAAAGACCCAGAATGTATTATGTGTAAAATGTCCTGATCTTTAAAGCCAGTTTTGTGATCTGGTGAGGGATTTTGACTCGATTTTTGAACACATGGAATACTCTGGAATAAGCACTTTAAAGCCCCTGGATATGTTGTGATCTTCTGCTAACCTTGTCAGTTCACTACTGGCCATAATTTTATCCAAGCAGCCAGCACTTAATATCATACAATTTCTTTCTTGCCAGCCAAGGAAATACAGTGATTCTGTTTTCAAGGGGAGTCAGAACTGAAATTAATTAGTTCTGTTCTGACATACCCAGTGGTGCCTCCTAGTCTTTAACTAACTTCTTTGATCAATTGAAATGGTACCTCCTTCTCCTTTACAAATTTGACCAGCCTGAAGACGCCATCTTAATCATATTTTGGAGTGAAAAATTAAAAAAAGGGTACTGTTACTGTTCAGCCAGCTCATGTGGCTTGAATCATAGTTAAAACAGGCTTTCTGGCATATGACTTCTCAGGCTGAGAGTACAGAATTTTTTTCCAAAACACAAGAAAAAATAGCTTTGGCTGCTTATGTTGAACGCAAACAAAAATATAGATGTCTATGGTTTCATGAGCTTTTTTTGGGATACTGGAACTCAAAAGCAGCTTTGTTGCTTATATTAACTTTGCACATAATGGGTCCCATTATAAAGACTGTGAACCAGATTCACATCTATAAATGGATGCAGTTCCCTCAACTTCAGATGAGGTTTTGCCCAGGTATTTTTTCCCCCCAAAAACCAAAGAGCAAGCAGAAAGTGGAGCATAATTATTTTACCCATGATGCCTACACTGCTGAGATTTCTCCATTACTTTTTATATTATTTTAAAATGCAGATAGCACACAATGTATTGATTCATGTGAGGAACACTTATTAGTCTGAACATGTAATAAAAGCTAGGTCTTCTACATTCTTAACCGAACTCTAAGGTTCACTTGCAGAGGCATGTTAGGCAAAAGCATTTCACTTCTTTGTGCCTCGGTTTCCCCAAATGTAAAAGGAAGTGAATTATACTTACTGTGAGCATCCCTCATATGGGTTCTGTGCAGGTTAATTAGCTGATGTTTATAATGTGATTTGGATAAAAATGTTAAGTATTATGTAATCATTCAATGGACAGTCATGGTAGTTCAAATGATTAATACATGACTATTTTTCATTTCACCGATTATACATTTACATGTGACTTACTGAAATAGCACCTGCCCCTTCCATTCTGTTGTTAGTGTTGTGGGTTGTATGAGGGCAATATTAGTATGTTCTGGTCTCCTGCAGCTTGTTCTCTGAGGGAGTATGTAGGACTTCAATACTGCCAGCCCGTGCATTTAGCATTCGTTAGTCGGCACTAAAAATTCCTGAGACTGACTTAAAAATATGAGATGAAATATAATAAATAATAATAATAGTAAATTGTGAGTGTTTATTTGCTTATTTTTCTCAGCCTTCAGGACCCTATTTTCAAGCTTTTTTTTTCTGAAACCTGGAAAGCTAAAACCTTAATCAAAAGAAAACAAAACAAAAAACTCTAAAAGCGGTGAGTCTCAAATAGCCACGTGACTCCAGGAGCTGGGACTTTACAAAAACAAAACACTTGGTATTGTGAATTGGCAACACCAGACTCATTTGGCCCACCACTAAAGGCATATTCTGCTCCCAGGCCTTGGACACTTACAACAGAAGCATTCGCTTTCTTGATTTCTGCAATATACTTCTGATTGCTGTGAGACAGGCTGAAATGTAGCTTCTTTCTTCTGTCACTGTACAGGATGCTCACGTGTAGATTATCCCTGACAGTAGGCGGGTGTTGAGGAACATACACAAAGCTTTGCATCACCGGGTGACTTGTACAGGGAAGCTTGAGCAGGGGAGGATAATTGAAGCCTGTCCTGGTCTGTAGCACATGTACAGCTCACTCGGCTGCATGCCAGTGAGATGACGGATGGCCAAGCCCCTCCCTCATTCTGAATTACTATTGATATTGTAATGAGACTGAGATACAGGGGGCAGAAGGCATGAAACACGCTGATGCTGTGTTATGAGGCAGATGATCAGGTAAGGGGCAGCTCTAGAAACAAAGCACAGCCCTTGTCTGAACTTTGGATCAATGTCCAAATGCTACGAAGACAATGAAATGCACAGGGCCTTTAAGCACAAGTGAAGGCTTTGCTTGTGTATGCACACAAGGTTTCTTATCATCAGGCCAGAACACTAACCATAGGCAAAGGTTTAGTTCAGCATGCAGTTACTCCAAGGAAGAATCCACTTGTACCCGAAGGGAACAGGCAATGGGAAGGGCTATCACCAGAGCCTGTACTTGCTGAGTTTCTTCACAGATACTGGAGTTTTACTTATATTTAGGCACCTGTCTCTCAGAAATTTGGTCACAGGGCTCAGATCCACAAGCTGTTAGGCTCCTAACTCCTATTCCACGCATACAATGGGAAGTTAAGAGCCTAAAAAGGAGCAAAGTACCTACATACCATTATGAAACTAGTGCTGGTGCCTAAATCACTTTTGACAGTAGGATGTTGACTCCCAAAACACTTAGGAGCATCTAGGAAGTTTACCTCATATTTTAATGCGCCTTGCCTCATTTTTTTCTCCTTGAAAACAGGTTGGAGGTATTGCAATTATGATAAGCAGTGCTGAGTCAGCAGAAATGACAAACCCTATCCCTGAATCACAACCTTTGGCAATTCTTCTTCTTCTCATGTCTGTACACCACATTTGACCATTTTGTTACACATGCTTGTGCTCATTTATTGTACCTTGCAAGGTCTTTCATTGTGCAGGTGCCTTCAAGCAGCAGGCACTGCAGCAGGTGTTGCATAGTCTAAGGCTCTGTGCCATACTCACAGGTGGTTGAACTAATGGTATAGCCTCACCTCTTCATTAGTTCCTTGGAGTGTCTGGCTCCAGTACATAGGCAACCGAGACATGGCCATCTTTCCCATGGTTTGTCAGCCCCAGGTGCTACGGACTCAGCTGTTAGAAGGTCCATTTTTCTGCTGTCAGGTATTTTCTTCAGCTTCTGCTTCTACACCTGTACTCATGTCTCCTTGGGTGTGGCATCGAGAGGTTGGGTGCTGGTGAGGAAGCTTCTGCATGACTTTCAGATGTTTGTGCACTGTGGAATACTTGGTTCTACAGCGGGTCTCTCACATCTTCAGTTTGTCTTGATTGTCCTATCCTGCCAGCCACTGCTCTTGGGGACTATGCAAAATGTTAAGAGGGACAGCAAACATTGTTTTGTCTTCCTCTTATGACTCATCTTGGAGAAGCAATGGAGGCTCAGATTTGTTGTTAAGGGGACCCAACATAGGGACAGTCTAAATTAATATTGCTATGGGAAATAAGGATTTTTGCAGCAAAATTTGGCCACTGGGCAGAGCACAAGAACTTGAGTGAACTTTGTACTTTTCCATGCCCCAACTTTTTGCCTAACATACTTGGAAATGGCTGAAGTATGATTAATTTGGCAAGCTAGGAGTTTATAACACAAATATCGGCACAATACTAGCTAAATGCTACTCAAGGTGCAACAGCCCATCTTCCTCCACTGCTCTCTCAGTCATTACCATTTTCCATTGGAATGTGCCCCTTGAATCTACATCTCTGCAAATATACTTCAAGATGTTAGGTATTTGCTTATTGCCTGTCAGTAAATTACATTTCTAACTGGTAGAAAAGAACATAATTTAATCTGCATACATGATCAGACTGATTGACTACAATGATTACACATCCACCTACTTACTCTGCATGCGCACACTGCCACAGGTGCACTACACGTTCACATTTACTAAATAATAATGGAAAAGGACAGATTTACTCATTAATTTGGTGTACTTTGTCATGAGTTTGATGACCTGATGTTGAATAATGTTCACAGACCAATATTCCTTGGGTTTATAATATGCTGCATGATGTACATGTTATCATTCTTTAATAAAGACCCCAAATAGCTGTTAATTATTATAATTACTTTGTCCTTTAGCCTCTGTTACAAAGCTATGGCCTTACATCAGCCACTTGGAGAGTAAATGTTGATTTGCATGACAATGCTTTTATTAAGAGTTCATCTTTAATGTGGGAACTAAAATATTTTCATGCGACTGAACTATGACTAATGACTTAATTACACATCACCATGTTGAACTGTGGTGATTATCCAGTCAAGGATATACTGCAGAACAATACTGTAATGGTAACAGTTGCTATTCCAAATGGTATGCTATTCAAAAACATTTAAGATCAAAGTTTTGGCTGCTCTTAAAATGTTATTAGTTCAGACAGGTTTAAATTTGTGCTATTTTAATTAAATGATCAGTTAAGATAAGGTAGGCAACTCTGGGCTCTACTCTTCAGCCACAGGTGTTCCCTTATGCAGAGGAAATATCATGGCTCCACAGCACATAAATGTGACTGGCTTGAGAGAATTGCCTGGAAATGGTCTCTGCATGATGCAGAGTTCATTTCCATGGGAACAACTTGAATAGTGTTGTATAGGTGTAGCGGATAGCAGGTAGGGGCTGTGTTAGGCCGATTGAGAGGATATATGGGTGCATCTACATGTTCATTAATGTGCCACAATTATAATATATAATATATACATAAATATATTATAATATAATATAAATATAATTAATGATGTACTAAGTTTAGTACCTGTAATGACAGGTACTAACTCAATGTGCTGTAACCGGCACTGTTGCACATTAGTACAGATAACCACTTTTTAAGTCACATAAACAAACATTAAACTAAATCTACTGTGCATTAGCATGGGCTTTGCCCACCCTTCTTCATATTAAGCATCTTGTGTAGATGTGCCCAGTGAGTCCAAATGACTTGGGTACAATAGAGAAGATATATTGAAATTGTAGGGTCACTTTAGTCCTTAAAATGAATTTGTTTTCTTTTGTTGTTGTTGTTGCGAAAGTTCTGTGACCTGGCATGTGGTGATTCAAGGGCCAAATCCACACAAGCAGAGGCATGTATTTACAGCAGCACAAATAGTAGTGGCACAAATTTTGCCACTTCTTTGTGCTGTAGTGCATGCTCCTGCTTGTGCAGTTTGCAGTGGGATACATTGTCGTGCTGCTCCATGTTCTGCTGGGAGGTGGGGGAAGGCGGCGCTGGGTGCCTCAGCACAGAGCTAGCTGGCAGGCAGTCCCCACGCTGAGGCACCCTGTACCCCAGCCAGCCAGGGAGTGGCAAGTGGAGATGGGGGATCAGGCAGCCCAGGGCTGAAGCACCTTGTGCCACTCCCCAGCTAGCTGGGGCACATTGTGCCTCAAGGTGGGGAAGTCGGCAGGCCTAGCATGGCTGCTCCCCTGTCTCGAGTGATTCAGGACAGGTGCTCTTTTGCAGAGCCCCCACACTGAAGCACATGGAGCCCCATCTCAAGGCACACTGCGCCCCAGGCAGCCATGGAGTAGGATGCAGGGTGCTTCAGTGTGCGGTTTCCACATTTGTCCCATCACGCAACACTCTAGCATGCTTTGCAGCATTTTTTTTTTGTTTTTTTTTTGGGGGGGGGGAGGAGGGTGCTACCAGGAAATTCCAGTAGCAAATTTTGCCCCAGTGCTGCACTGTGCACTGTTTAAAGTGCAATGTGTGGTTTGTGGTGCCACAGAGAGGTTTGTGGTGCCGCAGAGAGGTTTGTGGCGCCACAAATCACACATGCCTGCACATCTGGATCCTACCAAAGTATCCAATCTGTTCCGGGAGTGAATTACTTTCCTGAGTTTGGGCCATAATGAAGTTCAGAAAGGGATAATATCTAGATGAAAGTCCTTACTGCTTCTTACCTCTTTAGCTGCAGGAAGATCATAGAAACATCTGTTGTCTGCTGGGAACAATAGAGGCTTCCATGTGTCATTTTTGTTTTGCATACGAGTCAGAAAGCCTGTTAGACACAAATGCCAGAACAGTATGTAGCTGTCAGAAAACAGAAACTGTTCTTTTAAATATCAAAGATGATTTCACTGCAGTGTTTTCCCATGTAACAACTTGAAGCTCCAATGCTAAGAGGAAAACAGATCTCAAATGAAATGGCTCAACAGACATACTATTCCATATAAGAGAGCTCTCAAGATGGGCAGGCCTAAAATTAGACACCCAGAACCAGCTTTATTTTGGTTCTGGATGTGCTCACCCTCTCTGGTTTGTTTTTGAATGGGAAAGTTTCTTGTATATTTCAGTACCCTGCTGAATGGAACAAGTGGATGGGAAGACATGCATCACTGTAACAGAAAAAACCAGCCCCCAGGCTTGGTGCTGCCAAGTTGCTCAGTTAAGAAGACCGGATTCTAGCAATGGCTTCTACTAAATTCAATGAAAATTTGCCCTGGATTAAAGTTTTTTTCTTTTGTTCCAGGGGAACTTGAAAGGACTTCTTTCATGTTAGAGAGACCCATATAATTTAAGGAAACCCAATTATGGGAATGCCAAATTGAGGTTGTCCTCATTTAAAAAAAACAAGATAAAAACCCTTCAAGAAATAAAACAAACCATTCCCACTAGAACAAGAATAGTTTTGCAAATTTGATTCGTTCTTAAACTAAACTGGAACTGTCTCCAAGCAAGAACTGGATAAGCAAATTGTCAGGACAAATGGAATCAAAATGTTTCCAGGAACAAAGCATCATAATATTTTTGGCTGCTATGGCGTAGACAAAAGAGGACAGTAATGAGATGCTCCTAAAACTTGGTCATAAACTGCTTGTTATCTAAAAAGGCAGTGGACTGGGAAGAAAACTGAGCTACATGTTCCTGTGGCTTGGGGACTGAAACTAACAAAAGTTACTACAGAACCAGCACCCAGACTCTTTATGGTGTAGTTGGCAAAAAATGTCTAAACCTGATCCACACAAATCTGTAAACTCCCTGCTCCGCTCCCTCCCAGGGAATATATATGATCTGAGGTAAAGTGGATAGACCACTCTGGTAAAACCACATCAGGTACTTCAAAAGGGACTGCTGTCTGCTCCACACTGAATGTGTCTACAAGTGCACATTTACTGCACAGTAACCAAACTTACTGCACAGCATGGGTGCGTGTCTATATGAGTATACCCGTACTGTGCAGTAATTATGGCAACTTACGCTGACTTGAGTGTAAATTTACATCCAATTAGTTACTGTGCAGTATTGCACATATAGACACCTTACTGCACAGTAATACTGTGTGTGTGGACTGACTTGGGACTAACTTTAGTCCCAAGTCAGTCCACACAGTGTTAATGTCGCACGTATAGATGCCGGCCTATTGCTGCTTACTGCGTAATAATTTACTGCGCAGTAAATTTAAGACAAAGTAAATGTGTGTGTGGACACATCCACTGGGCTCCTCAAGTAGCACATTGCTTTGGCAATTTCCTCATGAAGTCTGCTGTTTGCTATATAAGTGCTGCCAGAAGACTCCCCAGTGTGGACAAGGCCTGAGCAGCAATTTGTAACTGGTTAAAACTCCCACTCGTTATAACAAAATATAAATAATTCCAACAGGAGTCATTTGGAGTGATATAATGCCAGGGTACCTGCTATTGTGGCTCAGTGGTAGAAACTTTGTCTACCGTGTGGGAGACCTGGGCGTGTACATCACTATAGCCATTGAAGTTCTGCACTTGTTCTATCCTTCAGGTAATGTCTAAAGGGGGCATGGAAGATCTGGGTAGCCTTTACTCCTTCATGCTCCTGCCTAAGCATATGTGTTGATGGTCCTGGTGATCTCTGAAGTGTACACCATATGGTCTAGAAGGTTGCCTACTACAAAAGTCATAGGGACCCAAATCTTAAAGACAGCAAGCTCTGCTCTTTAAAGGAAGCGCTTTATCTTCCCCAACGCAATATCAACAGGGTTTTTAAAATCTAGAGATACAACTATCAGCCACTGATAGTCTAGCAGCAGTCTAGCTGTGTGTTAGGGCCAGAACCCAAGATCTCCTAATTTCTAGCTAAGGTTCTGCCTTGCTCTGGGCACCTTTTTCACACTGCTGTGTCTGAGTTTCTTTACATAAATTGGATTATAATACTATCTATTAACACCATCTACCTGCTTCAAAGGTATGTTGAGCAATTCATTTGTTAAGGTATGTAAAAAGTGTTGAACATGTTAAGCATTATATAAGTGCTAAGTATTAGTAATGGCTATTATAATAGCACTGGTATTATTTTCCCATGGCGCACACTTACTTACTCAGCAATTTTTTTGCCTCTTCTAGCCCTTTTTACCACACAGAAGAAAGCAGATAGCCCAATGTAAAGTAAGGGGGAAATTGTGAATTTGAAATGTTGTCGCTAATCATTTTCTCCTGCTTTGGTAGTAGCCCTTAATGCAACACAACCTCACTGAAATCATCAGCTCTACTATGTCTCACATTCACAAGCTCATTCAATTACTCATACACATCTGTTCCCTAGAGAGGCACATGTGCCTCTTCCTGATAAGAAGCAGAGACACAGGAAAATAATGGGAGCTTTGTCATTGATTTCAGTGAAAACAAGATCAAGTCCTGAAAGAACAGGAAGTGAACCTACAGAAGGGTATGGAAATTATACTCTTAAGATGAGCATGAGTTCCCAGCACAACTCTGTGGTTAACATGTGATCCTATAAACAAAAGAATCTTGGGAGGTTATACCTGTGTATTTGACACTGGTGCAGTAACTATGCTTTGAATACTACACCCATTTCTGTAGTTCACCATTCAAGAGGGATATTGATAAATTGGAGACAATTCCAAGAAGAACAAAATGTTTACTATTGTTGGAAAGCAGGCTTCGTGATGAGAGAGTCCAGAGCACAATCTATTTTGCTTCAAGAAAAATGTAAGGCATAACTTGGTTACAGCCTATAAATCCTGACATGGGAACAGAACGTTGATCATTGACTCTTCAGGTACAAGGTACAAATGGCTAGAATATGAAACTAGGCAAATTCAGACTCAGTGTAAGATGCATATTTTTTAACTATGAAAGTAATCAACCACTGGAATAACTATCAAGGGTTGTGGTATATTCTCCATCACAGACATTTTTTTAAAATCAAGATTGGATGTTTTTCTGAAGCATATATTCTAGTTCAAACAAGAACTAATTCAGGGAAGCCTTAGGCCTGTGTTTATATGGGAGGTCAGACTGGGGCTCGTCTGGATAATAGAGTCTCTGCTGCTGTAGCTGTGCTAGCATACCTATGTTGGCACAGTCTCCTACTGAAGATGTAGTGTGTGCTGACAGAAAGGGTTTTTCTGCCAGCATATTTACAGCATCTCCTTGAACCACATTAACTAAGCTGGCAGAAGGCCTCTTCTGTCAGCATAGTTAACTCCACATTAGAAATTTCACTGGCGCAGCTACATTGACTGGGGGGGAGGGATTTTTTTCACTCCCTCAAGTACCTCAGCAAAACTCTGTAATGTAGATCAGGCCTGAATGATATGAATGGTCTCTTCTATATATTATAATGAAGGTAATTAACATGAAGGTGGGAGATAAATAGGTACTGTATGCTATTTAGTTTCCCCCCCTTTAATTATTCTAGGAGGAGTTTTCTTTCAACAAAACTAAAACAAGTTATTCAAAATGACCTTTAAAACAATTTTTCAAGATCATTCTAATTTTGGTAGCCATTTTCTACATATGTTAGTATTTTCCCCTGTTAATATAGTTATTTATTATTTTAATGATATATAAGAAAGAGAAAATAAAATCAGAGGCCACATTCAGGCTTCAAACTGTGGGGGAAAATAGCATAAAGCTAACTAATACCTTATATCTTCCTATTGCCATAAGGAGGGTTCATCAGTTGAAATATTATTTCTAGTAATTTAATTCAAATATGTATTTTATTTGAACAAAATATCTAGCAAAATTGATAAAACAAACATCAGCCATAATGCCAAAGCAGTGCGCCATACTTATTTTTCATTGTATAGTTATAAAGGTTTGTGATATACAAACATCTGTCTCTCTATATACACACATACAAGCACAGGCTTATATAGTCGGCTAGGATCTTGGCAGCTTGCCATGGCTGTGATATGCAGAATTTTTCATGCATGAGAAGCAGTCAGGTTAGAAAAATATAAAACTGCAAGTGCCGATTCATTATGTATTAACGTGACCCGAGTTAGGCTTACATTTCTTATGATTGTTGCTTTGTTCAGCATGTGGATTTTATTCACAAGAAGGTCTCTCAGCTCAACTACATAATGCTAGTTAGGTAGGGTTGTGAGAGGCACATGTGCCATATTCATATGGTCATATGGTCATAAGGAAAAATTCCTGAGTTCTGTACAATGCACAGAAGCTAGAGTTGTTGTGGTTCTGTACAGTAACCTCAGAGAAAGAGGAGAAAAGGAAGTTTGCCCAAGGAAGTAGCACATAGGTATCAGGATCTCCCCCACTGTAGGGCTGGATTAACCCTTTAGTGCGCCCTAGGCAAACAAAGTCATGGGCCCTGGGCCAGTCAAGACCGCCCCTCCCTCCCTGGGTGCTGCCACCCATGGGGAGTGGGGCTTGGAGCCATCACTAGAAAGCTGCCACAGCAGCACTGAGTCCAGCGGAGGGGAGGGGAAGGCCGGCGGATTAAGGATTTTTGGGGCCCGAGGCAAGGAGAAAATTGGAGGCCTCCTCCCCGCATGGAAGCTCTTCAGGCTGGCCTGGCCCCTCCCTGCAGTGCCGGACACACAGACAGACACGGACACACACACGCACACACTTTCACCTCTCTCCCTCTCCACACACACACTGGACACACAGACAGACACGGACACACACGCACACACTTTCACCTCTTTCCCTCTCCACACACACACTGGACACACAGACGGACACACACGCACACACTTTCACCTCTCTTTCTACACACACACACACACACACACACACACACATACCCTCTACCACGTATAATCCAAGCAACTGCTTTGAACAGATTGCAGCTCCTGAAGAGACTTCTTATCATCAAAATGTGAAATACACAAGATGTCTTAAACATTTATGGTTGTCAAAGATCCCAAGGCACTGGTTACCCTAACAGAGGTGTTAATACCAGCCAAACCATGGTTTGCGTTTAGATAGGCTGCCACTAACTGGCTACTCTGCGCTAGTTTACATGCATGCTCAAAGCCCCTTTGTGGCAACAGACTCCTGTGTTATGCAAGGCAGGGTGGCTCTACCTCCACCTGCTGCAGTAAACCTTCTCCGACTTTCTGAAGAAAAAGGCAGACACTTCTGTTCCTGCTGTCCATTCAGCAGTCGGTACCTTCCTAGGGTGTGCTTTGGTAGGTGTGCCATGTGCTCTGGCAGTTTGGCAGTGTTGGCTGTTGTCTTCATTACCGGAACTATTTAGGACAATAGCAACTTAGCACAGATACACTTTGTGGCTAAGGACAGACATTTGGGGGAACAGGGACAAGGTGAAATCAATTCAAAATGGCTGCCCCATAGCAGGTAAGTCAAGATGAGGGAGCTAGAAGCGGGGGTGGGGATCTGCTTGGGGATGGGAGGCAGTGGGTAGATGGGGCGTCCCTCCTACCCTGCCCCCCCACTGGGACTTACTTGCTTAGGTCCAGCAGCAGCAAACACTGATAAAAGTGGCTGCATCCAGAGTGGCTTGTAGGATGGGGGGTGAGAGGGAAGGCTGGTCGGGGGGAAAAGCTAGCCCAGTGCAGGGGTGGGGGGAAGAGCAGCCCCAAGGCTGTGGCCAGTGGCTGGGTTTTCCCAGCCCTGGGGCTGCGCAGAGGAAGTGGACAGAAGTTCCATGGGCTGGTTTGACCTAAATCAAACAAGTCTGATACTACATAGATCCAGGTTTATGGTAAATCGGGTTCTGCAGTTTTTATACCAGTTTGTGTGCATGAAACTTCTGTAAAGTTACAGGTTTAGACTGATTGCCGGTCACTGAGACCAGGTCTATAAGTGTAAGGTCAGCACCAGGACAAGCTAAGTTTAAATTGGGCAGCCATTTTCAACCCAATTTAACCTCCCCAAATGTCTGCACTTAGCCTGTCTGTCTGTACTGGGCTCTTTCTCCGTCTGAGTGTAAGCTGGGCTCTTTCTCACTGGGGGCAACTCATTTGAGTTAGGGCCCTTATGTGCTATCCTAATACTACCATTACTAATAAAGATTAATCTATAAGGGCCAGATCCTCAAAGGTATTTAGGTGCCAAGTTTCCATTAGAATCTTATTGATTTCAATGATAGTTGCCTAAATACCTCTGAGCACCATGGGGCAATCTTTTTGGTAGAAGTGCCACAAATTAGCTCCACAGACTCCCCAAGTGTAACTCCAATCCCATTCCCCAGCCTGCTCTGCTGCTCTGCTTTCTGTTCCTAGCCCTGTGATGCCTGCCTGTTCAGCTGCTCTGTCTTCTGCTTCCTTCCCTGTACTCCCTACCCAATCTGTTATTTTGGTTTTTGGTTTTTGCCCTATTTGCCACTGTGCTGCCTGCTAACTCCCTGATCTGTTACACGTCATACACAGAGGTTGTCCATGCCACTTGTGGTACCCATGCTCCAAGTTGGCAAGCCCTGCCTTTGAGCAGCTGTGCCTGAGTGACTTAAACAGCATCTGAGAACAGCCAGGGGGCATAATTTTGCCCATAAGCAAACTAGCATTAAACTCCATGGTTTAAAGCTGTCATTGTTAAAGTATTGAATGATTTATGAGAATTCTAATAAGACATATTTGAAATGGCAGATTTGTATGTTATGACAAGTAATAGAACATTACAGTGGGCAGTTTTATATCCCATCAAATAAAACTGCCATAAATCCCATGGTTTAAAGCTAATTTGTTTATGGGTGGCTGCTTTCATCGTCTGTTTGTTGCTTCTGCTGTCCTGATGCTCTGGCCCCAGCCCACTTTTGTCACCCTTTGTTGCACTAGTTTGTTGTCTGTCTAGTAGGACAGACCCTGTATTACCACTCTTTTCCTTTGAAGTAAAAGATCTGTCCCTTTTCCTGGTGAAGGGAACAAGTTTGGACATTTACTTCACTGGGAAATATTTCAGGCCCAGAGTACCTCATGGTAGGGATTGCAAGGATCTAGAATTTATATGATGTTTCAAAATGTAATTTATTTTATGAAACAAACATTTCATATTCTGCCACATTTACAGCTGAAATAAAATAAACATACATAAATGCTGCAGTTTGTTGTTTGTTGGAGGGTTGCAAGGCGTTTCCTTCAGAACATTGAGATATTCAGGGTGAATGATTGTTTTTTCAAGTCCAAGTGAAATGTCAGCTCAGTGTAAAATATTCTTGTCAGGTTAAAAATGGCAGGATGGAGAGATTTAGGGAGTGTTCCTGCAACCTTCTGAGTGCCTCTTGCTAGGGGAAACCAGCAAGACTTGAGGGTTCTCGTTATCTACCCAGCTTATGCTCTTGTAATGGAAACAATAACAGGATGTAGATGATGTTAACAATATGTGCAGTATGCTTTTGCAGTTATGCCAGTTAGGTTCTCGTTTTACCAGGAATTATTTGGTCTCAAACATTTTAAAATCTGCTAAACATGGATTTCTCTGTAGAGGGGCCTGGTTCCAGCATGCCTGGTGCTTGGGGTAGAGCTGTTTGTCCTGAACAAAATGGGTATAAAACTGCCATATCAGAAAAAAGTCTTTTACATTTACTTGCATTCACCTCTGTCACTCTGTGACTCTGTTTTCCCTGTAGTCCCTTTGTCTGTCCAGTCTGGGATTTAGATCCCAGGAAAGGAACTGTCCCTTTTATGTGTTTATACATTGCCTAGCAAAATGAAGTTCTGATCTCAGCTGAGAGGAGGTTATTGAAATACAAAAGATTATTAATAATAATTGATATACATGCAAGAATACTTGGTGTGTATATGTGTGGACACACTATATAGTATACACTCATACATACATATGTATGTATATGTGTATCAACAGTCACTGCAACTCATAACTTAAAAATCTGCCATTTCAAGTGTATCTCATCGGAATTCTCATAAACCATTTAATACTTTAATAATCTTCCAAAATTTAAATATGTGTGCATCTGAAGTGCTGGTGATGAATCACAGCTGGTGGCCTTTGGATCTGAGCCGATTTCTTTCCTGACTTCTTCCAGTATATCATTCTCTGCCTCATCACTGGGTGCTCAGCCTATGCAACACTATGCATGGCAGGATCCTAAGGGCTAAGCCTAATATTCTTCTGTGTATACAACCACTTAAGAATCGAAAATATGTGCCCACAGTCCTTACATTTATTTGCTTTTCCTTTAATTCAAAGAGAATATCTTAATGGGTTGCCTCAGCGAGGATGAAAATCCTAGCATGGACCAGCTTTCTGCTCACTGTGTAGCTACAAGATGAGGAGAGCTGCAGGTCTGTGGGATACATGTTGTGCCACTGAATAGCTCTGATTCACTAGATGAGGAGGAAACTAGAAAATCTAATGTTAATAGTTTGTATTCTACTGGGCCTTTCATCCAGGGATCTCAATGCTGCAACATTTATCAGTCAAGCATCATGATAACCCTGTGAGGCAGGCGAGTGTTATCTCCATGTACCATGAGCTGTGGACTGGAAAGGTAAAATCAGCCAACTGTGACTGCCATTCTGGGCTGTTTTCTCTGGGCTTGGCCATAATTTAGCAAAACAACTCTTCCAGGGATTCTCACAGCATCATCACATGACGAAGGTTGCCTCACAGCACTTCCTTGTTTCTATGACTATTACATCCCAGCTGTGAGTCAGAAGCTAGAAAGTCTGACTAGCTTTGCCTCACATGCCCTGCATGACCTAGGACCAGTCAGCACCCCCCCAGCCCTTCCTCAGTTTCCCAATGTGCAGTATGCTGCCGAAGACAAAGACACAGGCTGCCCAAAAACAAGGCCTTTATTTGGAGGAATACATGCAAGCAGTATGAAAACACATAAAAAGAAATGTAAAACTCTCAAACTCTTAGTTGGTTGTCTAAAAGGTAACATCTCTGAACCAAGAAATGGCAAAAAAAATTATCTTAGTTGGTTAAATAAAAGGTATCATCTCTGAACCACACGTTTGAGGGAGTTCAGCATTCCTTTTTGTCTCAGACCAACACAGCTACCAAATACATCCCTGAAGTCTGAAAACACAGGCACTCCTGGCGCCTGGGAAAGCACAGGCCAATGAGCGCTGCAGGGTGCCTTGTTGATGCAGGGAATGTCCCAGAGGCTGTGGCCTTTTGCCGTCTCTTTTATGGGCCCAACTGAGCTGGGAGACAGGCTCGCTGGACAGCACGGCCTGAAAGCTTTGTCCAGCAGCTGTCGTGCCTGGGCTGAGGAGGGGCACTTTCAACTTCTGGCCAGTTCCAAACTGAGTGCTTCACGGGAGGGGAGCGGGGTGTGGGACCACTCCCAGCCCCTTTGGCGCCAGCTGTGTCTCAGCAGGGGGTCTCTGGCAGCCCGAAGTGAGGCGGGAACTACGTGCAAAGCAAGACAAAGCGGGAAGGGGCCCGCCGCTACAAGCGAGGTGACAGGGAAGGGGGAAAGGGGCGTGGCTGGAAGCCCCTTGGCCGACTACAGATCCCAGGCGCCCGGGGGGGGCGGGGCGGGGCGCTGCGCCGTGATGTCACAGCCTACCCGCCCCTTTCCACTCACCAGCTCCTCCCCCTTCCCTTCACCCCACCACTGCTTCTGCCTCCCGGCGGCGCGAGGCTGAGGCAGCCGTTACGGCAGTTGCCCACCGGCACCGCCGGTCCTCGGCTGGTACGCGCGCAGACATACAGCCCGGCCCAGCCGCTACGGGGACCCGTAACAACAGGGATCGCGGCGCCCGCCCCGGTGAGCAGCGCGGCGCGCGTGTCCGTGTCCGTGTCCGTGTCCGTATGTACGTACGTGCGCTCGCGTGTGTGTCTACGTGTGTGTGTCTGTGTACGGGGTGGTGGGTAGGGGCTGCCGCTGAACTCTGACTTCATTTCCTTTAGCAGCTCAAAGCTGTGCCCGCAGCCCGCGCTGAGGCCGCACAACAAAACAAAGGCCGGCCCGGCCCTCACCTGCGCCCCTCGGGCTGGCCGTGCGGCCGCGCCGGCAGGCAGTCCCCATTCCCTCCCGGCCGAGAGGTGCCGGCCCCTATTGTCTGCTCAGCGTTGATTCCGCCTTGTAGCTGCGTTCAGTGCCCCGCCAGATGTCTCCTTCCTCCCCCCGCCTCACAATCTCTCCAGCCCAACTTTCCCCTAAACAACCCGGCCTCCCTCCTCCCTCATCGCGTACAACTGCAGAGAGGCATGAGGGAGGTGGGGCAGGCATTTAAAAGGCAAGGGAGAGAGAGAAACAAGAGCGCCACTTGCCCCTAGCATTTTTTTATTGTTTTATTTTTGGAGAAGAGTTTTTGTTTGTTTGTTTGTTTTCTTTGATTAACACCTCTTTTTGCGAGGGAGTGGGTGGGCGTTTTTGATGAATTGCTTAATTTGGAGAACTTGCAGCTCCCTATTTGCTCCATGCAACTCCGGATCTGTCCTGGCTGGATCTCTAAAAGGTAGTCTCTCAGGTGTGTTTATGGAGGTTGTAGTTTAGCTGGAGTTGTAGGGGTGGGAGGGAGGTTGCCTCTTTTTTGTTTCATGTTGCCTTTACCCACCAGATGCCTGTTTGGGCTTGTAACTGACCTTTTAAAATCACAGAGAATGAGGGTTGGAAGGGACTTCAGGAGGTCTTCTAGTCCAGCCCCCCTGCTCAAAGCAGGAGTAGTCCCAATGATATGATCCTTTGTACCATTCTGTAAATGTCATTGGTAATAGGCTGAACTCCAGGGTTTCCTTTTGAACAGATTCCTCCCCCATCCTCCTCATTTTAATTTTTCAGGGAAATGAGAGATGGGAAGGAAAAAAGCTATTTCTTGTTTCTATTTTGCAACACTTCATATTTACAGAGAAAATCTGACCTGTTGGTGATGTGTTCTTCAGCATTTGTGTGCCAGAGAACGAAAGCCTGCAGTGTGACTGAATGTTCAGACCGAAATGTTTGTGGAAAGTGCTTAGTGAGCATTGTAATGCTTAGCAAGCTCAGAAATAACATGAGGATATCTTTCTCTTTGGGTTAAACGTTAGTGTCTGTGTGACTGAGCTAGCTGAGATCAAAATAAGTACTGAGTTTCCAGATGAAAGCAAGTAGTTTAGTCTTCTCATAATCTTGGTATTTTGGAAAACAGTAATACAGTTCAGTATATGTATGTTGTTCTCTGCTATCAGGAAGCCCAGAACCAGAAACAACAGTTGTAGGGACAAGGGAGCACAGCATCTGCCTGAAGGCAAAAGCATTTGTACCTTCCTTTTATGAGCAGCAAATTCAGTATTACTGTTGCTTTTTTTTTAATTGAAGAATAAAAGTCTCCTTAAAAAGAAAATGAGAGCGCAGCACATAACTTATCTTGAAAAATAAAACTCTCTGGTCCCCCTATTGATCCAAAAAAACAAGGAGTGGATAGCTAACAAATGATGCTTTGGCTAAGGCAAGGGTGGGCAAAATGTGGCTCAGGGACCAGATGCGGCCCGCCAGGCCATTCTATCTGGCCCACAGGGCCCCTAAAAAATTTAGAAAATTAATATTAATCTGCCCTGGGTTGCCTGTCACGCGGCCCTCGATGGCTTGCTAAAACTCAATAGGTGGCCCTCTGCCCAAAATATTTGCCCGCTCCTGGGCTAAGGGGACGGTCAGAAATCAAATCTACCTTCAGGTACTCATTCATTAGAAAGGAGTAAAGCGTTGCTTTAAGGTTTAAAACTTTTGCATCATATTAACAGTTAGGAAGAAGTTGTTCTTGCTTTGTTCTGTAAAGAGACTTGCTGGGCATTGTGAAACCTATTGCTCAGATCACAGAAGTTCTTGGTAGTGAAAGTTAACAGAGAAAGGCTAGCTTGTTTTCTTCAATCTTTCCTTCATTAGTCTCTAGATTAAGAACTGCACTAATAGTCTAAGGAAATGACAGCAAAGAGACACTGCAGGAACTAGGTCAAGCCCTGCTAAATACCATTGAGGCAGTGGGAAAAAGTGAGCACGTTTCCATCTGATCTAGTTTCTGTTTCCTTTCAATTCTGTGTGTCATAAGATATGTTGGTTGGTATATTATATGCTGTGACAGGAGACCTTTTGCTTCACCAAAATGTATTTTGTGTCTTCAGTTCAGTAAATTCATTTTATCTGAATGGTGATGAAGTTGAGACTTTGGTGGGGGGGGCAGGGTTGACCCTGATCCAGTGAGGTGCCAAACACCCATGGTTTCTATCAAATTTATGTGGCGTTGAGGGTGATCCCCATTTCTCAGAAAATATGTCTGTAGGATTGGACCCTAAACTCCTGTATTTTACCTCTATCACTAGGTTCTGATATAGTAAATGGGCAGCAGGGAATACTGGGCAGATTGGCATGCCACACTTGTATTTTCATTTTCCCTTAAAATTTAAGTATGTTGTTATCCATATTTGTTTCAGTAAACCTTCCTCAACACAACCTGCTTTCAAACAATACTCCTAGTTTGTAATGTGCTTAGTATTGATACCTTCACAGAATTTGAAACATCTTGAAAACTTGAGAAGTGAAATGTTTTGTGACAGGACAGAAACGAGTCCTAATGCTTCAAATGCCCTTATAAAAGTTGAACCTTAGCCTGTTACCACTTTGCCATTTAAAAGCAGTAAGGGTTATGTGTTTCCATCAGCTTGTTAGTAGAAAAATGGTGGTCTTGAACTGAAATCATGGTTTGCTCAGAAAAATTATATTGTAGACGGTTTGAAAGTGTGTGTGTGTGTGTGTATAGCTAGCTATAGATAGCTAGCTATATATATGTATACAAAAACAAGTTTAAAAAAATGCTTTATGCTCTAATCAATCTCCTTGGAAGTATCTTATACCATTGTCATTCTGGCCATTTTCCTATTCATCTGGAAGTCAAGTCACTAGAGCAGTGGTCTCCAAAGTGAGGTGCACGCACCCCAGGGAGTGTGCAAGAAGATGATCCTTTGGGGTGCGGGAAGAAAATATTAGAATTTCTATTTCTCTGTGTGTGTGTGTATATGTATATGTGTGTACATATGTATGTATATATATTGGAGGTGTGTGCTCAAAAAATTTTTGCTGATAGGGGGTGCGCGATCAAAAAAGTTTGGAGACCACTGCACTAGAGTACAACTCTTGCTCTGTGAAGAAGTTAGCCTTTAGAAGTTGTTCTCCTGGGATTACACAGTATGTTTATTTATAGAAAGTCCTGCCAAGCCTCAGTTTCCATCATCTTTTAAAGTCCCATCAAAGTGGAGAGGACAGTAATCTCCCTCAAAATCCATTGTGTTCTATTGATTTTTCAAGAGTGCAGTCATAGGAACAGAAGTGGTGTAAATGGAGAAGGTGATGGCATTCCTATGCCAATGCCAAAGTTTACCTGCATTTATACCCGTGACTTCTAAACGCATCCTATAACCAACATATAGACTATGACTGCTTTCTGAGATGAGCTTCATGGGACAATTCCTCATTAGCTTGAGTGAACAGAGGACCCTTCCTGCAAGCAGGCATTGAAGGTGCCCGTGACAATGTGACTAGACCATCTCAAGGCCACTGCAGAAAGATATTCTGTCATCTTGGATAGGAACTCTGTGCTGCAGGTACGTGACCACTGTACTGATACCAGTTGCTTTAATCCTGTCATTGTGTTGCTTATTAGGTGAACATGTTATCTGATATACTTTGGACACAGGAGAGCACTTAAATGTAGGGCTGAAGATGAACGCTGCATTTCTAGTTGCTTGTTTCTGCCTGTGTGGAGGCATTTTCAGATCAACAGGATCTGGGTCTCTGTTTTTCTGGAGTATAGTAAACTAATTTATTGCCTGCTGACCTTGGCAGCATGAGCTGAAATAGTCACTGTTTGCTGACTCCCTATCACTCTCAGAAGAGGCATCAATGTGTGGTCAGTACGTCTGATAAAAACGTAACATTCTTGGACCAAACCCAAGCCTAGTTTTACACCTGGCAATTTTTTTTCCTGAACAAAGGGATTAAACTTCTGCAAACACCCCACCACTCCTGGCTACCATTTTGCCGCCTTGTGATAGCTTATTCAACCTCCTAAGCTACCTTAAAGTGATAGTGTAAAGCAGGGCTGTCTGCTGTCTGAGTGGCCAGGGCTTCCCCTTCCTGCCAGCGTGCAGACTTCTTGGGAACCCACAAGCCACGTTATCTGTCTCCCAGGAACAGGAGTAGGAAACAGAAGACGGAACCAAACTCATTATCATAGTCTGTAAGTACATGTGAGGAGAAGAAATCTGGTAATAAAAGGCTCTTTAGGTCAGCCTATCTACAGAAGTTTGCTAGCATAACTATGTCAGCTAGAGGGACGGAGTAAAGTCAAGCCTGCTGGCTCACATAGCTATGTTGGCAAACTGCTGGTCTTCACTTAGTTATGTTGCAAGAAGAGTTGTTTTTTTTTTTTTTGTTTTTTGTTTTTGTCAGTTTATGTTGTTCAAAGAACTAGTGTAGCTATATGCTGGCAGGAAAACTCCTTATGGCCACATAGTTTTGTAGTGTAGACAAGCCCTTTAGCAGAAAAGAAGTCCTAATTGATCCAGTTGCTGGAAGTCGGAGCCAAATAAATGTATGCTAGAAGTAAGGTGCAAAATAGTAACGGTAGAAGGTGGCCAATGGAGCATCCTACCAATAGATGTTGTGCTTTCTCCATCTAGCAAGCTTTTAATCAGGATTAGCTATTTCTTTAAAATATATTCCCTAGATCAGCCACTAAATAGACTTTATGAAAAAGTAGCATGGGGAGACGTTATGCTCCATATTATGCAGGAGGTAAGATTAGATGGTCACAATGTCTCCTTTTGACCTTAAAATCTACGACTCCATAATTAATTCAAATTCTCCCTAAAAGTAACTGAGGCTAAATGGATTATGGCCTTCCCTGTGAACTGATTCATCCCCTTGAATGAATAGTTATTTTCAGGTATGCAGTACATTTGCAGTTATAACCTACATCTTTGGAAAAATCTTTACCAGCATTTAAAAATCTACTCTCCTTCTCTTTACCCCTTTGGTAATGTCCCTAAGTTACAGAGGAAAGAAAGAGATGGGTGGAAAGAATAAGGGTCTGATTCTTTTCCATTTGTCATTCATAAGAATAAAATGAGGCCCTAGTCAAGTGCCCAAGGCCATCCATTAAATTAATTCCAGGACCAGCATTAGACCTGTAGAATATTCTGCTTCCTTACTTTTCATACTGAAAATACCAGTCTGCTGTAGGCTGTACCTTTTGCACCATTTTCATAATCTTTCTGTTCTAATTCATTGATGATCAGTAAATGTAATAATCAGCAGTGTTAAATATGTAGTGAAGTAGTAGCTTTATAGCCTTTCCATGCAAGATAGTAGCAAACTTGTCCAAGAGCTGCTTCATTCCAAAACAAGTCATAGGACAGAGAAACAGCCTTTTAAGAACTCTTAGGGAAGGGTCTTGGGATTTTTTTCTTCTTCAAAGTGTTAATGCACATGTGGATTCTCTTTCCATGTTGATCACTGCTCCTATGTATCTCTAATGCCATCTTAATATTCTTTCCACTTGCCTGATGCTTTTATATTTTACTATGATATTTATAGGATGAAGAGTATTGGCTTAATGAGGCCTTAAAACTAAGTTCAACTGGAAAAATAAGTTAGCTGTTTGTTGTCATTGTGTAGGTAAACTATACATTTGGTATGAGGTTTGGAGAAAAATAAAATGCATCACATGGAGACTTAATATAAAGTCATTTACTTCCTTTCAGAAAACTTGTAGCTCATTTTCCTTCTGTAACGGACCTCCTGGGATAAGTTGCTAATTCTAAAAATATGTCAGTTTTGCTCTTTCCCACCATCCACTTTCTTCCCCTTCTTCATTTGGCTTTAGTTTGCTTTTCCCTGAGCTGCTTTAAATACTCTGAGGAATGCTTAACCATGGTAGGAAATAAATGCATGTTGTGGTTGATTCACTACAGTATTTCATTGTATAATCAAAGAAGATGTTACATTTAAACAGTGATGTGTGTGAGTGTACAGTGTGTTTAGGGCAGTAGACATTAGTATCTCAAAGTGAGGTATACTTTTTGTTCACTTAGCATACTGACTGTGAATGATGTTCTTGGTATTCTTCAGCTTTGTCTGTTTGAGGTATGGAAGAATATTGTCAAAGCAAAAAGTCAGGCTTAATGTAAGTCATGGACAGAATCTTGTTCATGGAAATGCAAAGCTTTCTTTTATGTATGTAAAACAAGCATCCAATGAAACATTTCTGTTATGTCATTGTTCATGATTCAAACTCCTATAAGAATTGAGCTGAGAGGCAAAATGCCTCTTTCAGAGTTCCAGGGGAAGCTATGAGTTTTCCCCACCACCACCCACCCATGTGATTGTTACATAGGTTATCCATCATAATTGCATCTTTACTTTCCTGTCCCTGGCGACGTGTCTTACGTGGTTGATTGAGTGGCAGATTGCTGGGCTTGAGCCCAGCATGCCTACCTGTACCTCTTCTCATGAGCAGTCCATAACTAAGGGAATTTTGCATTGGGATGAAAGGTGAGTTAGGAAAAAAAAGGATCTCAGCCTTAATTGAAAGCTCTACCTTTGTTTTCCCTGCAATCTTGAGCAAATGGAAGTGCAACATACCTATTCCCTTTTTTCTTTTCTTTCAACATTTAAAAATCAACTATGCTCTTATAAATAAAACAGGCATTGCTTTTTTCAGGAAATGATATTTTTCAGTTTATTTCTTACATTAGAAATAAAATATGAACGTTTGTTCACCAGAGCGCCCCAAGGGATGACGAGGTCGAACGGTCACAAACTCCTGCAAGACCGTTTCAGGCTGGACATAAGGAAGAATTT